>NC_044560.1:2412445-2740909 GCF_007565055.1 Rhinopithecus roxellana
CCTGGCCTCCTCCCTTCACTTTAAATTGCATAAATAGACAGACTCTTTCAAGAATTCAAACCCTTCTTCTGTGCTCTTGTAAGATCCTGTCCTGCATATTACTGCTTCTCTGTCAATCGTCTCTTTTCTCATTTCTTCAATTTTTGCAGCCTCTTCCTCTTAACCTACACAACCTTAAAAATGCCTTCCTTTAGTTTTCCCTCCTATTCAAGCTGCTGTTCCAGCCATGTTCTTCCTTCTACAGCCATATCTTTTGTTTTTTTTTTTTTTTTTTTTGAGATGGAGTCTCGCTCTGTCACCCAGGCTGGAGTGCAGTGGAGCGATCTTGGCTCACTGCAAGCTCCGCCTCCCGGGTTCACGCCATTCTCCTGTCTCAGCCTCCCGAGTAGCTGGGAGCTACAGGCGCCCGCCACCACGCCCGGCTAATTTTTTTGTATTTTTAGTAGAGATGGGGTTTCACCCTGTTAGCCAGGATGGTCTTGATCTCCTGACCTTGTGATCCACCCGCCTCTGCCTCTCAAAGTGCTGGGATTACAGGCATGAGCCACTGCACCTGGCCAGTCATATCTTTTAAGAATGTTCTACACTTATTGCTGCCACCACCTCTTATTTTTCATTCACTGAAAACCCCAAAAGCATATACTGATAGTAAATATGCTAGGAATCAAAACACAAAAAGATGTCCCTCAATACTGAAAAGCCTGGATGTAACTGGAAACATGGTAAACATATTTTGTGATGGTTGCTTACAGATTTCTCAGCACCTCTCTCTCAGAGGAGCCCAGGCATCACTTGTTCTTGGGCTGCACGTAGAAAGCTTAGTGGAGTATCCAACAGGCAGCATCTAGAGAGCTAAGAGATTCTGATTCAGTATTCTCTTTAAAGCATTTTAATGTGTTCATATCACTACACATGTGCATACAAATTCATAGAGCCAATATTCGCTGCAGATATAAATGAGGGTGAGGCATCCATAGGAAAATAGCACAGTAAAGTAGAAATCAGAAAAGTTTTGCGGTCACACATTAGGGTTCAAATGTGTGACCCCAAGGTGGCTTCACTTATTGGTTGCATGATCTTGGGAAACTTCTCAGAGCCTCAGTGTCTTCATCTGTAAATTGAGATAATGTCTAACTCCAAGGGTCTGTCTGTTCCCTCCTTCTTCCCTTTCTTCCCTGCTATTAAAAACTTACTTAGCACTATTTGCCAGGTACTGTTCTAGAGGCTGGGGATGTAGCAGTGAACAAAACAGACAAAACTTTCAGCCCTCATGAGATTTACATCCACTATGGACTGAGTGTGTCTCTCCAAAACTCGTATGTTGTATGAAAATTCATAGGTTACATTTCAGTTGTACTCATAGCTGTACAGACAATAAATAGTATAAAGAAGTAAAATAAAGGCGGTAACAAATGTTAAGTAAAAAAACAAGAGGGGAGCAAAAGACGTAAAGATGGAGGGCGCTGCAATTTTAGATGGGGAAGGGGACATCAGGAAGGACCTCCCTGGGAAAGTGACATTTGGATAAAGAAAATGTAGATGAAAACCATGTGGCTGTGCAACATTCCAGAAAGAGAATCCTGAGTGCAGAGACCCTGGAATGGAAGTTTGAAGGCAGAGGGTTAAGAAGCGTCGAGGAGAACAGTGTGGCAGGAGCTGGTGAGGGTTGGAGGGTGGTGAGACAGTGAGGCAACAGTGAGGCACCAGGTCAGAAAAGGCCTGCAGGAGGCTGACCTCGTGGGCCTCGTGAGGCTGCACAAGCTGGAATTTTCTACGTGGAGTGAAACGGGAAGCCTCTGGAGGGCTTGGGCCAGGAGTGACCAAATCTGAGTTATGTTTTGACAGGATCACTCTAGTTGTTACACTGAGGTTCAATGTTAGTATAGGAAGCATGGACGGAAGGAGAAGTGTACTACAATAAAAACCGGACCAAAGATGAATGAGGACTAGAAGGTGGCCGCGGGAAGGATATGCTCAGGTTCAGGATCTGCTGAGGGACTGGACATGCGGCATGACAGAAAGGAGCCAAGGATGACTCCAAGGTATTTGAGCAACCGGCAGAAAGGAGATGGAGAAGAATAGCCAAAAAGCTATGAAGTGGCTAGCACTATGCCTGGCACACAGGAGAGGATCAAATATTAGTTCTTCTTTACAACTCAAAATTTCAGTTCTGACTCAGAGCACAGGCAGTTAGCTCTGACGTGCAAGCATCCCAACACTGGTTAACTTTCTCCAAAAACCAGAATACCTCTCATTGTCTAATTCTTCTTTTGCCAGGGAGGAGGAGGTGAGATCTTAGGCTTCATGTGGTCAGCAAGAGCTGGGTGCAAATCTGTGTTTCCCCACTGAACAGGGAAGGATCAATGAAAAAGACAAGTAAACCACATGGTAAAAATTCAAGAAAATTTTAAAGAAACAGCATTCCGTGTTATGTGTTGTCTCAGTGTGTTCACACTGCTACAACAAAATACCATTAACTGGGTGGCTTATGAACAGCAGGAATTTGTTTCTCACAGATTCCTGGAGGATGGGAAGTCCAAGGTCAAGGTGACAGCAGATTCGATATCTAATTCAATGTCTGATGAGGGCCTGCTTCCTAGACAGCCATCTTTTCACTGTAACCTCACACAGTAGAGGGGTGGGCTAGCTCTCTGGGGTCTCTTTGATAAGGGCACTAATTCCATGACCTAATCACCCCCAATGTCCCCACCTCCTGACATGATCACTTTGGGGGTTAGAATTTCAACATATGAATTTTTGGGGGACACATTCAGTCCATAGTATAAGAAAACGTCTCTAAGTCCTATAACAGTGATTCAGTTTACTGACTTCAGGACATAAGTGATGAGCTACAAATGCTCAAGTCTTAGGGGATGGGGGTGGGGAGACAGCTACAGAACACACATCAAGATGTGCTAAGAAAGCCAGGGCTGGGAGAGTCCATCCTGACTGGTATTTTCCCAGGCTTGGCTCAGGGAATGCTTTCTTTGCCACGTCTGCCAACCAGCTCAACCTAAGTTCAATTTTGAAAGTCAAAGAGCCCAGCCTGTCTCCCATCCCAACAGCTGGAAAGATGCCATCCAGCATTGTAATTTTTGAGTGCACGGAAAACATTAGGGCTCAAAGGTTCCAAGAAGTCCACAGGAAATCTACCTAGCCTTAGTCTAAACAACTGCAGAAAAACAGTAGCCATTCCTGCCTCAAGATAAACATCTACTTTTAGTCTATACATGAAAATCTAAAATTACAAAATCAAAAATTGGATACTGTTAGTTGCCTTGAATGGAAAAAGAAAGGATGGATTTCCAGAGAAAAATCTACTCAAAAACCCACACAGAACAGGAACGGGCAGGGGAGGGTTGGGTTAGAAAACCATGAACCACATTCCCATATGTAATGTACTGTTCCCTCTCAAATTTAGCTCATATCTAGTTTAGCTTTGTGTAAAGAAAATGGTGGAACAGTTGAATGGCCAGTCAAATGGGGTCAGATAAGTTAGTTTCCCGAGATGTGGTTTGGGGATCAATGGCAAATACTTCATCGGTTGAGCTCCAAACTGTATGGGAAAGCACAAAGAATGCCCCCACCTGCTTTCGTCCTGCCTTCCTGGTCAGTTGTTTTGGGTTCTAAAGGCCTTTTCCTTTCACAAGGACCCTTAGTTTGTTTCCTCTGGGCTTTAGGGAGGGTGAATTTCTACTCTAGATGGAGATATTAGGTTAATGAGAAATGCTAGAGGCAGTTCATGACTTTGTACTAGACTGAGTCACTCTGGCCAGAAAGAACAGTTTGGTAACTCTGCAATCCACTTACTGCAAACAAGCCATGACTTGGTTTGGTTTTAGCTCTAATTATATAAAAAGTGAGTCAGGGTTTTTGGGTACCCCCCCACACTCAGGGTGTGACAGGCTGTTGTTTTTGTTTGGGCCCTCTCAGTGAAAGGTGTAACTGTTTTACCCACATAAAAATACTTGCAAAGGCCAGGAGCGGTGGCTCACGCGTGTAATCCCAGCACTTTGGGAGGCTGAGGCAGGTGAATCACCTGAGGTTGGGAGTTCAAGACCAGCCTGACCAACATGGAGAAACCCCGTCTCTACTGAAAATACAAAATTAGCCGGGCATGGTGGTGCATGCCTGTAATCCCAGCTACTTGGGAGGCTGAGGCAGGAGAATTGCTTGAACTTGGGAAGTGGAGGTTGCAGTGAGCTGTGATCGCACCATTGCACTCCAGCCTGGACAACAAGAGCAAAACTCTGTCTCAAAAACGAAACCAACAAACAAAAAAACTTGTAAAAAAAAACAATAGTTAACATTGTATATATGCAGATTATGGTCAAATTATGACAAACAACAATACTAAGCTCAAAAAGTGAAACATTCAGTTAAGTCCCTCCCCCTTTAAACTCACGTGGTGGGTGGGGGCGAAACAAGGGAAAACAAAGGGATGCACAATGGGCCAGTCTTTCCCCACTGGGCCAGCTCCTCATTCCAGAGGCCCACCCTGCTAAGCTCCAGCACCACTGACCCCTCCCCAGGTCCTGCTGCTGCACACCCCTAGCTCCTTCCTGCTGGGGCTGCTCCCTGTGTGCCTCCTCTTGTCCCCACCTGTCTCTTGTCCACATGGCAAGCATCTCCTTGGACCTCAGGATTGGGCACCGGCATGCCTTCCCCTGTGCAGGCCTTCCTTGCCCAGGGTAGAAGAGTCTACCCCTTCCTGAGACCCCCCCCATGGGAACCCGCACAGACGCCAAGCCCAAACCTGGAACGCTTTCCCACATGTGTGTGACTGCAAGGTCTCCTCCCCTGCTGGATGGTGACCCCAAGGGGAGAGGGCTTTGTTTTGTTTATGTCTGTGTCCCCTGTGCCTAGCACAGAGCCTAGCATTTCTACTTGTCCATATATAGTTGTGAACTTGCTCTAGAGACACAATAAATAGACCTGTTAACATGAGGTTTTGCTTTTTGCACATAAATCTATATAGTCAGCTCTATGTGTGGAGTTAGAACAAAGTCAAAACTCCTTCACTAAGTGTCTCAGACAGGGTTAGAACAATTTCCTGGTTTCGGCCACATGCTTTGGCCTGGATGGTATAGCATCCACAAAAGAGCTAATTATACAACAGAGGGTAACACAGGAAATGACTTTAAACTATGCCTCAAATTCTCTGTATCCCCTTGATAACACAGCCTTACATGGTCAATCCCTCCCTGCAAATATGACATTGCAGAGAGGTTCGAGAATGAAGCCTACTAGACAGAGTGCTGCTTTCGCACTGGTACTAAGAGGACGGGCTCTAAATCAGAGAATCTCGGTTCTTAGCCTGGCTCTCTTTGTAACCTTGGGCAAGTTACTTAATTTCTCTGAACCTCAGTGTCCTCATTTATAAACTAGCATTCCACAGGGTCGTTATGAGGATTCAACAAATCAATTTGTATGAAGACTTAGAACAGTACTGGCACATAGTGAAGCAGTCAATACATATGAGTATCTTTTCGTTGTTGTTGTTGAGACAGGGTCTTGCTCTGTCACCCAGGCTGGAATGCGGTGGTGCAAACACAGCTAACTGCAGCCTCAACTTGCTAGGCTCAGATGATCCTCCCATCTCAGCCTCCCACGTAGGTGTGACTACAGGCGCATGCCACTATGCCCAGCTAATTTTTGTATTCTTTGTAGATTTTTTTTCTTTTTGTCATGTTGCCCAGGCTGGTCTCGAACCCCTGGGTTCAAGCAATCTGCTCACGTCAGTCTCCCAAAACATTAGTACTATTTTTAAAGCTGTCCATTCAGCTACTAGTTTAAATTCAAAACTTACTTCAACTGGGCAATCAATATCAGTGCCTATCCCATGTTTTCTGTATAGCAATGCTGAGAAATCAAGATAAACGTAATTAACATTTTAAACACTGACGGTAAGGACACGCTGACATATTCCACAGGGCTAAGCTAATTACTCCATTGTAACTATTTATTTCATAAACTGCATGGCCAGCCTGACAAGCCTCCTGGTCAACTTTGACAAAAGATTATGTGAGACAAATGCCAAGGAAATACAAAATTAACATTGTTGTTATTCCTTATCAGACCACAGACAAAGACAGACCCAGCAACAGTCCAGAATGAAGGAAACAGGTTGTTGGCTTTTGACTGGAATTTCCTAGGATTGTTACCATGTAGTACAGGATTAATCTAAATGTTCCTTTGCACATAGACAAGCTTATGTGGAATGTATCAGAATAATATAATGAAGGCTTAGGTTTATGTGTGAACAAAACTGCTTTCAAAAATGTATCAGTATCAGGCTGATTAAGAAAATACCACAGATTTAAACATACCTTAGGCCTATAAATAAGTTAGTTTGCTGCTTACTGGGGGTGGGGGGAATACACAGGCTAAATAAACAAACGAAAGTACAGGAAAATCAAACACTTACAAAGGAGCTTTTTCTCCTTAAGTAGGTGTAACTAAAATTCAGTTGTATGCTAGGACTACTGAGTATTTTCAAGATAGCGCATGCTGCGGCATTTTAAACCATAGAGCCAAGCTGCTACCATTGCCACCTCAACCACCAAACTTTAAGAGCAAACGCTGTGCACTGACTCATTGCATCCTCCCAGCAGTACCCTCCACGGCTGGCAAGTGGATTTTCCAAGCAAAAGGGAGAAACCTAGAACACACCACAAATAGGTACCTATTTTTGCCTTGATGTGTCAAAGTCAGAGAAAAGGGCAAAATTCAAGCAGCTGACCAATAGTATTTCAACAACAGGATGTTCCCAGGGAGACTGCGGCAAAAGATGTCTTTCATAGTATATGTAATTCCACAAAAATAGCAGTTAAAACCAATACAGCATCAGGCACAATGAAGGACAATTTCAGGTTAGAAAGAACCAAATGCTCAGCCTCTAATTTGTTTTCTTCTGTTTTGAGGCATAAAACAGAGGAATAAAGAATGTGCTGGAAATTTGGGGAATGCACTTCAAACCTTTCTTCCTCCTCCTTCTACACACACACACACACACACACACACACTCTCTCTCTCTCTCTCTCTCTCTCTCTCTCTCTCTCTCTCTCTCTCTCTCTCTCCCTCCCCCTCCCCCCCCACCCCTCACCCACCTCCTCCTCTTCATAAAAGGCCTTTAATTAGCTCACATCCTATCCTGACCAGGGCTGCCTAATACATTCTGACACCAGCCTGTTGGCCAGGCAGTGGGGTCTAAGTGCAGGCCTGATTAGCAGGATCCCAGCGTATCCCCTGCCGCTCTTATCTCCACAGATGCCTGATGAGTTTGGTATCTTCCTCCCAGCCCTCCTGGGAAGCTGCCCCAGCAGGTGCCCATTGGCAATAGTTTTGTGTTACAGGCCTGAATGAATGATCCCCGCAGGAGCTGCCGACTGTTTTCACAGACACAGAAGGCAGTCAAAAGTCCACTGCGTGAACTTGGAATGACCCCAGCTGCAGAGTCACTGGCGGGTTCATCGGGAGGGCAGGCACGCTTTATTAAACAACTAATACTCTTCACAGATAACTTTCCGAAAAAGCAAAAGTGTTAACTCTTTGCAATCTTGCTCAGACAAAACACTTCAGCTGTGGCGGGGCTCCCTGTGTGACTGAGGGTCTGAACCCAAATGAGGGTTGTGAGATGGAGGAACGGCGCCAGCAGGGACCATGATTTCATCTGGCCTGAAGAAGCGTTGGGACTCAGTCACCATTTGGTCTACTGTGTGTGTGTTTTCTTTTTTTTTTTTTTTTAAAGTGTTCCAGATTAAAGCAAAAAGGCAAAAAGCAAAGGTTTCGAGCACCTACTCCAGCGAGGACAGTGTGGCCGGGAATCGGCCTGACAATTACAGCCCCCAGCCAGGCCGGCTCTCGCCACCACCAGAACAAGAGGGTGCCCCCGGCTCATTCTGCCACGTGCCTATGCACCCTCGCAGACATGCGTGGGCCCCCATGGGGCTTCCATTCTAAGTTACCAGGAGAGAAAAGGTACCAAGGTACTATGCTGTGAAGGCCATTGCAAACTTTCATCACCTGTGGGGCTGGTGGGGCAGTCATTCTGTTGGCAGCAGCCAGATGCTGTGCAGTGAGTTCCTTTTAGAAGGAGGACTCAGATGCCAGACACAGTGGCTCATGCCTATAATCCCAGCACTTTGGGAGGCTGAGGCAGGAGGATCACTTCAGTCCAGGAGTTTGAGACTAGCCTCGCAACATAGCGAAAACCCCCCATCTCTACTAGAAAAAGAAATTTAGCCAGGTGTGGTGGTGTGCACCTGTAGTACCAGCTACTCAAGAGGCCGACACGGGAGGATTGCCTGAGCCCAGAAAGCGGAGCTTGCAGAGAGACAAGATGCTGCCATTGCACTTCAGCCAGTGAGACTGTCTTAAAAAAAAAAAGGGATTCAGAAAAGGAAAGGGGTTCAGATCAAAGTGTTCTCATAATTAAGTCAAAGCCATCACAAGTTCTTCCAGGGTTGCTGGACAGCAGGCAACTGGACACATCCACATTTTCAGTGTCCACTGAGAGGAACGGCAAACAGCCACTTCTGTCCTAGGGCAAGAACAAGTACTAAAGATGTTTTCGCTCTTTTCTTTTCTTTTCTTTTTTTTTTAGACAGAGTTTTGCTCTTGTTGCCCAGGCTGGAGTGCAATGGCACAATCTAGGCTCACCACAACCTCTGCCTGCCCGGGTTCAAGCGATTCTCCTGCCTCAGCCTTCCAAGTAGCTGGAATTACAGGCATGTGCCACCATGCCCAGCTAATTTTTACTTTTAGTAGAGACGGGGTTTCTCCACGTTGGTCAGGCTAGTCTGGAACTCCTGACCTCAGGTGATCCGCCCGCCTCAGCCTCCCAAAGTGCTGGGATGACAGGCGGGAGCCGCCGCGCCCGGCTTGCTCTTTCATTTCACACAGCCTTTAGAAGGAACCCAATGACAATTCTAATAACAACATACAGAAAAACACATACGAACATTTAGAAAAATTTTAAAATTCATTTTCACCAACAAAGTTAGATTAATTTTGGCATCACCCAAAGACTATGTGTCTATTAAAGTTTCATCTCTACTGCATCTCACCACTGCCTACTAGATCTAATTATAAAGGGATTCCCTATTTCTTTTCATGGGGGCAGGTCTTGTTCTGTTTTCAGGGGAGATGCAAAAGTTTTGCATGGGTTTACTCACTGGGTAAGATTCTGCTGAAGGACTAGTAATAGAAGGTGCTTTAAGGAGCTATACTCCCTGCAACCCCTTCTGGTAAGTTGACCTTGACACAGAACAGACTGGTTCAGTGCAACAAACCCTTGAGGGCTTTCTAGATAGCAGGCTAAGTGCTTAGGGTTAAAGCTACCAAGACAGTATGACTTAGTCCCTTGTGCTCATGGAACTCAGTATAGTATGGGAGACAGACACACAAATGGATAAAAAAAATAAAGAATGCTGAGAAAATATACACTAGGCAAGGCTTACACTTTTCTCCCCCTCACTCCTACCAAGCAGGTGCCCACAAGCTGCCGGCCCCGCCTCGACAATCATACTAGATCCGTAGCCAGGAAGCTTGGGTTTGGCGGCTGGCCCTGTGACTAGTTAGCTGTGAGAGCCTTACAGGGCCTCAGTCTCTCTGCCTATCATTTGAGAGGCTAAAGGCTGACCTTGACGCTCTTTCCCAAATCCACTATCCGAAGAGTTTCTACTGAACACCAGCGACGGTGTTAAGAGTCCGCATCTGGGAAAAGCTAATGTAGCTTTGCCATATTCAGCTGGAATAACTAAGAAAAGTTTTAGTGTTGATACATCTCTTAGGAAGAATACAAGATGGGGTTAAATAGAAAGGCAGAAGTTAGAGAGTTTAAATTATCATATGAAATATTATGAAAACTAGGTTTCTCACCAAATTCAATTTTATAACATAAGTTAGACAGAGTTCACTGTTATGTTTTTACCTTTTACGGAGAAACAAGTGGCAAATTCTTCCTGTGTTTAGTCCTAAGAACTTTTATCTCTCCATATAATTTATTCGTCGAGGCACCTCAGTTTGTCACATTAATTGATTTCTAAGCAACTCCTTTGTAGCAATCCTACAACTTTCACTTGCTGATTCTACTGGACACAAAATCCAAACAGGCTGGTGAAATCTATCTGGCTTTGCTCCCTTTTGCTTTGTTTCTTAGCGATTGTAGGACTGGACATTTGCATGGCCCACTGAGATTGCAGAACCAAGCATTCACATGATCTGGCATGGGGGCTAGGAAAGCAAGGCCCTCTTGCAAGCAAAGTGTTTCACAGCTGTCTTCACGGCATCAGAAGCTCTTCTGACTCTCCTCTGAGAAGGCTTAGTGGAGTAGGAAAAGAGTGGGCTCAGAGTTTGTGAAGCCTGGGCACCATCCCCTGGTTCCAACACTGACTGCACGGTCTCAGCAAAACCATTTAACCTGTATGACTTAATTTCCCATCACTGGAAGGGAAGTGATAATCATACCTAACCTGCTGGCCCCATTGGGATGTTGCAAGGTTAAATTATCTCACAGACATGAAAGTGCTTTAATTCCTGAAGGAGGAAAGAGTGCTTTCTAGAGCAGCAGTGTGGTCTTTGGAAAACAGCCTAGGGCTGTAAAGAGCCTGGTCCTCTTCCACAAACTCCCTGTTTGACCCTCCAGAAGTTAATTACCTTCACTGTGACTCAGTTTCTTCATCTGTCAAATGGGGATAAACCTGACTCTTTAATGCATAAGTTTGTGAAGATCAAATGGTAACAGGAGGATGCTACAAAGGTGGAATTGCTATAAAGCTACAAGGAGCCATTAGTGCCTCTTCTTTTATAACTAACTGGCATGATCCTTGCTCATTTCCAAGTTACCAATAAAGAGAAAATTACCTCAATGGCCACAATATCCTGCTTTGAACATTACAATGGCAACAAAACTGAGACAAGGGGCTGTTTTGGGAAGCATGTTCTGCTTAATTTTCATTTCAGTGAAAACAATTAAGGTTTCTAAACCAGTGTTTTATTATATAAATTCAATACCTTGCAGGAAATGTTTACTTAAAACATTTTCATCGAATAAAGCAAACAAATATTTCCCATAAATATTCTTTTAATTCATTAGACTAAGAGGGACTAGGTTTTCCTCTCCTTCCTCTAAACCAGTTTCCTGCTACCTTAAGCCAAGCCTGGGTCCAATCAATAGTGCACACCTGGCCTCATCAGAGCCAGGTAAGTATCAGCTAAGCGCTTGCTGTGCCCCAGTGCTGTGCTAGACCTGAGGCATGGCGAAGGAGGAGAAGAAATAGGATTCTAAAAGTCAATGTCCTTTTCCTGTCTATATTGCCATAGTATGATTTTGGCTATTCACCAGCTTACAGATACGTTTGGGGGCAAACTTGTAAAAAGTTTGTTTGGGCCGGGTGCAGTGGCTCACGCCTGTAACCCCAGCACTTTGGGAGGCCAAGGTGGATGGATCAGCTGACGTCAGGAGTTCGAGACAAGCCTTGTCAACATGGCGAAACCCCATCTCTACTAAAACTGTAAAAATTAGCTGGGCCTGATGGCGGGTGCTTATAATCTCAGCTACTCAGGAGGCTGAGGCAGGAGAATCGCTTGAACCTAAGAGGCAGAGGTTGCAGTGAGCCGAAATCACACCACTGCACTCCAGCCTGGGCGACAAGAGCAAAACTCTGTCTCAAAAAAAAAACAACAAAAAAAGGCTTGTTTATTTCCATTAAAAAAAAAAAAAAACACAGAAAATAGGAAAACACATTCATTGAATGTATACCATGTGAAAAATGCTATGACAGATAAAAGACAACCCACATGGATACAACCTGGATCACTTTAATTTTCCTTACAGTAACTATTTACAGCTAAAGGGGAAACTGGCAAAAAAAAAAAAAAAAAAAAAAAAAAAAAAAAAAAAAATTGCTGTCAGATAAAATCCTGGCCCCCCTCCACAGGCTTTAAAGGTCTACTCTGGGATGCAAATACATACAGACCACTGCATTCCATCTTTTGTCTCCAGCCAATCTCATCCTTGAGGAACAGAATCAAGTGTTCTTACCCCTTGCCCCACAGCACTTCTCTCATGGAACTGTGCAGCTTGCACAGACCCCACTGCAATACTTATTTCCTCTCGATTATCATTACTTACTCCTTCTCTGCCTTACCTGTTCCACATTCTCACAAAAAGAAGAAAACATTTTCTAAGTCTTCCTTTCTAACACTCTTTCACAGTGCCCAACACCTAATTGGTGATGTGAGAAATGCTGACGGGTATCAGAGATGTGTGCACAAATGGTTACAATTCAAGGTAAAATCTGGTGCCTGCTGTCATGGAAGCACACGGGGCCATGGGAACTCACGGTGGGGAGAAATCATGTTCTTAACATGGCATGTGGGCTGGGCCTTCCAGACCTGGAGCCTCTGGCCAGAAACGGAGAAGGGCACCCCAATCAGAGGCAAGACTGAGTACAAGCGCAAGGGAAGGACAGCACGAGCGTGACTGGAGAAATGGCCGCATGGTCCACTCTCTGTCACGTACTCTGCACACTTTACACTTGACGTCCCCACCATCATCCTGAGCAAACTGTCACAAGGACAGATAACCAAACGCCACATGTTCTCACTCATAGGTGGGAACTGAACAATGAGAACACTTGGACACAGGATGGGGAACATCACACACTGGGGCCTGTCATGGGGAGGGGGGAGGGAGGAGGGATAGCATTAGGAGATATACCTAATGTAAATGAGTTAATGGGTGCAGCACACCAACATGGCACATGTAACAAACCTGCACATTGTGCACATGCACCCTAGAACTTAAAGTACAATAATTAAAAAACAAACAAAATTCAGCTTTCAAAACTAAAAAATAAAAATAAAATTAAAAAAACCTCACTTCCCCAATGTGGCTCCTAGTTTTTGAGCATCCTTATGTACCTAACTAGAAAATTTCCTTGTTCTCAGGAATGGCACTGGAGGGCTTCCCCATTGGTGTGTAATAGAAAAGAAAAAGCGAAGCTGTAATTCCCCCTTGCCTGCTGGAGGTCAGTGTGATATGCCTGTGCTTGTATCCAGGGACCAACTGTGCCCCCACATCACTATTTCAGGACATGCTGAGGCCTCCCTTCCAAGTCAGGCCGGACACGCCATCATGTGGCTATGAGGAAAGCCAAGGAAAAGCCAGACTCTCACCCGCTTCTACAAGTATCTTCCTTTTCCTCTTAGGGGGGATTCTCCCTCATCCCCAACACTGTAGAAATTACTTAATGTCCTGACATAAACTTCAATTTTTCTCTCTACCATCCTCCACTTCACAAAAACTCTGCTACAAGAATTACTCTTGTCAAATATTGTTTCTTTGTGAACTCTCAGATATATGACTCTGAAATACCTCACACAAATAGCAGCACAGTTAATGAACAGTGCAACAAGCCTCTAAGAGGGAAAGACACATTTTTCTCTACCTCTGTTCTCTGAAATTCATTTTGCAGGGAAGGACAGGCTAACAAGGCTCATAGACAACACTGGCAATGGAAAACCCAACTATAATATGGAGACAATGTTGTGAATCTTCACCTGGAGTATGAGGTTAAGAAGTACAGCTGTCCCTCAGTGTCCATGGGGGATTGGTTCCTGGACATGCAGAAGACACCATCCATCCACAGATGCTGAAGTCCCTGATATAAAATAGTGTGGAATTTGTATACAACCTACACACATCATCCTGTCTATAAATCATCACTAGATTACTTATAATGCATTACTTTACCATGTAAATGCTATGTAAATAGCTGTTATTCTGTATGCTTTAGGGAATAATGACAAGGAAGAAAATAGTACATGTTCAGTACAGACACAACTACCCTTTTTTTTTGGTTTTGATCTGTGGTTGGTTAAATTCATGAATACAGAACCCACAGATACGGAGGGCTGACTGTGCTGTTCAGCAATGTTCCAGGAGTCAGGAGAGCTAGGAAGAAGTGCAAAAGCTCTACCACTTTTTGTTTGGCCATCTTGAGCAAAGTTATTTACTTCCACCGGGTCTCCGTTTCTTCATCTATAAAATGGTAACAGGAGTGATAAGAATAATAATGACAATAATAATACCATTTATCTTGTTTTAGGCTTATAGAAAGGATCAAAGATACGTGAATGCTTACCAACAACTAAAAATCAAGACAAATATAAAGTGGTATTATTATTCTTCCAATAAGGAATGATGAAACTCTAGTAAGTTAATCATATTGTTCCATTTCTCCAAGAAGCAAACCATAGTTTAGTTCAACAGAACTAAATTTATTTATTTATTTTTTGAGACAAAGTCTCACTCTTGTCGCCTAGGCTGGAGTGCAATGGCGCGACTCGGCTCACTGCAACCTCCGCCTCCCAGGTTCAAGTGCTTCTCCTGCCTCAGCCTCCCGAGTAGCTGGAATTATAGGCGCCCGCCACCACACCCAGCTAATTTTTTTATTTTTAGTAGAGACGGGGTTTCACCATGTTAGCCAGGCTGGTCTCAAACTCCTGATCTCAGGTGATCCACTCGCCTCAGCCTCCCAAGGTGCTGGGATTACAGGCGTGAGCCACTGCGCCTGGCTGCAGAACTAAATTGAAAACTCTCAGGAATAAGAGACTATCCCCAACATTCTCCCTCTGGCTTCTTAATTCAAGCAATGGTATCACTAAGCATCTGAAAGCCAATCTGTTAGCAGAACTGAGAGATCAAAAATCTACAAAATTTGAAAAGCTACAGGAGAGACTAAGGGGAAAAGGGTAAGGAAAGAAAAGGACTATTGGGGACAATGAGTTTATTTTATCACTGGAATTGATAGTGGGAATGCACAGTTCTCCCTAATTCTGGGTACTCTGCCTTGAAAATTAAATACTCTTATCTTAAAATGATATCCTAGTTGTTTAGAAATGCTTAAAGGAGTGAAGTTCAGGAAACTGGCTTAAAGAAATTGCAACTTAACACATAGCATTTAGAGGAAGACAGTCATCAGGAAAGTGATCTGAAGATCACTATCAGCTCATACCAAAGAGGTCCAAAGTTCTACTCTGCTTCCTGGGCCAGGCAGGAGGGGAGGCCTGGGGACTGCACATCCCACATGATTTAAATTTGAATAAATCGGCCGGGCGCAGTGGCTCAAGCCTGTAATCCCAGCACTTTGGGAGGCCAAGACGGGCGGATCACGAGGTCAGGAGATCGAGACCATCCTGGCGAACACGGTGAAACCCCGTCTCTACAAAAAAATACAAAAACTAGCCGGGCGAGGTGGCGGGCGCTTGTAGTCCCAGCTACTCGGGAGGCTGAGGCAGGAGAATGGCGTAAACCCAGCTGCAGTGAGCTGAGATCCGGCCACTGCACTCCAGCCTGGGCGACAGAGCGAGACTCCGTCTCAAAAAAAAAAAAAAAAAAAAAAAAATTTGAATAAATCTTGGATCAGGAACATCATCTGGGTCAGCTTACTCAAATGCTTTTGAGTCATACATTTTCTATTTGAATGAAGAAAAATCTCCCAATCCTCTTCTCCCATTTCAACCCTTTTACACTAGATTAGAGATTTCCAGATAGGAAAGATTAATTCGGAAAGCTGAGAAATCACAGTTGGAAAAGTCCAAGGCCCAACACAGAGGTGTTAAAGTTGGGAACGAATGGAAGACTGCTTGAGTTTTACTTTTAAGCAATGTTGTTTCCAACGGCTTGTGGTTTTGCTTCTACAATGTTTAGAGTTTGGTAAAAGATTATACCTGGGAAGTTGCATTGTATGGAGGAAAAATAGAGGCTGCCTCCCAAATTAATTTTTTTCGAAGACTTCTAGCTCCAATAGTGAGTCATTATTAAATTTCAATCAAGGTTCCTGACAAATCTGAGTCTAATTTTTCTCATCTGTAAAACGGGCTTAATCCTCCCTCCTTCCCTCCCTCCCTCGCTTCCTCCTTTCTTTCCTTCCTATTGGGTATATGTGAAAGTTACATGAGAGAGCATAGGGAAAGATCCTAGGCCCATAGTTGACATGCAGGAGTTAATAAGTGATGGCTATACTCTTCACATTGCTGATTTTTTTTTTTTTTTTTGAGACAGAAATAGCGTTGTTCTGTCGCCCAGACTGGAGTGCAGTGGCACGATCTCAGCTCACTACAACTTCTGCCTCCTGAGTTCAAGCGATTCTCCTGTTTCAGCTTCCCGAATAGCTGGGATTACAGGCATGTGTGCCCAGCTAATTTTTGTATTTATAGTAGAGGTGGGGTTTCACCATGTTGGCCATGCTGGTCTCGAATTCCTGACCTCAGGTGATCCACCTGCCTCGGCCTTCCAAAGTGCTGGGATTGCAGGTGTCAGTCACCACGCCCAGCCTGCTTTCTGATTTTTAAGTGTGATATTGACCAAGACATTCCTTTTTTCTCCTAAGAATAAACTTTGATTCAGCTTTTCTTCAAGATGGAGATAGGCTTTTAGAAAGAACAATTATAAGAGAGAAAGGACTCTTTTTAAAAAATAGAATCTTCCAAACAGAGTGAGTATCTTGAAAATTTTATATCACTTAAAGTTTGTCACAATTTTTCAAGAAAGGCCAGAGACTGATATGAAGAATGCTGAATTCTAGAAAAGGGATGCATGACCACAATGCTGAGGGTCACCAGCCAACCTAAGAAAGCCTGGGCATATGATTCTTTTAAAAACCATGTTTATACTAGGGTAGAAAACCACTACTTTTGGGGGACACAAATATTTTCTGTCTTTTCAACTTAGCAACTGAACATACTTTTCCACCACACAAGCTCCAGTTTTGGAAGATCAAGTGAATTCCTCTCAAAATATGACATGTTCAGGCCTAAAAAAAAAAAAAAGAAATCTGAAGAAGCTTGTTCTTAACTGAACTACCATTAGGAAATGAAGAAGTTTTGAACTTTTTCTTTCTGTTTCAAAAACAGGACATCAATAGTGACAACACTCATTCCCTGCTCTGTCACTTCTGGTTACTGAGCTGCCTGATTAGGGTGGAAAAGGGGGAAAAGCTAAACCCTGCTCACCTGGCTCCTTCATGAGTGAGGCTGCTCAGTGGGGTACATGGGGGACCGCCTGTAAATTTTGGTCACTTGCGGTTCTCATGACACCACTCCACCCCACCCCCACAAATATACTTTTATCTGGTCCTCCAAGATGGTTGAGAGTTGCCCAAGTTAGGGTGGGTCATTCAGCATCTAAAATTTGCTTCTAACCAAAAAGAGCTCAGACTAAGGGAATCATTTTAGTACTCAAGATTATCAGAGGAAAATAAAACAAAAATTCTGATGCCAAAAATTTGAGTCATTTCCCTACATACAAGAACTTGAAGGTACCTCCTCTTGGCTGGAAAAGAAATCCCTTGGGAGACTTATTTAGGATCAAAGTCCTTTTGAAAATAGAAAGCCCTACATTCTCTAAGGGAAAGATCACTGTCTGAAGTGAATTTCATTTACCCTCAAGTTTTGTGCCAACTTAAATACACTAAAACCCCATTGCTTATGAGAAGGCATTCACCTATTACTTGCTTATAGGTACATGGAAAAGCCATTATGGGGATAATCAGCTCAACTATAAAATGGAACAGTCATACATAATGACAAAAACAGATACAAGTCATAAATTGCCTTTTCGCCTTCAGAATCCATGCAGGGACTCACTCAGTGCATTCTTTTGTGCAAAGATAAAACTTTCACCTTGAATAAACATTGCTCTTAGTTTTGTTTGAGCCTTATAAATATAGTGACTGCAAAGTAAACAACAACAAAAAATGCTGTTTCTTAAACAAAAGGCAGATGGACCTCTCTCCCCCCAACAAGGTCACAGTATATATGATGGAAGGCTGGCTGATGGCAGGGGCTGGCTGAGAGTCTCTGTGCAGGGACAGGAAAGTCAGTTTCCACTGGATCATGGCTAGGCACCAAATCTGGTGTCCTGGGACAAAGGGCTGGTGGAAGATTTGCTTCAAAGAGAAGTAGCTCCTCCATAATGCTGTCCCAAATAGAAACCAAAGAAATGGAACAAAATGTTATTTAAAGTCCTAGCTAGATTTTCTACTGAACTATCTGAACAGTCTGAATTTCTCGTTTTCTGAGTCTCAACTTGCTTGTATTTATCTTCAGACAGTTTTCCTAAAAGTTATCAAAGATCATTGTGAGACTAGGTAGAGATTTTTGTTTGGTTTGCTTTTTATTTTTTGGTTTATTTAACATATAGAGGCATGTCTAGAATAAATCTTGTAGTTAAGTGATATCTCAAAAGTCTAATTAAAAATGAGAACTGAGATGCCAGTACAGAAGAGCCAGGTCTCGGCTCTGCAGTGACTGGGCTGATCTTGGGAAAGTCACCTGACCTCTCTGGGCCTCAGTTTCTTCATTTACATAATGGGGCTAAAAATGCCCATCCAGCTACTGACCAGGTAATTCTGATGATTAAATGGCATCACATAAGTAAAACCATGGTTGCACTGGCCAAGGTTCTTACTGCCTATAAAGATGGTGACAACCACAAATAACCTAACACCAGAATGACGGCGGGCACCGGCACTTCCCGAGGGCCTGCTTTGTGCCAAGAACGCGATGATAGTGACCCTGACCAGTTACACAGTGATGTCAAATAAGAGGCTTCTGCTGGGAAGTCAGCAGTCATTCATGTTTCATATTCTCTGCAGTGTCTAGAAGAATGCCTTACAAACACAAAGGAAAAACATCCTGTGAGAAAAAAAAAAAGACCTTCAAAATTAGCTGGACTTGGATTCAAATCCACCCCCGTCACCTCTAGCTGTGTGGCCTTGAAGACTTAACTTCTCTAACTCCCAGTTTCCTGACTGGCAGAACAGAGCTTAACACATACAAGACAATGTATACGAAGGGTCTCTCACCAAGCCTAACCAACAGAAGGTGCTCCACAAATGTCTGTACATTAGTATGTATTCCACAATGAAGTGCAGGGTTTCAACCCTGTTCCTACACCTTTTCCTACTAAAGCTGTTTGCGCCAAGAAATCATCTAAAAAATTAGATCTTTGTCAAATTCATAAAAAACAAGACTGATTTAAGACAATGAAACAATGGCTAAAACAACATAGAATAAAATGCATTAACTAAAAACTGGCAGAAAACTCACATCTCCTTGACAAAAATTTGATCTGCAGAATTTGAGCTGGGAAATTTGGGCCTGGCAGAAGTAAACACCACAAAGTAAAAGAGAAAAATAGAAAACTACCACACAACTACAAAAGTTATCAGTAAAATTAACATATAGCAAACAACGAACAATGAATTCTAATTTACATGATCAGCAAATAACCACTATGAAAATAATTTCAGTTAAGAACATGACAAATTACAAAAATATTTGTATTCATAAACACAGAATCAAAACAAACATGGGATCAAAAAGTACCCAGAATCAAAAGCATCCTATATTGACTTGATAAAGACATAATGAGGGGAATGAGGCTGGGCACAGTGGCTCACATGTGTAATCTCAGCACTTTGGGAGGCCAAGGAGGGCAGATCACTTGAGGTCAGGAGTTTAAGACCAGCCTGGCCAACATAGTGAAACCCTGTCTCTACTAAAAATACAAATTAGTTGGGCATGGTGGCACACGCTTGTAATCTCAGCTACTCTGGAGGCTGAGGTGGGAGGATCACTTGCTACCCAGGAGGGCAGAGAGTGCAGTGAGCCGAGATTGCACTACTGCACTCCAGCCTGGATGATTGAGTGAGACTCTGTCTCAAAAAAAGGGGGATGGAAAGTCGAACAGAATGAGCAGAGGGTTCATTAGTGATGACTGAAAGTGCTTCTCTCCTTTGCTGGAAGAAATTAAGTATGCTGTCGGCCTTCTTCCCTTAGGAAGACCAGATAACAGCTGTGCAGACCAAACAGTTTCTACAGGGGCATAAAAGACAGTGGAATCATTTGCTGTATTGTTAATATCTGAGACATTATTAGTTTAAAAAGTACTTTATTTTTTTGAGGATAGCTATGTATATGAAAATATCACACAAGAATGAAGGTACTAATGAAGCTAGAGTCTATAAGAGAGGAAATTTAATCAATAGGGGGCCTTCCCAGTTCTCTGCCTTTAAAAGACGTTAGAGTGTCTTGCAGATATTCACATGACACACAACTAGAAGAAAGTATACTTCTTGCAACTCATGCGGCAGAAAGAAACTTTCTCCTCTGATAAGGGTTTGGAATATGAAATGCTGTCATTTTCTTAAATAAATCACATTCAGAGAAGTCCTTCCAGAAGCGATTGCCTTGCCATGGACTCAGGAATGAGATCAGATCTTTGAAGTTCCACTAAGGGCTAGAGTCATCTTGCGAAGACCCAGGCAGGGGAGTCATGGGTTGGATGTTCACAATTTGGTGGCTAAGCCTTAAATCTTAGATTTGAATCCATATGCTGATTTCTAGGTTTGGGAGATGAGAAAGACAGGCAAAGAGAAATAACTGAGATAAAAGGGCATAGGTTATTTCCTACGTATATTTCCTTGAGGCCAATATTAAATAAATTAAACAACAAAGATGAAATGAGATGTTTCTTTTGTAGGAATGCTCTGGGGTGAGAAAAAAGAAATACATTCCACAAGTGGATACCCTATAGACCTGAAATTTAAAATTTGTGCATCTATCCATAGATGACTAAAACTTACAGGTCTATTATCTTCTTATGTGATAGAATGAATTTCCTTTTAACTCCTCACTGGGTTTCATATACTTCATCTCTTTTGCTCCTCAGGCCAGCGTGAGGTAGGAAGTTACCATCATCTTTTCATACATGTTAAAAACAAATCTCTTAACAGAGGAAAAGATTATTTAAAGGTAGAAATGCAGTGAAAGTACTGGCATTCCGACTACCAGCCCCATGCTCCCCTCAGGGTACAAGCCTATGTCTACAATAATGGCTTACAATCTTTGGAGGCGTGAATCTCTCCCTGAGGATACAAAAGAAATGGTGGACCCTCACCCCAGAAAAATGCACCCTTATCCAATATTTACAATTAATTTAAGAGGTTTATGAGCTTCTCCACACACTCAAAGCCCATTCAACCAGGCTAAAGCCCTCTGGTCTTTGCAGTGAAGTGCAGTGCGCTGGCAGGGGCTCAGTGAGGTGCCGTTCTGTCCCCTCTGGCCCTTTTTTAATCACTGGAACTCAGGCATTCTTTAAAGGATAATTGCCACAGGCCAACAGTAGATTGTTGTGGTCATTTGTAATTCCTCAAACTCCTCTGGTGTACACAGAAAAACAAACAAAACATTCCCCTAAAACAACTTTTAAGAAAATGCACATCTTTAGTCCAACCACATATGTGCAGAATCACAGATGACCTGAATGGGTATTCAACTGACAGACCCATTTAGAGGTACCATTTCCTATGAGAAGTGGTAATTCTGTGTTTATGTGCTTTCTCATCTTAAGAGATATAACTAGTTTTTATATCTCTGTAAACACACCTAAGATTGATGGTATCAAAATACAGTCATGGCCAAATAACATTTTGGTCAACTAAGGACTGCATATATGACGATCCACCCATAAGATAATACCATTATCTTTTACTGTGCCTTTTCTAGGTTTAGATATCTTTCACATGCTGTACAGTTTTGTAGCCTAGGACCAATAGGCTATCCAGATAGCCAAGGTGAGGAATAGGCTATATTCCACCTAGGTTTGTGTAAGTATACTCTATGATGTTCGCACAACGATGAAATCACCCAGTGAAATGATTCTCAAAATGTATCCCTGATGTTAAGCAATGCGATACAGCATGGTGTTTGTCCCTCAAATCTCATGTTGAATTATAATCCCCAGTGTTGGAGCTGGGACCTGGTGGAAGGTATCTGGATTACAAGGGCGGATTTCTTATGAATGGATTAGTACCATCCCCTTGGTGTTCATGATAGTGAGCGAGTTCTCATGAGATCTGGTTGTTTAAAAGTATGTAGCACCTCCCCCTTCTCTCCCTTGCTCCCACTCCCACCATGTGAGACACCTGCTCCTGCTTCACCTTCCACCATGATTGGAAGCTTCCTGAGACCTCACCAGAAGCAGATGCTGGCATCATGCCTCCTGTACAGCCTGCACAAACATGAGTCAATTAAACTTCTTTTCTTATAAATTACCCAGTCTCAGATGTTTCTTTAGAGCAGTGCAAGAATGGACTAATACACAATGTATGCCTGTAAATTACATAGCAATCCCCTCAGGTGCAGCCTGTGGCTCCCACACTAGTAGCTTATTAAAGGCAAGACAAGTATATGAAGGAGCCCAACCCTATGGAAAGGGAGGTTCCCATTCAAGGGGACTCGTTCCCTGGAAAGCAACACCCTTATGTAAATCCAGCAACATATAAAGCATAATATCTAATAAAATGTATTGTCACTTCCCCCAGGCCTTCATATAGATCCAGAGTGAGGACGGGGGTAGGGAGGACACTGCCCTTTCTTTCTGCCTAAGTTATAATCTCATGCTGACCCTCAAGCTTCAAAAACAGTTTTTCAGGGGAAACAGAAAAACCAGGAAACAAACGAGATTTCCACAAACCAAGGAGAACAAAGAAAGGGCCAATCCTTTCACTAGGATGTTGCCAGGAGACTCTGGAGAAACTCCTAGGAGGTCTCTCTTGTTGAGATGTCACAGGCATGTGAACAGCTTCTTCATTCTTAACCCAGTGAACTATGGAGGTTCCTAAGAGTCAGACTGGTCCTGATGGGGTTTGACTCTCCTACTCTCAGTGCCCCGACCCTCCTTCCCTGTAGTTCATAATAGATTTCATTTCAGGAGCACTAATGGCTTCCTGGTGGCTCAAGTCTCAACGCAAATATTACAGTCAAAGTAATGACCTATTTATCTTCTTCACTCTGTATTTTTCAAAATTTTTGTAACGTCATACCTCATTCTGTTCTCACAATAAACCTGTAAAGTAGGTGCATTTCTATTCCACAGTGAGGAAGTCCTATTGTTAAACCATAAGCATCTTCATTTTTTAAATTATGGTAAAGCCCAGGGTACAAAAACAAAGAAACAAATTATAAAACCAAGAAGACTTTCTTATGTCAATCAGAATTCAATAAAGCTAATAAAATTTAATAAAATACGTTAACTGGGCATTTACAACTAAATATTTAAATTCATTCATTTATATCAAGTCCAAGAGCTAAAGCAAGAAGGGTGAGGACTCTGTGTTACCACTATGAGGGTTTATGATGCGTGAGGGGTAAGGGGCCACAGGAGTGTGAGAAAGGATTCAAGGCAGAAAAGTACACACTAGTTCAGACTTTGAACCTGAGTCTCACTGCTTTCAAACCATGAGTGGGAAAGTCTCTCTAAAAGACTGTTGCCGTCCAGCCACGGTGGTTCACGCCTGTAATCCCAGCACTTTGGGAGGCCGAGGTCGGTGGATCACTTGAGATCAGGAGTTCGAGACCAGCTTGGCCAAATGGCAAAACTCCATCTCTACCAAAAAATACAAAAAATCAACTGGGTGTGGTGGCGGGCACCTGTAATCCCAGCTACTTGGGAGACTGAGGCAGGAGAATTGCTTGAACTCAGGAGGCAGAGGTTGTAGTTAGCAGAGATTGCACCATTGCACTCCAGCCTGGACGACAGACCGAGACTCTGTCTCAAAAAAGAAAAAAAAGAAAAGAAAGAAGGAAGAAAGGAAGAAAGGAAGAAAGGAAGAAAGGAAGAAAGGAAGAAAGGAAGAAAGGAAGAAAGAAAGAAAGGAAGAAAGAAAGAAAGAAAGAAAGAAAGAAAGAAAGAAAGAAAGAAAGAAAGAAAGAAAGAAAGAAAGAAAGAAAGAAAAGACTGTGGCTTATTTTGAACCACAAGCCAAATAGTACACTTTGGTCTGGTTCGATAATCCTACAGAACTGATCTGACCAATCTATCATCCCTAGAAAATAGTTTGGGAAAAAAAGGATAAATTCTCAGCTTTCACACATTATAAACAAGAATACCATACCACATAGAAATGCCATTCAACTCTACTCTCTTACCTGCTCTGCAAGATAAACTTCTATTCAGTGCCACAAAGATCTCTTTGGTAAAGCTACTTTTCACGTCCTATCAGCCCGTGAGACAAGTACACCTATGATCTCACTACAAAAATGCTCTCTCTACAGTAAATAAGCAGAGAGCACAGGTGTTTCCTCCAAATGAGTTCATTCATGAAAAAGCCAGTCTCAACAAGAAAAGTGTGTTCAGATGAAAGGAAGAGCAAAAAAGCAGAGTTCTTTAGAGGCCTGTAGTCAAATAGCAACTGCCTTCAACTCACTTCACCTTTTCTAGCTTCACATAGAATCAGCTCCTGCCAGAAAATACAGAGTGAACTAAGAAAATGTCCACAAATTGAGATGTCAGTGAACAAACCAGTCAATAGCTGCAAGATACTGGAGAATGACATCATTGTCCGTCTGCTGCTGGATTCAGGCGGCTTAAAAGGTTGTGTCATTACAGAAGGCTGTACTTCAGTTTGGACTTGCCCTATAAACTGTGGGTAATAACTGGTAGATCTCAGGCAGGAGAATGGCATGACTCAGTGAATTCATTCTGGTGGCACAATGAAAGGTGTAGGGGTCATCATGAAAGGTCCAGGGCGTTAGGGGCTATTGCAGTGACCTAGGTAAGAGATACACAATGCCTGGACTAAGGCAGTGGCAACGGAGAGGAAGGAGGAAGAGGTATTTTAGAGGTGGACTCAGTGCACCTGGTGGCAGGTGATGGGAGGTGAGGAAAAGGCAAGGCATGTGGGCAATGAAGCAAAAGCTATGAATATAACTTCTCACAGCCTATTAACTATAAAAGACATTGTAGTACTGTAGAGGACTCATGAGGTTAATTACAACGGAATTTCACCTCTATTTCCTTACCTTGGCAGCAGAGTTTGATACTCCGTGTGTAACATTTCTGATGAGGCCCCCAACATTTCCATACTTTATCAGTCCAGTAACCCCTTCAGAGACATCATTCAAAAGCCCCATAGGATTGCCAAGAAAATCCACTGATCCCAGGATTCGAGCTGCCTGGCTGAGGAGTTCCTGGCAAATGGAATCGGAAGAGAAAAGTCCAGTCAGCGTCTACTTACATTTGCAGATACCAGTGTCCCAAGCGAAAAGGTGAGAAATCTATTTTGTCCTCCATTCTCATTACTATCAGTAATTAGCTTTTAATCTTCATGAACTGCAAAATAATCTCCTTTCAGGAGCACCACCTAAGCTTCTCCCAATACACATATCCCAATACACATACTCTTCAAAGCCAGTTAGAAGAATAAAAATAGCTATGAAACAGGAAGCATTCTTATGAGTATTTGCTATGAACACATCATACTCTCCTTTTCATCATGCCTACAAACAGAGAAGTAATCACCAGCAGGGAGAATTATAAAGGAAAGTGAGGAAGAGAGGTAGATTTGCAGTTCCTCTCATAAGCTGTGGTGTGGGTAGCGGACCTGAAGAAGGCATGGACAGACTTATGAAGCAACCTCCACTGTTTCTTTCTTTGAAGCAGGGTCTCGGTCACACAGGCTGAGGTGAGGTGGCACCACCATGGCTCACCACAGCCTTGACCTCCTGGGCTCAAGCAGTCCTCTTACCTCAGCCTCCCGAGTGGCTGGGACTACCGGCAAGCACCTCTACAACCAGCTAATCTTTTTTTTTTCTCGATATTTTGTAGAGACGGGGTCTCAATATGTTGCCTAGGCTGGTCTTGAACTCCTGAGCTCAAGTGATCCTCCTGCCTTGGCCTCCCACCAAGTACTAGGATTACAGGTGTGAGCCACCATGACTGGCCCCCTCCACTCTTTCTATACTTCCAATTGCCTGATCCCAGGTTCCAGTGATATCTGCTGTATCACTTTCCTTAGTTAGGTAGAAATATCACCAATTAGGAAAATCAAAAAACGAAAGGCGGAATGGAGAAAAAGGAAGTGAGAATAAAATATATTTTAACTTTGGAAGCTACTAAATTTGATATGATCTTGACCTGTCTATTCATCGAAGAATATGCCTTGCTTTTACTTTTTGATCTCTGCAGTCTGGATAATAAATACAAAATGGAAAATGTCCAATGTGATTTAAAAAATTTCAAGTTCAACCCAAGTGCAGGATCCCACAGACTCTAAAAACATGAGTGTAGTTGCTGAAAGAAGGCCCATGCCTGGGAAACAAAAACATTATTTTGTTATTATTAAAGCATCAATTAAACCATTAAGAGTTGTGACTAATTTAGCAGAAACCCCTCAGAGTAGCTCTGAGGGATGAAACTAACAGCTCATAGGTCAAATGTACTGTCTCAGAATTTTCATGACATATATGGCCTTCTTGGGAAGTGACCTACCCGTAACATAACAGAGTTGAAATGTTTAACTGGGTTCTCACTAGTAATGTCTTAGTAACCAAAATTCTCAAACAACTAAAACAAACATTCTGCTTATGCTCCAGCCAATGACTACTTCTCCAAGTCTTACCTCCTGGAAATGTTTGAGGACATCATTGATGATGAACTCCTTGGTCTCATAGGGATGTACCCGAGTGAATGGATCTAGATTAATCACAGCATCTTCAAACCGTATCAAAGGAAATCCCAAGGTGCTTTTTAGGGCCTAATTAGGGAAGAAAGGAAATGACATACTTAAGTCATGTGATGGCCTTCTGGGATACTATAATTCTAGATTCCATTAAAGCTACAAGTCATGTTAACTTTCGAATGAGGGTCAGGTTTTGATGTTTAAGGATTTTCCCTATAACTATAAAAGTAAAATACTAGGGAAAAATACATATATAGACAGACATATATCACTCAAGTCACATACATCACACAGAAATAAACACTATTAGTTTGTGTCAAAATTCCTTTTGTCTGTTTTGTATCTGAGTGTTTGTCGTGTTTTACTTTTTGACTGATGTATACCACACACGCAGAGAAGTATACTAATCAAATGTATAGTTCAAAACTCAAACGATTTTTCCCGTGAACACAATAATGTGACCACCACCAGATCAGAAAGCAAACTGTTATCGCCATCTTGGAAGCAGCCTACCCACCATGACAACGCTCCCACTCCCTCCTCCCTCCTTCTTCCCCAAAGACAACCACGGTGATGACATCTATCACCAAAGGTAAGTTCTTCTGCTTTAAACTGCATATAAACAGAATCATCAGTATGCACTTTGTTGTGGGTGGCTTCTCATAGACAACATTACATATGGGAGTTTCCTAGATTGTTGCATATAGCTGTAGTTTGTTAACGTCCATTGCCATATAATATTCCATTGCATGAATAAAACAATGTATTTAATCACCATTGTTGATGAAAAGTTGAAAAGTTGGGTTGTTTCAGACTTTTTGCTATTATGAATAATGCTGCTATAAACAACGTTAGACATGTCTACGGCAGACTAGGTAACAGGGTCTTGCTCTGTTGCCCAGGCTGGAATGCAGTGGCACAATCACAGTTTACTGCAGCCTTGACCTCCTGGGTTCATGTGATCCTCCCACCTCAGCCTCCTTAGCAGGTGAGGCTACAGGTGCAAACTACCATGCCCAGCTAATGTTTGTATTTTTTGTAGAGAAGGGTTTTCACCATGTTGCCCAGGCTGGTCTTGAACACCTGGGCTCAAGCAATCCGCCTGCTTTGGCATCCCAAAGTGCTGCGATTACAGGTGTGAGCCACTGTTCCCTGCCTAGATATGTCTTCTGGGGTACATTTATGCATTTTTCTTGGACATATACCTGGCAGTGGAACTGGGTCATAAAGAATGTACATGTACAATCTTAATATATTCTGCCAAACAGTTTTCCAAAGTGGTCACACCAGTGTATGCTCCATTCAGCAGTCTACAAGATCCCTTGTTATTCGACATCCTCATCAACACTTAGTATAGACAGCTTTCTTTAGAAAAAAGATATATGGCCAGGAGTGGTGGCTCATGCCTGTAATCCCAGCACTTTTGGAGGCTGAGGTGGGAGGATCGCTTGAGGCCAGGCATTCAAGACCAGCCTGGGTGATGAAGTAAGACCTTGGCTCTGCAAAAAGCTTAAAAATTAACTGGGCATGGTGGCATTGCCTGCAGTCTCAGCCATTCAGGAGGCTGGGGGAGGAGGACTGCTTGGACTTTTAAGGTCAAGGCCACACTAAGCTGAGATCATGCCACTTTACTTAGCCTGGGTGACAAGATAAGACCCTGCCTCACTCTTTCTTTCCTTCTCAAAAACAGAATAACAGAGTCTCTGTTGCCCAGCCTGGAGTACAGTGGTGGGATCTTGACTCACCGTAGCCTGGACCTCCTGGGCTCAAGTGATCCTCCTGCCTCAGCCTCCCCCTATGGGTGCATACTACCACATCCAGCTAATTTTTTTTTTTTTTTTTTTTTTTTTTTTTTTTTAGAGACAGGGTCTCGCTCTGTTGCTCAACTCCTGGGCTCAAGTGATCCACTCATCTCAGCCTCCCAAAGTGCTGGGATTACCGTGGCTGACCCCGTTGCTTAAAACAATGACAAAAAAACCCAGAAAATCTGAACGGTGTGTAATGGTATCTCAGTATAGTTTTGACAGATAAACTGATGGGTGTGTAATAATACCTCAGTGTAGTCTCTTTTCTGTTGAGAAGTGAGATTCAGCAACTTTTAATATGCATATGCCATTTGGATATCTTTTTGTGAAGTGTTTATTGAAGTCTTTTGCTCATTTTTGAAGTGAGTTACTGCTTTGTAGGAGTTCTTACATATTCCGTATACCAAGTCCTCTGTTGAACAGATGTGTCGCAAATATCTTATTCCATTCTGTGACTTGTCTTATTACTCTTTAAATGGTGTCTTTTAATGATCAGACAGTCTTAATTTTAAGGAAATCTACCTTATCAATCTTTTCTTATATGGTAAGACCTTTCTGTGTCCTGGTTAAGAAATTACTGTCTACTCCAACGTCATAAAGATATTCCCATGTTTACTTATAGAAGTGTTATTGTTTTACTCTTCACACTTAAATCTACACTCCACCTAGAATTTATTTTTATGTATGGTGTGAGGGCATGGCCAAGATTCATTTTTTCCTCATAAATATTGAACTAAGTAATATTTATTGAAAAGATCATTCGTTTCACTACTGCAGTACGGTATAAATGTTGTCATAAGTCACGTGATGGTATTATACATCCATTTCTGGATTCATTTCTTCTGTTTCACTTTGCTCTGCTGCTTTCTACTAATGCCACACTGTCTTAATTACTGTAGTCTTGTAATAATTTCTGAAATCGAAGAGCGTAAGCTCTCACCAACTTCGTATTTTTTCTCCAGGATTACCTTAGCTGCTCTTTGCACTTTTCAACTGCAGAGAAATTTTAGAATCAGCTTGTCAATTTGCCTCCAAAAAAACTGCTGGAATTTTCATCAGGACTATATTGAATCTACAGATCAGTTTGAGGAGCAACGACAACTTTACTGAATCTTCCATCTTATTGACATGGTATGTCCCTTCATTTATGTAGGTCTTTAATTTTTCACAGCAATGTTTAATTGTTTTCTGTGTAGAGGTCTTACACGTCTTTCATTGGATTTATTCTTAGATACCTGTGGTAGATTTAAAAGGACCACATATTCTTTGCATCTTCTGTCAAGCAGTTAAGTCTATGTTCCCTCCCCCGAATCTTCACTAGCCTTGTGATTTGCTTCAGCCAATAGGAAGCGAGAGATATAATAATGTGTGACCTTTGAGCCTAGGCCTCAAGACAGCTTGGAGCTTCTGCGCTGCCTGTTTGATGCTTCCACCATGTGAAGAAGCTGGGAGTGGCTTCCTTTAAGATGGGAGACCATGCGGAAAGGGGTTCTGCTGACAGCCAGCACCAATCCGCTGGACATGGGACTGAGGTCATCTCATACCATTACGTCTCGGTTAACTGCCAGGTGACTGCAGCCATATGAATAACCACAGGTGACACCAGCAGAAGAAACATCCAGCTAGGTTTAGCCCAAATTATTAACCCACAGAATTGTAAACAAATAAGATGGTGGTTGCTTTAAACCACTACATTTTGGAGTCATCTGTTACACAATAATAGTTAATGATACAGTATTTAATATTTTCTTTCTCTCCCTCCCTCCCTCCCTCCTCTTCCCTCTCATCTCTCTCTCTCCTCCTCCCCCTTTTCTCAATCCCTCCCTCCTTCCCTCCCTCACTCCCTCCCTTCCTCTCAAACTTCCATTTTTGTAGAGACAGGGTCTCCCTATGTTGCCCAGGCTGGTTCTGAACTCCTGGGCTCAAGAGATCCTCCCACCTAGGCCTCTCAAAGTGCTGGGATTAGAGGTGTGAGCCACCACACCCAGACCTGTTTTCTTAATATCCTCCGAATTTTTCTTTTCTCTGTAATCATTGCTGACATGTAGAAATACAACAGTTTTCTATACTGTCTCTAGTGACCTTACTAAATTTACTTATTCTAATAACTTAGCTGAAAATACTTTTAGATTTTCTAGTAAACGATCATGCTTTCTACAAATAACAAAGTTTTTATTTTCCTTTCCAGCTCCTATACCTTTTATTTCTTTTTCTTTCTTTCTTTTTTTTTTTTTTTGAGACGGAGTCTGGCTCTGTCGCCCAGGCTGGAGTGTGGTGGCCGGATCTCAGCTCACTGCAAGCTCCGCCTCCCAGGTTTACGCCATTCTCCTGCCTCCGCCTCCCAAGTAGCTGGGACTACAGGTGCCCGCCTCGTCGCCCGGCTAGTTTTTTGTATTCTTTAGTAGAGACGGGGTTTCACCGTATTAGCCAGGGTGGTCTCGATCTCCTGACCTTGTGATCCACCCGTCTTTTACTTCTTTTTCAAAAAGATCATCCTTGACTTACTTCACTGGCTGAACTCCCGTGTAACGGTGAAAGAAGTGGAGATAATGGGTAACTTTCCTTTATCTCAAGAAAAAACTTTTACTCTATCACCAATTAGTATGATGTTTGTTGTAGCTTTTTAATAGATAGACCTAAACAGATTAAAGCAGTTATCTTCTATTTTTAGCTTGCTGAATTTTTATTGTAGATGGATGTTAAAGTTTGTCAAATGACTTTTATGCATTTTTAAGTAATCATATTCTATTTTATCTTGTTGATGTGGTAAATTACCAAATTTATCTGCAAATGTGAAACTGAATGTGCATTCCACGAATAAAACCAATTTGGTTATATTAGCCTTCTTATATATTTCTGTTTTTGATTTACTAATATTTTGTTCAGGTTTCTTTCCTCTATATTCATGAAAAAGTGCTTATCTATAATTTTCCCTTATTATTTGATAACTTTTTTTAAAAAAATTAGTTTTCCGGTAAACTTCTTAGATACATTCAAAATTATTTTAAATTTTCTGTCTAAAAATACCAACATCCAGTTTATCTATGGTTCTGTTTCTAGTGTTTGTTTTTTCTCTTGGTCTCATCTCATCTTGGCCTGGTAATTTGTAACTAAATGCAACATTTTGTATGAAAACTTACAGAGACTTTGGATGAGTTTTTAGCTTCTGGCAAGCAGTTAGAGTAAGAAGCATAATGCCTAAATCAACCAGGGTTTGGGTTTTCTCAAGGCTATGTTTCAGTCTTTACCTAAGTTGTGGTATATTTCAGTCCTTATGAGGCCTGGTGTAGTCCTTTAGCAGTCTCAATGAAAACCAATGCCATTCCTCCACTTTTAACCTCCCTAGTACCACAAAACTGCTGAAAATACTGTGTCACTTAGAAATCAGCAAATATCTCAATCAAGAAAGTACCTCAGATTACTGGGGCTTGTTGTCTGCTTGTCCCTTCTCTGTAAGATATTAGCCCTTCAATTACCAGCTCTCTCAGCAGCAATGAAGTCTAAGTTTTGCTTTGCTAGCCCCACGAGACTGCCAAAAGCTTTACTTGCATTCTCTGCCTGTTGGCAGCTGCTTTCTGCTTGGCTTCTTCACCTTTCTCCCCACACTGCTTACAAATCAGAAAAAGTCTCAGGAATAAAAGCAAAATAAATGTTGGGCTCACCTTACTGAGTTTCTCTCCTCTCATAAATCTTGAACTCTCAAGTCCTGGCTGTTTTGGTAGCTTTCCAATGGCTTCACATGGACAGTCACCATCCCCATCCCCACTATCTGTCTTTTCTTGAAGTTCTCAGCTGGCATGGGTCTGCTTATTATAAGCTGGTTAACAATCTCTGGATATGGGTCTATTTTCTGATTATATCTTTATTTAAAATGATTGATATTTCAAGGTGTTTACAAGGCGTGCCAAATACTCTTCCTTACTGAATATAAAAACACTTTTTCATGCTAATATTACCAGTAAATCTCTGATTCACTTGGAATTTATCCTTACATAAAGTGTCAAGAATAAATCTAATTTTATATTTTTTCTATTGTGATTGAGTCTAATAGCATTATTGAAAAGTCTATATACTCCCCAATGAATTAAAATCTCTTTATTATATATTAAAATTTCATGTGCAACTTAATGACATTTCTATTCTGTTTTCTTACTTATATTTTAATCTTTTTGCATGTGTCTTCTCAGACTGCCTTAAATTATTTTGGAACAAGAATATGTTTAATTGAAATTAAATCATATAATGGAAGAAAAGGTGAAATTTTTTAAAAGCAGAGAGGAGGGAAAACTTTTTTGTGACTCAAAATTCAGATTCAAGACTACTTTCAAGGATCATTTCCACAGTTCGTTACTAGAGAAGTTTCTCTGAATATGCAGAGTTTTCAAAAAAAAAAATTAGATTCAAAACAGCAAAAGACTAACACATCTGACAACATAAACACCTCTTGTATAATTAAACACAAACACACATACACACACCCCAAAAGCAAAGTAAAAAGATAAAAAGCTGAAGAAAAAATACTTACAACTTTCATCAAAGACATACTTTTAGAAAGAGCTTCTAAAATTAGAAGAGATAAAAGGCCTGACAGAAAAATAGACAAGTGACATAACCAGGCAGTTCACAGAGAAATATCTGGACCCTTAACATACAGATCAGGAAAAGAAGATATAGAAGAAAAGAAAACAGAAATAGGCAGAGAAGCAACAGAGCAAGAGGAGAACCAGAAAGGACAGATGTCAACAACAGGGAAGTCAGCAATGTCAAAATGGCAGAGGATGCTGCAAAGATAAGGCTAGAGAGAAAGGTCACTGGATTTGGTGCCTCGGGGAGTCACTGATAACCTCCTGCTAAGTCATTTCAGAGTATCTTAGAGATTAATAGCAACCTCAAGTTGAGCTGGGCCCAGTGGCTCACGCCTGTTTTCCCAGCACTTTCGGAGGCTGAGGTGGGCAGATAACTTGAACCCAGGAGTTTGAAACCAGCGTGGGCAACATGGTAAAACTCTGTCTCCACAAAAAACACAAAAATTAGCCAGGCGTGGTGGCATGCACCTATAGTCCCAGCTACCTGGGATGCTGAGGTGAGAGGATCACCTGAGCCCAGGAGATTGAGGCTGCAGTGAGCTGTGATCGTGCCACTGCACTTTAGCCTGAGTGACAGAGTGAGACCCTGTCTCCCCCACCCCCCAAAAAAGTCCAACATCAAGTTAATTCAACCTAACTGTCTCTCTCTCTCTCTCTTTGGTATAAACAAAACAAGAAATGCTAAGTGGATGGCCTAAAGTCATATGGCTAGCTATTTCATCTTAGACTTGAATATGTACATTTTCACAATAGCAACTACCTATTAGGTAGAAAGCATGAAAGCCAGAATGGAGGATACCATTTCTCCTGAAAAACGTTCTGCTATTCATTCACCCATGCCTCACCCCACCTCATGGTGAGTGATGATAAAGTACGTAGCAGGCCTTATTTTCCTTATTTCACTGGCAGAGAAACTGAGGTTCAGTAAGCTCAACTACTTTGCTTACAGCCATAAAATAAACATGCTGGGAAACAGGGTACTGACAATCAGTTCAGTACTGTTTTGTCAATACTACTTTGAGCATTACCTTATTCTCAGAGAAGAGAAAATGAGATCAAAACAAAGGCTCAAGGTAAAAAGCTTTTATACCCCAACTTCGTCCTTGCAACCAAATATTAAAGAACCACACAAAGTAGCAAAGACTTTGAAACCTCTACTGAAATGTCAAAACCTTCATCACAGACACTATTACCTTTCTGAATGACTAAGGTGCTTGGTCTGAATCAAGGAAATATTCTGGCCCTTAAGTAAAAGTTATCCTTACCGAGTCATTTACTGCTTTTGAAAAAGCTGAGATACAGCCCAATGGTATGAATTATTCTGCCACCTTCAGGTTGATCTGGTCAGTCAAAGTCGATGAGATGAGGGAACGAGCCAAACAGGGCTTATTCTTGTAGTAACTAAACGACTAATCAAATACAGTAGTATACAAAGTTGATGCTTATTTACTCAAGCAGCAGACAGTTTCCTGTTATAAAATGGAATTTGGAGAAGGCAATCCTGTGTTCATAAGCTCCTAATAAAAATAGGAAACTATCTATTTCTATCTCCCCACACGAAAACTGCTGAAGTCTTCCAGAAACTTCATCGAGTTGAAAGAAGAAATACCTGTCTACATACCATAAGGTCTCAGATCCCAAGCTATTCCCTCGGCCATGTCCTTTCCTTTCTTAGTTTATCCTGCACTAAACAAAACTGTCTGGAATTCATTCTTTAAAGGTTTATTTATGGTACATAGAGACTGTTTATGTGAAGCAGAGTATTTGCCTATTTCCCTCTTGGGACAATGTTTAAAACTACAGGGATATTTCCCTCTCTGGCACTTTCTGAAATACAATTAACAATACTGGATCTTTTTTCCTTTTAACAAATCTGGTTTTTATTTAGGGAGGGGAGGAAAAAAGTAAAGGGTCTGAAGTTTCCCAACAAATTATTTCAAGCCTTTGAGAAGACAGTTTTAGGCTTTTTAAATAGTGTCTTTGTTCGAAACTCCCCCAACCCCCACCCTCTCACTCTGACCATTAAAATGTGGGTTTTCTTCCAAACTAGATTGCTCAATTAAAGCCCTTCTTTTGTAATACCCCAATGCTCTGAATGGAAAAGGACTGCTGTAGGCCACCTCGTGAAATCTTTTAAAGGCTCCTGGCCTCTTTTGATCTTTAAAAAAAGCCAGAAACACGTATAAACTACCTGGCATTTTCAATATCACTCTGCCACTTTCTAACACGCAAACTTGGGAGAACGGAGAGAATGGGGAGTCAGGGAGGAATGCTGTGCTTTGGTCTCTGCATTTGTGAAATGGGACTATTATCTCCCCATTCTTCCATCACAGAGTAAGGAACCCAATTGAGATAGCAGATGTGAAACTGCTTTCAGTCCTTTTGAACAGACACTCTATCTGGCAACAAGGTACCCTCAGTGTAAACCTGAAGACTTCCCTCTGAGATTTCTGACAGTCTCACTTCTGGCCTGGAGTCAGGAGAATCAAGATAATTATTCCTTCAATACCAAAGACGTGGTTTACCTTTTAGTCAGGCTCTCGTGACTCCTGTTCAGGGACAGAACTCCATTTTCTAAGCACATACTTTTAGCCATTATATATTCATCTAAAAGAGCATAGTACCCTTTCTAAGAGCTACTAATAAAGGCATATTACCCTGTTAGAAAACTCTTTGAATAAATGGCATTATTTTATGAGTCCCAGACTCCACTAGGAGACTCAAGACACAGTAAAATGTGACTCCCACAAGCTGAGAATTAACTCGTTAGTCCCAATTCCCCGCACCCTGCTGGAAACATGAACTTACTACACTCGGCGTGCCCCCCACACACCTCATCAAATGGCTGCTCCGTGTAATTGTTTAACAATGATTTGAAAAATGCCCTGAAAATGTTCCTTCAATTCAGTGCCAGATGAAACATTCAACTGAAATGATTTTGTTGACTGTATGCCGAGCGCACACACAACCATCACTCCCATATAACTGGGTGGCTGGAGCTACTTCGACTGCAGAAAATCAGACTGCTTTTCTCAGTCTGGGGAGTTTTCTGCTGGGAGCAACTTGAAGGGAATAGTTAGGTGTCTGTGTTTCTTAGTAAGATGATTTTAAAAACAAGAAGTCCTCAACCCTCAGGAAATGCTTCACATTGGTTTGCTGGGCAAGTGCCAAGTGCTCTGGGTGAATATATACTTTATCAAACAAACCCATTCCAAAGGTCACACGAGTCAAGTGGATACTTGTGGATATTAGCAAGATAGTGGTTTTCCCATGGTTTTCCCCTCACTCCCATGCTAACTATCTTTAATCTCCTGGGAAACATGAAATTAAAGTGAACGAAGCAGACAGGGCAGTGAGTGAAGGGCACGCTGCACTCTTCCGGAGATGGCTGCAAGAGCCATTCCTGCTCCAGGTCCCCACCAGCACTCCCAGGGGCTCGGCCCCAGCTCGCCACCCCAGTGCAGTCACCGTTGCCCTACCTACCCTTACCCAAATGTGATCTGATGTTGACCAGACTACTGTCTCATTACCTGTGTGTCGATTTTAGAAGCTGTGAGTTGGCAGACACAGCCACATGAGGCCCACACATGTGTTTTGTTAGGCTCACTAGGTTTAAAAAAAACCAAAAAACTTGAATTGGTTGCCAATGTTTAAAAACCAGGAGATTCCACATAAAAATCCAGATTTCCGGCTTCTCTTTAAAAATCTGAAGATCTGGCAACACAGGGTCACATTCCTCCATGACAGCATGCGGCTGGAGTGGGTTGTGGCAGCCCCTTCAGATGGAGCGGGCTCTCCTGGTCGGGCAGATATGACACTGCTCCAGTGTGCGGCTCCACTCGCTGCCATTGCCAGCACAGCCCCTGCAGGCATCTAAGTTAGGACCCTAGACTTCCTCCTTATCTGCTCATATCTCTAGCTGTTCCTGCGCAGCAAGACGACTATCTTGTAGCATCTTAGAGGAGGCAGCATGGGGCAGTGGGAAGAGTCCTGGACTGGCGGTTAGTAGGAAGGTGGAGGTCTTGAGTATCATCTTTAAGTGCAACCGGGTGAAAAACCAGAACCAATGGGTCCAAGCTGCAGGTGGGCCAACTTTGACTCAAACTAAGGAAAGACTTTCTAACGCCCCTGGATCCACTTCTGCTCTTATCACTGCCTAGCCACACAGGCTTGACTAACAAAACACTTTGACCTTCAATTTCCCAGTCTACCAAGCAAGTACATCATTGAGGACTCACAGGTCTAAAATTCTCTGGTTCCTTATGTTCTATGGGGAAGCACAGTATAGTGAAAAAAAAAAAATAGACTTTAGAATCAGACAGGCTTGGATTTGAATCCCAGCTTTCTTCCTTAATGAAGATATACTTTATTGCCGAAAATGAAGATGGTGTTCAGGCTGTGTCTAGTAAGTAGTCATCAAGATGGTCTAAGGGTTTCATCCTGATGTGGTGGTAGAGGCAGCCACATCCCAGTGGGTAAGTGAGCTGAGTCTACTTTAAAGGCGGTAGACACTCATTCAAAAAGGGATGGATACTTAGGAAGAGAGAAGTAGGAAGGTGAGCAGGCCTCGGGCACAAAAGGAAGATGCTGTCTTGATTTTGCTTTTTCTCTTGATCTTGGACGCAACTTTAGGAAAAAGGTATCTCACTGAGGTAAGCCAGGAGCTAAACAGAGAGCAAATGGGTTTTACAGAATTATCTGTGAATCTCTTAAGCTTCTCCTTGATCTCTGGCAATGTCATATTTAATTTTTTTTTTTTTAAAGACAAATACACGTGAGTCAATAAACCTTCTGAAAAAGGAAATCTGTAAAAATAAAATGTCTGCTATCAATGATGATGGGGGACAAACACACACACACGCACAACAACAACAAACAACAGACAGCAAACACACTCATTCTTTTCCAAGGAAAAATCATCTACAAAAATTTACCCAAATGGCAGCTCACCTTAAGATCCAATGGGAGCTTGTTGGAGGTGAACACACTTAGCTTGATCTGAGGAATGCTGATTTTGAGATTTTCAAAGTAGTATCGAATTGGTGTTCCACCTTGCTCAGCTGTCTTTTCATGGAGGTTTTCATCATATTTTTCCACCTCTGGTACAAAAGCAGAATTTAAAAAACAAAAAAGAATTTCTTAGTCTCATGATCCAAACCCTTGTATTCACATTGAAAAAAATAATCAAAAAAAGGAAACCATCTATCACTCTCAAATTAGTTTGCGAGGGTACAGTGACATGTATAGTATTCTGATGCCATTCTTTGTGAGAGTAGATCTGTTTTGTGTTGTTTATCAAAAAAGAAGACTGGCATGTTAACTTGTGACTCTATACCATCCAACAGATGTCATCTTTGGAAAAAATCATCCAGATGGAAAAGTCAAAGGCCACAGGTGTATTTGTTAGCAGTGTTATTATCAATGACCCAGATTATCTAAATTTATTTTCCTAGGATCATATCCAAATAAGTCTTGGAGTGCAGTGTAACTGAATCAAAATGAGCATCACCAATTCATGAATCTGAGTGAAACATAATGCCTGAAAAAGAATCAGGTTGCGGGCTGTAAAGATGTAACATCACTACAAGCAGCAACCTGTCTCCCAAATGGTGGATATTCATTTAAATAGGACAATCAAGGCAGATTTATATATATATATATATATATATATTTTGTTGTTATTATACTTTTAGTTCTAGGGTACATGTGTACAACGTGTAGGTTTGTTACATATGTATACTTGTGTCAAGGCAGATTTTTTTTACTTGCCATCCCATGAAATAAAAGGAGTAGCATGGGCTACAACATGGCAATGTGATCTTTGCACTTGATGCTGTATGCACACCCAACTGGGCAGCATATTTTGCCTTGGCTTCATGTGCCTTGGAAATAAAACCAGGGAGCTTGCACATACCTACTTATCAAACACATTTATATTGTAAGCTATTATCAGTGCTACTTACAGAAAAATGATACTGCAACAGAAACCTGCCCATTTATGCTGAGGAAGCAGAAACAGCTACAGACAGGATGGCAGGTACTTTAAGGAGCAGCAGGACTGGGCTTGTGGATCTGAGGGCTGCATGCTGCCTCCGTCCCATCCCATCAGCACTGGTGACAATATACCAAAAATACGGGAAGCAACCTCTTAGTCAGCTCCCACTCAAGCGAAAGGCAGGCAAGGATTTTACAAAAATCTAAATCCATGCTTGAGGAGAAATTTATTACAGCAACTTACAAGAAAATTTACAAGAAAAGCATGTCGAATCAAATTTAAAGTAAAACTTCCCAGGAAGGTACCAAAACAGAATGGATACCTGGCAGGCAGGCTCCCAAGTGGCTGTCTGAATACAAATAAACACTGGCGTTCCAACCCAAAGTGGAAAACACAGCATTAAACAGACAGGATCTTGCTCTTGATCCCAAATACTCTTAAAGCTTAAATTCTACATCTGGGATAAAAAGAACAAAAATATTTTTCTTGCATTGTGTGTATGTATGTACATGTGTACACACATTCCCAGTGATTTTTTTTCTCTAGCCAACATGGGCAGATAAACATAAAAGCCTCTTTCTTATCATTTCTTCAGGCTCAATATTTAGTTTAGGCTTCAAAAGACTGAGTATTATTGACTTTTTTCTAAGCTGTATACACAGCCCTGAAAAGCCCATCTAAAAGCAGGAGGAAAGGCCATGATGAAGAATCTAAAAGAAGCAACAGCTCAATTATTTCTGTGGCACTGCTGGAAACCTGGGTTTTTCAATAGCTTATCTTACTCACTTCTACAAAGAAGAGAGTAAATAAGTAGAAACCTTTGTAATTACAGAAAAGCACAAGGGTTTGGATGTCAAAAGTTAACGAATTGAGGCTAGCCAATTTTATTTTCTCAACTAAACCAAAGGAACTGCCAAAAGGATTTCTGATTCTTGGCCTGGAGTCTCTTTAATAAACAAAGGTTAGGAAACAAAGTGGTTTGCTAAATGACTAACATCATTTCTGTCATCCTAGAGCAGATGAATAAAAAAAAAAATGCAAAGCAAAGAGGAATCGTATACTGCTTCCCAAAGGTGTACCACCGGATACTCCGGGATTCCAGAAGACCCTCTGAATGGCTCCTTTAGTTCACAGAGATAACTCAGACAATAAGTAATACTTTGAAAAAGCACAACTGAAACACAAGCCATAGCTTCCTAGCTCAGGCTGAGATGTGGAAAGGGAGCCTATGAGACACCAAGGGACTACCTATTTTTACAAACAGACTCAAAAAATACCATCTTTGGACCAATTCCCAGACACAGACATAGAACATTCAACATTACCTGATTCTGCTTGATCGTAGCCAAAGAAACTTAGCAGCTTGAGGAGCAGTTTCTCCTCAATTTGCACTGTGAATCTCTGAGCTGTGACCATCAGATGCTAGAGATAAAGAAATTCTGATTTAAAGTGTGAACACCAGAAGGAACATTCATCTGTGCTATTAAGAAGGCCTCAATGACATGGTATGCTTTCATTAATCACGTGACTTTACAACTATAATGCCAAATTATTTCTGGCTTATCTCTCTCTATATTGTTATGATTAAAAACTCCAAAAGATGTTTAATAGATGGGTTGCCATTCTATTGTTTGGTTCCCAGGAAATCTGGGCCTCATTAGTCAGGATTCCAGCCTCAGATGCACTGTGGTGGATGAACTTTATGGTGTGTGCTCAGATGGATGGCAGCTAATTTAAGGAGCGTCATGGCTGGGCTTGTGGATCCAAGGGCTACAGGCAGGCTTGGTCCCATCAGCACTGGTGATAAAGGACCAGAAATATGGGAAGCAACGCCTGGTTGGCTCCCACTTTTCCAGAGTTTGCTGCTGGAACAGCTAGCTTGTGCGTGGAGACCCCTCCAAGAAAGAAAGTTTATCATTTGTAACTATCAGCTGCTTTTGGTAAACAGTGTGGTAACTTAGGTAGCAGCACGTCTGTCTCAAAGTCAGACCCATCATAGCCCTTTCCCAATATTTCAGGGTTATTCTTTGTGTGTGTGCGCGCGTGTGGCCACACACACGCAGACACACATCTCACGCTGTCACTTAGGCTGGAGTGCAGTGGCATGATTGTGGCTCACTGTGGCCTCAAACTCCCAGGCTCAGGACCTCTGCCTACTAAGCAGCTGGGACTACAGGTGCTTGCCACCAGGTCCAGCTAATTTTTGTATTTTTTATAGAAATGGGGTTTCACCATGTTTCCCAAGCTGGTCTCAAACTCCTGGGCTCAAGAGACCCACCCGCCTTAGCCTCCCAAAGTGCTGAGATTACAGGCGAGAGCCAGTGAGCCCAGCTGGGGTTATTCTGTTTCTAATAACAGATCTGGATCATGCCTGGTCTTGACCTATATAGAAGATGCTATACTTTCCTACAGTGACTTCACTCTGATGAATATGGACTCTGGCCTATATGGACTCAGTACTATCAAACTATCACCTGCAAGGTCACTGAAAACACAAATGAGAATACAAAGGGCTAGAAGGAGGCGTTCCTGTCAATTCCTCCAAACAATCTATTATGTCACACGTGGCTTAACCCTGCAGAGCTATTCCCATCAGCATCCGGCACTGCTGCTCTGAGACTTGGCTGTGAGAGAACAAATCAACCTTCCAGCATGGCATCAACCCACCAGCCTCCTCCATCAGCCCACCTTGTAGATGTTGGTCAGTGCACTTTTACTGGGGAACTTCACTGCGTTGACTTGCACGGCTGGGCCAGTCTCAATGACCTCATTCTCATTGCTCAGGGGAGTCACATAGAGCATGAAGGGCTGCGTGGTACCAATGAGCTGATTGTCCACCTATGGCCATGGAAAGGTAGCAAAGCAAAAACAAACAGTAGCTCAGTTTTCATTTTTACACTTGAGTGGGGCGTCATAATGCACAGGTTGCTCAGAGAGTACCCTTATCATTTCACTCAATCTCAATAGCAGCTCACAAAAGGGCAGTCATAAAAAGTTAGCGGTCATAACAACAGACTTCATTAGGGGAGTGCTTTGCTAAGAGAATAGATTTTAAGTGTTCTCACCACAAAAAAATAAGTAGGTGAGGCAATACATACATTAGCTCAATTTAGCCATTCCACACCTAAAAATATTTCCAAACATCATGTTGTACATGATGAATATATACATTTTTTTTTTTTTGAGACAGAGTTTCGCTCTTGTTGCCCAGGCTAAAGTGCAGCGGCGGAATCTTGGCTCACTGCAACCTCTGCCTCCCGGATTCAAGCGATTCTCCTGCCTCAGCCTCCTGAGTAGCTGGGATTATAGGCATGCACCACCATGCCTGGCTAATTTTATATTTTTAGTAGACATGGGGTTTCTCCATGTTGGTCAGGTTGGTCTCGAACTCCTGACCTCAAGTGATCGCCTGCCTCAGCCTCCCAAAGTGCTGGGATTACAGGCATGAGCCACCATGCCTGGCCGAATATATACAATTTTTATTCACCGGTTAAAAAATCAGCTATTGGCCAGGCGCAGTGGCTCACATCTGTAATCCCAGCACTTTTAGAGGTTGAGGCAGGCAGATCACAAGGTCAGGAGTTCGAGACCAGCCTGACCAACATGGTGAAAACCTGTCTCTACTGAAAATACAAAAATCAGCCAGGCGTGGTGGCAGGCACCTGTAACTCCAGCTTCTCAGGAGGCTGAGGCAGAAGAATCACTTGAACCTGGGAGAAAGAGGTTGCAGTGAGCCAAGATCGCACCACTGCACTCCAGCCTGGGTGACAGAGCGAGACTCTGTGTCGAGTAAAAAAAAAAAAAAAAAGCACTTTGGGAGGCCGAGGCAGGCGGATCACAAGGTCAGGAGATTAAGACCATCCTGGCTAACACGGTGAAACCCCATCTCTACTAAAGATACAAAAAAATTAGCTGGGCGTGGTGGCGGGCACCTGTAGTCCCAGCTAATCGGGAGGCTGAGGCAGGAGACTGGTGTGAACCCGGAAAGCAGAGCTTGCAATGAGCCGAGATCGCGTCACTGCACTCCAGCCTGGGCGACAGAGCGAGACTCCGTCTCAAAAAAAAAAAAAAAAAAAAAAAAAATCAACTATTTGAAAAAAGTAATTTTTTAAGTCCATGACTTGCTTAATGAAAAAACAATTAATTAAAAAAATAAAACAGGTGATACTATGTGCAAAGCTCCATGCTAGACACTTCATATGCATGATCTCAAGTCACACCATACCTGTAATGCTGGTGGTAGTTAAACTAAGGGTTTTGCTGCAGTCCTTACAACAACTTCATGAGCTCTGTCCTTACTTTATAGATGAAGAAGCTGAGAAGAGAGGCCCTTGCTTAGGGTCACACTACTGGTCAGTGGCAGAACTAGAACTTGAATCCACGTCTGTCTGACCCCAAGGTCAGCACTCCTAAACACTATACTATGGATGCTCCTCTTGAGCTCCAAATTCCTTGAAGACAATTGAAATTAGAGAACCAGGAGCTCAAATGGCTACCAAATGGGAACAGCTCCCTCTACTAAAGTCAACTCCCTTCTTAGGAATGACAGTGGCATTAGGGTTGACTCTTTACGCAGCCCTGATCAGTGCCATCACAGAGGACACTCGCCACACTCAGATGTGCATGGATGTCTGGAGGCTCCTTGCAGGAAGCAGCCATCTTCATGTTCTGTCTCACATCGAAGGTCACCACCAGGAAGAGGAAAAAGAGATCATCTTTTTGGGTGCCCCTAAGAGATCATCTGCGGGTGCTTTCCACACACCCCTCTTATCACTTCCTAAACCCCTAAAGGCTATGTATTATTCCTCCCCATTTTACAAACAAGTAGACAAAAGCTTAGAGAAGTTATGGTACTTGCCCTCATTCGCACAGCTTGTAAGTGGAAGAAGTGGAATACAAACGCAGAGATTTCTGGCACCACGGAACCCTCTGACCTCTCCATTGTATTGCAGGGACTTCCACATAGACATTTGTGTACAACCGGAAATGACTTTCCTTCTGTTGGTCCTCAGGGCAGGGATAAGGGCAAGAGACTTGGAGTATTTTTTCCTACTTCCATTCCTGCCTCCTACAATGTATTCTCTATACAGCAGCCAAAGTGGTCTTTCAATAAAATATAAACCGAGTCATACACCTCCTTCCTTTACACTCTTCAGTGGTGTGCCTTTCTCTTAGGATAAAACCAGACTTCTCACCACAGCCTCTAGGGTCTACATGAACTGGCACCAAATTCTCCAACTTCATCACACACCACCCTTTCAGGTTCCCTACCATCCTCACCTGAGTCTCCTTAGTGTTTCTAAAATGTGGGCAAGTCCTTCCTGCCTCAGGGTCTCTGAATTGCCTGAAATGGTTTTCCTAGTGACCGTCTCTATGGTTTGCTCATTCTATTCCTCCAAGTTTCAGTTCAGCTCTTATTTCCTCAGGAAGATCTTCCCGAGCCACTTTTTCTCAAGTAGGACTTTATCTAAAGTAGCCGTTCTTTACAGCCATTACCACAGCATGTCATTATTCATTTGCTTGCTTGCCTGCATATTTATTGGCTGACTTTCTCTCTAGGCTGTTGGCCCAAGAAGAGCAAAGCCTGCATTTTTGAAGTCATAGCCATATCTCCAGAACCTAGTACAGTGTCGGGCACACACTTGATGCTCAGTAAGAATGGACTAAATGAATGAACTATTGCCTATCTCATCCAATATGTGAAATGGCAATAAAGGGCTCAACCATACTGTCTTCTCCTTTGTTCTTTCACTAAACACATCTGACACAAGGTGTCATAACTGAGAATTACTAATTCTAGCTAGTTTTACTCTCCCAATTAGATCGGATGCTCCCTAAGGAGAGGATCTCTATTTTTTTTTTTTTTAAATTCCTGGCCGGGCACGGTGGCTCAAGCCTGTAATCCCAGCACTTTGGGAGGCCGAGACGGGCGGATCACGAGGTCAGGAGATCGAGACCATCCTGGCTAACACGGTGAAACCCCGTCTCTACTAAAAAAAAAAATACAAAAAACTAGCCGGGCGAGGTGGCGGGCGCCTGTAGTCCCAGCTACTCGGGAGGCTGAGGCAGGAGAATGGCGTAAACCCGGGAGGCGGAGCTTGCAGTGAGCTGAGATCCAGCCACTGCACTCCAGTCCGGGCGACAGAGCGAGACTCCGCCCCCCCAAAAAAAAAAAAAAATTCCTTCTTGCTGCACTGTAGCCACAGTAAAATACAAACCTGCTTATTTTCTGATTTGCAGCACACATCACATAAAGAGGTATTATAGGAAAAAAACAACTTTTTGGCCAGGTGTGGTGGTTCACACCTGTAATCCCATCACTCTGGGAGGCCAAGGTGGGCAGATCACCTGAGGTCAGGAGTTTGAGACCAGCCTGGTCAACATGGCAAAACCCCGTCTCTACTAAAAACTACAAAAAATGCTGGGTGTGGTGGTGGGCACCTGTAATCCCATCTATTCAGGAGGCTGAAGCTGGAGGATCACTTGAACCCAGGAGGCACAGGTTGCAGTAAGCCAAGATCGCACCACTCCACTCCAGCCTGGGTGACAGAGTAAGACTCCGCCTCTAAATAAATAAATAAATAACCAAATAAACAACTTTTTAAGCTAAAGAATAAACTTAGAAAAACTAATGAACAGCAAATGGTTCCTTGAATCATCTCTTTAAGGTCAAAAAAAGGAGGACAAAGAAAAACAGCTGCAAGATATTAACCTTCTATCTGTGCACAAATAAATAGGATACAATTAGCCTGAATTATTTGTTATTCGTGACATATAATAAAAGAAAAATTTCTTCTGAGAAGAGGTTCTGGCCTCGACAGTCTGGATGGAACTGTATGACACGTTAAGGGAGAGAAGGAGCCCCAGTCATGGGAGACACATTGCACATTCCCAGTAAGAATGTAGTTTGTCCATTTGGGAAAAATAACCATAGTCGGGGGCTTTGGGTTCTTCTTTTGGAAATGTCTACCAGGAACTAGTTTCCTGAACATATTTAAACTTTGATGAAGGTTATAAAGGAAAAGCATGCCAAGTATGATGTTACAAAGAGATAGAAGTTGTTTTGATTAGCACAGTAACAGTACTCTGCCAAAAATTGTAAAAGTCAACTTTTTCAGAACTCCGAAAGTTAATAAAAAACTTGCGATAATCTAAGGAGCATTTATTCAAGAAAATAAGCTGAGGCCGGGCACGGTGGCTCAAGCCTGTAATCCCAGCACTTTGGGAGGCCGAGATGGGCGGCTCACGAGGTCAGGAGATCGAGACCATCCTGGTCTACACGGTGAAACCCCGTCTCTACTAAAAAATACAAAAAACTAGCCGGGCGAGGTGGCGGGCGCCTGTTGTCCCAGCTACTCGGGAGGCTGAGGCAGGAGAATGGCGTAAACCCGGGAGGCGGAGCTTGCAGTGAGCTGAGATCCGGTCACTGCACTCCAACCTGGGCGACAGAGCGAGACTCCATCTCAAAAGAAAAAAAAAAAGAGAGAGAGAAAATAAGCTGAAACTCAGTAAGAACAGCGAGCTGTGTGGCATTTTAATTTGTCCTAGTCTTTTTACCCCCACCCAGCTCCACAGTAGCCTTGAAAACCAACGGCCCTACAGTCACACTGAAAACAAAGCAGTCCTAGCAGACACTCCAGGAGCCAGAAGGAATATGCAGCTTCCCCAGGAGTGCCATCCCCAGACTTGTCAGTATTTGGCTTGTCTGGCATCTCTCTCATTCCTGATGTTAATAATCTGTGTCTTCTCTTTTTCTCCTCATCAGACTGGTTAGAGGCTTATTCATTGTATAGATCTTAAAGAATAATATATATCTCCTATAGTTCTATCCCTCTAAGAGAAGACTGACTAATACAGATTTTGGTACCAGGAGTGGTTCTAGAGGAAGAGAGTATTAAGGATGGAGTTCTTTCATTGGCTTTGGGGCTTCTGGAGTTGGTTGCTTAATATGATTAGACCCCAAAATGCTAAGGACTCCACTTCTAGTAGCATGGAGAACAGTGATAGTCCTTGGCATGAACTGTTTGGAGAATTATGCAAAACAAATGCACTTGACACTCCTGATTCACCGCTCAAGAAAGGCAAGGAGTTTAGTGACTCTATACATAATACCTTTGACCATATGTAGAAAACCAAGTAACATAATGAAGCTGGTTGGTTGCTCCTACGTTCAGTGGACAAAGTGATAAAAGAAAATGATAAACTCAGGGATTCTGTCTCCCAGCTTCAGAAGCAGATGCTGAGCCTCAAATCTGCTAAGATTGCCCGAGTAAGAGTCTTACATCCTGCAGAGAAAGAGCTGAAATTGTGGAAAAACAGACACAAGCTCTTATCATGCAAGTGACTGACCTGCAACGAAAGATGCACGCACAGCCTCACCAGGTGTCTACTGTTAAAAGTGAGGGCACTGATTGGATAAGAACGGGACCCTGTAACTTGGAATGGGGATGTGTGGAAGGACCTTGATGAAGCTCAGGGAAACTGAGTTTATCAACTTTGACGAGCCTTTTTTGCCAAAAGGAAGAGCTTCCTCATCCCCAGCAGTGGCAACATCCCCTCCTCGACCCACGCTGTCATCAGCTTTCCACCTTTGTCTGAGGAGATAAATCCTATGCTGCCTGAGGCAGTGATGACCTGACAGCTGTCAGGCAAAATCATGTTGATTCTCCTCAGGAGCCACCCCCAACACCCCTGTTTGCTTCTAGACCTATAACTAAAGTCCTGGAGGGTCCCTAGAGGTGAGGTTGAGAGTGTGACTCATGAGGTGTGCTATGCTCGAAAAGAACTGTTTGAGTTCTCTAATTTATACAGACAGAAATCTGGAGAACAGGTATGGGAATGGATATTAAGGGTATGGGATAACAGTGGAAGGAACATAGGGTTGGATCAGGCTGAATTTATTGATCTGGGCCCACTAAGTAGGCACTCTGTTTTTAATCTTACAGCTTGGAAAGGTAAAAAAAGGTTCTAATTATTTACTTGGTTAGCTGAAATATGGATTAAAAGATGGCCCACTGTGAGTGAGCTGGAAATGCGTGATCTCCTTTGGTTTAATGTAGAGGAAGGGATCCAAAGGCTTAGGGAGACTGGGATGGTGGAAGGGATTAGCCACTTTAGACCTACTCATCCCAGCTGGGAGGGTCCAGAAGATATACCCTTGATCAACGCCTTGCGAAACAGATTTGTAAGGGCAGTACCTGCATCTTTGAAGAGACCTGTAATTGCTTTTCTTTGTATGTCAGATCTAATGGTGGGAAGAGCAATCATTAACTACAAAAGTTAAATACAATGGGAATAACTGGATCCCGAGGTGGCAGGTTGCTAAGTGGCAGCACTCAATCGTCAAAGACAAGGTGGGCATAGCTACCATAATGCACAGCAAAGGCAAAGCGGCAATCAGAATAGTCTGACTCATGTAGAGCTCTGACACTGGCTAATTAATCATGGTGTTCCTAGAAGTGAAACTGATAGGAAGCCTGCTGCATTCCTACCTAATTTATACAAGCAGAAAACTTCTAGGCTGAATGGACAAAAGACTAGTTTGAATTATAAAAACAGAGAATCATGACCCCTCAGTCAATTTCTAGACTTGAGCCAGTTTACAGACCCAGAACCCCTTGAATGAAGGGGAGGCTGGATCCCCTTGAGGAAGGACCCCACTATATTGCTGACAATTTATGCAGTGAATCTTTCTCCCATCCTTCCCCAAGGAGACCACTGGCCTTTTACCAGGGTAACTGTGCACTGGGGAAAGGGAAAGGATCAGACATTTTGGGGACTACAGGACACTGGCTCTGAGCTGACATTGATTTCAGGGGACCCAAAACATCACTGTAGTCCTCCAGTTAAAGGAGGGGCTTACGGAGCTCAAGTAATTAACGGAGTTTTAGCTCAGGTCTGACTTACAGTGGGTCCAGTGGGTCCCCAGACTCATCCTGTGGTCATGTCCCCAGTGCCAGAATGCATAATTGGCACAGACATAGTCAACAGCTGGCAGAACCCCCACACTGGCTCCCTGACTGGTAGGGTGAGGAATATCACGGTGGAAAAGGCCAAATGGAAGCCCTTAGAGCTGCCTCTACCTAGAAAAATAAACCAAAAACAGTACCACATCCCTGGAGGGATTGTGGAGATTAGCGCCACTATCAAGGACTTGAAAGATGCAGGGGTGGTGATTCCCACCACATCCTTGTTCAACTCTTCCATTTGGCCTGTGTAGAAGACAATCGATGGATCTTGGAGAATGACAGTGGATTATCGTAAGCTTAACCAAATGGTGACTCCAATTGCAGCTGCTGTACCAGATGTGGGGTTTCACTGCTTGAGCAAACTAACATACCTCCTGGTACCTGGTATGCAGCCATTGACTTGGCAAATGCCTTTTTCTCCATTCCTGTCCAGAAGGCCTACCAGAAGCAATCTGCCTTCAGCTGGCAAGGCCAGCAATATACCTTTACTGTCCTACCGCAGGGGTACATCAACTCTCTGGCTTTGTGTCATAACCTTATTTGGAGAGACCTTGATAGCCTTTTGCTTCCGCAAAATATCACACTGGTCCATTACATTGAAGACATTATGCAGACTGGATTCAGTGAGCAAGAAGTAGTAAACACACTGGACTTAGTGGTGAGACACTTGAGTGCCAGAGGATGGGAAATACATCTGACTAAAATTCAGGGACCTTCTACCTCAGCAAAATTTCTAGGGATCCAGTGGTATGTGGCCTGCCAAGACATACCTTCTAAGTTAAAGGAGTTGCTGCGTTTGGCCCCTCCTACAACCAAGAAAGAGGTACAATGCCTAGTGGGCCTATTTGGATTTTGGAGGCAACACATTCCTCATTTGGGTGTATTACTCCGGCCCATTTATTAAGTGACCCGAAAGGCTGCCAGTTTTGAGTGGAGTCCAGAACAGGAGAAGACGCTGCAACAGGTCCAGGCTGCTGTGCAAGCTGCTCTGCCATCTGGGCCATATGACCCAGCAGATCCAATGGTGCTTGAGGTGTCAGTGGCAGATAGGGATGCTGTTTGGAGCTTTGGCAGCCCTCCATAGGTGAATCACAGCAGAGGCCTCTAGGATTTTGGAGGAAGGCCCTGCCACCTTCTGCAGATAACTACTCTCCTTCTGAGATGGCTCTTGGCCTGTTACTGGGCTTTGATGGAAAATAAACATTTGACTATGGGTCATCAAGTCACCATGCGACCTGAACTGCCTATCATGAACTGGGTGCTTTCTGACCCACCCATCTAGCCATAAAGTGGGTTGTGCAGTGCAGCATTCATCATCAAATGGAAGTGGTATATATGTGATCGGGTTCGAGCAGGTCCTAAAGGCACAAGTAAGTTACATGAGGAAGTGGCTCAAACGCCGATGGTCTCCACTCCTGCCACCCTGCCTTCTCTCCCCCAGCCTGCACTGATGGCCTCATGGGGAGTTCCCTATGACCAGTTGACAGAGGAAGAGAAGACTAGGGTCTGGTTCACAGATGGTTCTGCATCATATGCAGGCACCATGTGAAAAAGGACAGCTGCAGTACTAAAGACCCTTTCTAGGACATCCCTGAAGGACAGCAGTGAAGGGAAATCTTCCCAGTGAGCAGAACTTCGAGCAATGCACCTTGTCACACACTTTGCATGGAAGGAGAAATGGCCAGATGTGTGATTATATACTGATTCCTGGGCTGTAGCCAAAGGTTTGGCTGGATGGATCGTCAGGAACTTACAAGAAGCATGATTAGAAAACTGGTGACAAAGAAATTTGGGGGAGAGGTATGTGGATGGACCTCTCTGAGTGGTCAAAAACTGAAGATATTTGTATCCCATGTGAGTGCTCACCAATGGGTGACCTCAGCAGAGGAGGATTTTAACAACCAAGTGGATAGGATGACCTGTTCTGTGGACACCACTTGGCCTCTTTCCCCAGTCACTCCTGCCATCACCCAATGGGACCATGAACAAAGTAGCCATGGTGGCAGGGATGGAGGTTATGCATGGGCTCAGCAACATGGACTTCCATTCACCAAGGCTGACCTGTCTACAGCCAGTGCTGAATGCCCAATTTGCCAGCAGTAGAGACCAACACGGTGCCCTCGATATGGCACCATTCTTCTGGGTGATCAGCCAGCTACCTGGTGGCAGGTTGATTATATTGTACCTCTCCCATCATGGAAAGGGCAGAGTTTGTCCTCACTGGAATAGACGCCTACTCCAGATACGGGTTTGCCTATCCTGCATGTGATGCTTCTGCTAAGACTACCATCTGTGGACTCACGGAATGCCTTATCCACGGTGGTACCCGTGTGGAATACCACCGTCACGGTATTCCACACAGCATTGCCTCTGACCAAGGCACTCACTTTTTGGCTAAAGAAGTGTGGCAGTGGGCTCATGCTCATGGAATTCACTGGTCTTACCATGTTCCTCATCATCCTGAAGCAGGTGGATTGACAGAATGGTGAAATGGCCTTTTGAAATCACAATTACAATGCCAACTAGATGACAATAGCTGGGGCAAAGTTCTCCAGAAAGCTATGTATGCTCTGAATCAGCATCCAGTATATGGTACTGTTTCTCCCATGGCCAGGATTCACAGGTCCAGGAATCAAGGGCTGGAAGTGGAAGTGGCACCATTCACCACCACCCCTAATAATCCACTAGCAAAATTTTTGCTTCCTGTTCCTGCAACATTACGTTCTGCTGGCCTAGAAGTCTTAGTTCCAGAGGGAGGAACACTGCCACCAGGAGACACAATAACGATTCCATTAAACTGGAAGTTAAGATTGCTACCTGGACACTTTAGGCTCCTCCTAACTTTAAGTCAAGAGGCTAAGAAGGGAGTTACAGTGTTGGCTGGGGTGACTGACCCGGACTAACAAGATGAAATCAGTCTACTACTCCACAATGGAGGTAAGGAAGGTTATGCATGGAATACAGAAGATCCATTAGGGCATCTCGTAGTATTACCATGCCCTGTGATTAAGGCAATGGGAAACTACAACAGCCCAATCCATTTGTAGTCCTCTACAAATGGTCCAGACCCCTCAGGAATGAAGGTTTGGGTCACTCCACCAGGAAAAAAACCCCACAAAACCATGACCTGCTGTGGTGCTTGCTGAAGGTAAAGGGAAGACAGAATGGGTAGTAGAAGAAGGTAGTCATCAATACCAGCTATGACCACATGCCCAGCTGCAGAAACAAGGACTGCAATTGTCATGAGTATTTCCTCCTTCTTTTGTTAAAAACATGTTTGTGCATGTATACACCTGTACTAAAAAAAATCATTTTATTTCCTTTCTCCTTCATCACATGACATAAGATTTATTGACTTCATATCAGCATTCAAGCATCATTAACTTTATGTAATAGTATTTGGGTTGGGGATTGGTGTGTTTCCAGCTGTATGAAGGATAGTTGCATTATGTTAGGTGTCATTATGACCTTATTATTGTCTTTATCTGAAGATTATGTATGATCTCAGCAGCTGACAAGGGGTGAACTTGTGATGGTTAATACTGAGTGTCAACTTGATTGGACTGAAGGATACAAAGTATTGATCCTGGGTGGGTCTGTGAGGGTGTTGCCAAAAAAGATTAACATTTGAGTCAGTGGGTTGGGAAAGGCAGATCCACCCTTAAACTGGTAGGTGCAATCTAATCAGCTGCCAGCAAATATAAAGCAGGCAGAAACACGTGAGATGGGCCTAGCCTCCCAGCCTACATCGTTCTCCCATGCTGGATGCTTTCTGCCCTCGAACAACAGACTGCAAGTTCTTCAGCTTTGGGACTCGGGCTGGCTCTCCTTGCTCCTCACCTTGCAGACAGCCTATTGTGGGAACTTGTGATCATGTAAGTTAACACTTAATAAACATACATACATATATATATCTCTCTCCTTTTAGTTCTGTCCCTCAAAGAGAAGCCCGACTACACCGGTAATATTCTTTGCTTTGAAATCTATTCCGTCTGACGTTAATCTAAGTCATTCCCACTTCCTATGACATCTTCTTTCCTTTTAACCTATTCGTGTCTTTATCCTTAATGTGTGTTTCTTGTAGATAACATATAATTGGTTCATGTTTTTTTTTTTTTTTTTTTTTTTTTTTTGAGACGGAGTCTCGCTCTGTCACCCAAGCTGGAGTGCACTGGCCAGATCTCAGCTCACTGCAAGCTCCGCCTCCCAGGTTCACGCCATTCTCCTGCCTCAGCCTCCTGAGTAGCTGGGACTACAGGCGCCCGCCACCTCGCCCGGCTAGTGGTTCATGCTTTTTTATACAATTTGATAATCTCTGCCTTTTGATTATGGTGTTTACAACATTTACATTTAGTTAACTGATACCATTAGGTTTGAGTCTACCATCTTGCATTTTATTTTTTATTTGTCCCATCTATTCCTTTCCCTGCTTTCTGTTTTCTGCCTTCTCTTGGATTATTTATGATTTTTTTTTTTCCTGAGACGCAGTCTCCATCTGTCACCTACGCTGGAGTGCACTGGCACAATCTTGGCTCAATGTAACCTCCACCTCCTAGGTTCAAGCACTTCTCCTGCCTCAGCCTCCCGAGTAACTGGGATTACAAGTGCATGCCACCACACCTGGCTAATTTTGTATTTTTAGTAGAGATGGGGTTTCACCATGTTGGCCAGGCTGGTCCCAAACTCCTGCCCTCAAGTGATCCACCCGCCTCAGCTTCCCAAAGTGCTGCGATTACAGGCATAGCCACTTTGCCTGGCTGGATTTCATTTTATCTCCTTTGTTGAATTATTAGTTATAACTCTTTGTTATTTTGGTGGTTGCTTTAAGAGTTTTATGCTGTTTATCTTTATAAGTCTACATTCAAGTGACATCACACCACATCATGTATAAGATTACAGTAATAGACTTCCATTTCTCCCTGTCAGCCTTTATGCTATTGTTAAGAATCTCACTCTTACTTTAAATAAGAAGACAATAATCTTATATATTTACCCAGATAGTTATCATTTCTGGTATTCATTACTTCGTGTAGAACAGACTTTCACCTGATACTATGTTTTTCCTTCTGCCTGATGATGTTCTTCTACATTTTTTGTAGCATAAGTCTGCTGATACCTTTCAGTACTTTAAAGATATTGCTCATTGTCTTCCCACTCCCACTGTTCCCAACAAGAAATCTGTTGTCATTCTTATCTTTATTCCTTTGCACATAACACGTCTTTTTGTCCTTGTTCCTTTGCTTTAACACTGGTTTTGGGTAATTGGATTATGATGTGCCTTGGTATAGTTTCCTTCACAGTTGTGTGCTATATTCCACCCAGCGTAGTTTTCATTACATTTTCATCTCTGCAAGCTTTAGTTTATGTCTTCCATATTGCTACTTACCTTTTGAACACAGAGAATACAGTTATATTAACATTTTTAATGTCCTGCAAAAAATTCTAACATCTGTGCCAGTTGTGGATCAGTTTTGACCAATTAGTCTCCTCATTATATGGAAAGTTTTCCTACTCCTTTGCACAGCTGGTAATTTTTGATAGGATATCAGATATTGTGAATTTTACCTAGTTGGGTGCTACATTGTTGTATTCCAGTAAATCTTCTTGAGCTTTATTCAAGGATATGGTTACTTTACTTGGGAAGAGATTGATTCTTTCAGATCTTCCTTTTATGATTTCTTAGGCAGGTCTAGAGCAGTGCTCAGTTTAGGGCTAATCATGAAGGCAAGGCTTTCCTGAGACTCTTCCCAGTGTCTCATAAATTCTTAGTTTTTCCAGTCCAGCTGGTGGGCACAAGCACTATTCCTAGCCCTGTGTGGGCAGCAGGCACTGTTCCCTCTCATCCTTTCAGATGGGTAGTTTCCTCACATACATCACTGACTAATACTCTGCTAAATACTCAAGAGGGACCCTCTATAGATCTTCAGAGTTTTTCTGTGCAGCTCTCTATGCCCAAGTGTACCATCCTATAGCTAAAGATACCTTGGTCTCTCTAGACTCTCAGCTCTGTTTTTTTAACTTCTCCACTGTGCTGGGTACTTGCTTGGTCTCCCCTCCCTGGAAACTTTCTCAAATTGATAAGAAAGGGCAATCACAGGGCTCAGCTCTTTTGTTTCCCACCTCTCAGAGCACTATCCTTCACTGTCTGATGTCCAGTGTCTCAATACTGTTATCTTCTTATTTATCTGGATTCTGGGGCTGTTTCAGGTGGGAGGGTAAATTTAGTTCCTGTTACTCCATCTTGACTGAAAGCAAAGACCAGTTCTTTAGTTTGTTCTCCCTATGACGGACCTCAATTCCTCCAAATGATGGTTAGATGACTTCCTGTCGGTTTTTCTAATGGCAAGATGGTGAACCGTAGGTCACCTTCCTCCATGCCACCTTGACCAAGTTACCTGTAATATATGCGGAATTCTGCTGTATGTAGAAAAATTAATGAGACGAATGTAGGTAGAAACAACTATTTCACAGAATGATTTTTTGAAGGCCACAAGATATTTCCTCCAAGACATTAAAGTTCTTAGAACATCAAACATTAGATCTGGTTGGGTGGTCAGCATGAAAACAAGGTGACTAACAGCTCTGGAACTTCCCCCTTACCTGGACATCCTGTATGCTGAGTTCAAGCATGTGGCTAGTTGCCAGCTGTGTATAGTGCACATTGATTCCTGTAAGACTTGCAAAGACCAGTTCTTCTGGGACTTTATTAATTAAGGACAACCCAATTCCACCTTCTAACCTCACAAGCACCTGAAAGGAAACCAAAATATGGCACCCTGATTGTTTAAAACACAGCTCTTAGTATCCCGGAGAGTATAAGAAAATAAAGCATTTTACATTCCTCTACTCCCTTCCTCTCAGCAGATGAAAACTACTTAGGGGAGTCCTATTATTTACCTGGATGGCTCAAACGCCATCATCTCACTGGAAGCCTTGCTTTCTAGGCATACCCTTTACTCCAATGAGAACTCCAGAGTATGTGATGATACTCCTATCAAAGGACCAAGGACATTCTGCATTTCATTATAGAAATCTAATTATTTGGGAATCTTTCACCTTATTTGGCATGAAAGCTCATAATTTGTTATCCACTACACTTCCATAACATCCAATACAGCGTTTTACACAGAGGCATTTGATTTTTTCAAAAATCACCGAATAAACATCAAATAAATATAGTTTTTCAGTTCATCTCATCTTCCTTTTCAAACTTGTCACTCTCCAATCCCAAACACAGAAAACAAAAGGAAGACGTCAGAGATGGCTGAAGCAAAAAACAAAAAATTGTTTGTCTTAAATCTTACTGAAATTCAAACAGTTTAGCTTCCTTTATTGTAACAATAGTTTAGCAATACTTGCTACATTCTGATTACACATAAACTTTGTTGTCATTTACATAACACATTCACACATTCACTGATAAACAGTAAACACTGTGAAGCATAATTCATATTTAGAATCATACAGGATAGAAAGAAAACGGAAGGTCTAAACTACCACCAAGCAAAATTCTAAAAAACTGATGATCAAAGAAATAAATTTACAATATTTAGATCTTACTTCCAATTCCTGCTCTGTATCTGGATTCTTTAATTTCTGCAGCTCTTGTTCGGTGACAGGAAGTTCATCCACTTCATATGAACGGTTGCTTTTCCGTTGGCAGAAATCTGTTATCTGAAGTCAAATAAAACACCACATGAAGATGATTCACTCTTCCTTACTGAAACTATTCTAACCCAGGACAATTGTGTGGGTCAAAAGTCATTACATAATCAAGATGCTTATGGAAGTGAATGGTTTCCAAAGGCAAGATCTGTGTAATAAAGAAGCAAACTTGGTTTTAAGTCTGCATGGCAAACTCAAGCTATACATCTTGACAGCCTCACGTAGTGGGGTTAGATATCTGCAGATGATCTCAAATTTTAACTCAAGTCAAAATACGCAAACCTCAGGATCACTGCATTCATTTTTGCCTTAAGATTGCTTTATAAAGTGGTATTGTGAGCGGGCACAGTGGCGCACACCTATAGTCCAAGCTACTTGCAAGGCTAAGGTGGGAAGATCGCTTGATCCCAGAAGTTCAAGACCAGTCTGGGCAACATAGTAAGACCCTATCTCCACAGAAAATGAAAAGTAATTAGCTAAGCATGGTGGCATGCACTTGCAGTTCCAGCTACTTGGGAGGCTGAGGTGGGAGGATCACCTGAGCCCAGGAGTTCAAGGCTTTAGTGAGCTATGATTTTGCCACTGCCTTCCAGCTTAGGCGAAAGAGAGTGACACAGCTAAATAAATAAATAAATAAAAAGTGGTACTGTGAACTGTGATGCACTATCTCAGAGAGCTCATTGTTATATTTCAACATCTTTTTTTTCCTTTGTTCTGATTACGCTATGACCTGATAAACTCTTATCCCCATCACAGATCTCTCCCCTGGGTTTCAGAGCCATAGTTACAATGACTCATGGACATCTTCACATAGATATCATACAGTTACCTTAACAAGTTCAAAACCTAACTCCTCCCTTCCTCTGCAAGTCTGCTCCATGTTCATCCCTTAGCGATCTGGATTATTATCCTGTAAGTTGCCCAAATCAGAACCTTGGAGGCCATTACTGACTCCTTCCTCTCCCTCATTCCCACATTCGGTCATGAAATCTGCCTGACTCTACTCCTAAGTAAGTTCTCATTTCTATTCATTTCTCTCCAGCCTCCTCATGTCGACCCCTGCCACTTCTTCCAGTTCAGGCCACCATAACCTTTCACTGACGTTACTGCAAGAGCCTCCTACCTGGTCTTTCCCTATCTCCAGTCTTGCCCCACTCTGGTTCTCTACCTTGCAGCCAGAGGAAGTGATCTAAAACGATTTTCTAATCATGCCATTCCCTGACTCCTCGTTGCCTTAGAAAAACCACAAAGTTGCCTTAGAAAAACCACAAATCCTTTAGTATGTATCTCTGACCTTTTCTGATCTGACCCCTGCTTCTATCTCCAGGCTTCTTTCTTACCACATTCTGTGTGCCACTTGGGCTGAGGATCACTCTGCTACCTGTGGGCCTTCACTAGTCAACTTCCCAAACAGTATGTCATTTACTTCCTATGTTTATTGGTCAATGATCGTCCACCCCCCCTAGAATGTAAGCTCCAAGAAGGCAGGGAGTTTTGTCTGTTCACTGGTAAATGTTCAGTACCTAGACCTATGCTGGCTCAAGTAGCTGCTCAGTAAATACCTGCTGATGAACCCACTCATTACTGAAGGCACAGCCCCTCCACCTGTACCTTTCGATTTGGCTAATTCCTTTCAGTTAACCTCTAGGTCTCAGCTTAAGTATTACTTCTCTTAGGAAGCTCCCCACCCTCCAAATCTGGGAATACAAATCCTTTCCATACACCGTCCATTCCTACTCTCATTACCACAACCTCTTAATTATATGATTAAGGATTGTTGTTATCTTCTTGTTGTTAATGTTATTAAGATATTGTGTTACTAATGATTAACGACACTATTAATATGCACTGTTGTTAACATTATGTTGTTTATATCTTATGGTTTTTTAGATTACCACACATTTCATTGATACTTTGCTTATACTTCCCACTTATTTTTTTCTTGTACTTTAGTTCTTATAACAACTTTGTGAGGTAGATCCTATCCCCGTTTTACAGATGAAGAGACCATATCCTCATATCTGGCATAAACAAGTTCAATATGTATTTGGGAGAAGTACAGAGTTTCGCATCCACTCTTATGACAAATTATCACCTGGAGTGCTCTAGTTGGTCCATCTGGGATGACTCTGACGGATAACATTCCAGAACCAGGTCTCATTTTTTGATTAATAAATTGTTGTTCAGGTGGAACTGGCCCCAAAAGCTCCATGGAAGTGTCAGGACCAAGAACAACTTCAGCTCCATCAAACAAACCAGAAAGTCCTCCTTTGGCCTAAAAGACATTGGAGTAGAGACATGTGAGAAAAGACAGAGGCACTGACTTTGACAATTTAACACATCATTTCAAACAAGTTCCTAAATTTACATTCTCCTCTGGAGGGTCGTGATCAATGTGCAACAAAGACTTTACTATTTGTTCAGCTTTGCAGATGATGAAAAACAGTAGGATTGCTTGAGTAAGACTGAAAGTTATGCTCATAAATTTGGGTAATTATGAATAAGAGATAATTTCACGCATAGTAGATCAGTTTAATTCTGCCTTTTACTAATACTAACTTCTTCTCATTAAAATAAACTTCTAAAAAAGTAGCCAAAACTAGCTATTTCTTTGAGTATTCCTACTAGGGTTTGCTTAAAAATCTGAAATATTCTGAAAATAGAAAATAATTATTATAATCATTCAGCTTTCCAGTAAGAGGAAAATTCTTGAGTTGAAAACCTCCCCAAACAGGCCTGTGGCTGGACAACCAAACCAAATACTCAAAAGATGGTGTTTCTTCTAGAATGGAATACAGAGTTGAGAATGTCACCTGATACCCAGTTATTCAGGCTGTTAAAAGAAAAACTTCAAGCCAGGAGAGGTGACTCAGCCTTTAATCCCAGCACTTTGGGAGGCCAAGGCGGGCGGATCGCCTGAGGTCAGGAGTTTGAGACCAGCCTGGTCAACGTGGTGAAACCCTATCTCTACTAAAAATACAAAAATTAGCCAGGCATAATCCCAGCTACTCAGGAGGCTGAGGCAGGAGAATCGCTTGAACCCGGGAGGTGGAGGTTGCAGTGAGCCGAGATTGCGCCACTGCACTCCAGCCTGGGCGACACAGCAAGAGTCCGTCAAGAAGGGAAGGGAAGCGGGGAGGGTAGGGGGAAGGGAGGGAGGGAGGGAGGAAGGAAGGAAGAAAAACTTCAGCCAAATTAAATTTAAAGGAGTTTAATTGAGCAATGAACAATTTGCAAATCAGGCAGCCTCCAGAATCACAGCAGATTCAGAGAGACTCCAGGGATGCCTCGTGGTCAGAACAAATTTATAGACAAAGAAAGGGAAGTGATGTACAGAAACTGGAAGTAAACAGCTGGATTGGTTACAGGTTGGTGTTTGCCTTATTTGAACACAGTCTGAATACTCAGCTGTCTATGAGTAGTGGAAGTATCGCTGCTGTGACTGGCCAAGGCTCAGCTATTGTTACAGGCACATACTCCTAAGTTAGGATTTCAATCTTGCCTGCCGATTACGCTAGGTTACAGTTTGTCCACGGGGATTCAATTATAGAAGTACGGAGTCCTTCTCAGGCCATATTTAGTTTGCTTTAACAAGGCCTTTGGAGGAAAACACCTTCTCGCTACATGCCCCAAGTAAATGGAGTCTACAGGATGATGGCTGTGGGAAAGCAAACACAAGGCTAGAGAAGACAATGGCAAAGTGTGTCTAAATCCCTTTTGTTAACTTTTAAATACTGACTCATGAAAAGCAAACTTTGAGCAGGGTTTATAGTACAGGTTTCAACACAAAGAAAGCTTTTTATAGCTATTATAAGTTTAGAAAGAAAGAACATATACAACCTAATAAGAGCAGTGTCAGAAAATGTTTTAATGTCTTCAATGAACTTTATTCAGCGTAATAAGATTGAAACAAGTTTACTTCCCTAACCAAAACACATTCTGCTCTGCTGAATACTGTTATTACACAGTCACTAACAAGCAGGGAAATGATGAAATAGATTCACAAAACAACAAACACCAAAAAGAGATTTTAAGGAAGAAAATGCTCCAAGAGCACTGGAATTACATGGGCTTTAGAAACAAACTAGAAGTGAAGTCAGGGTCAGACATGAAACCCACCAATTATAACAAGCCCTCTTTGCCTCTAGAAGTTTGAATTGTATTGCTAATTGAAAATCACAAATCCATTCCAGATGTGTGCTACATATAAGTAAGCAGCTTGTCTTTGATGAAAAAAGCTCAGGGCGATAGAGATAAAGAAAATAAATCTCACCAAAAGCAGTCAGAGGCTCCTTACAATTTTTGCAAACTGCCCTGGAGTACAATCTAAGTACTCAGAGTTCTCTATCAAGGGTCTGATAGTCTCCTGTTTCCCTTTTGCGTAAAATCCCAGGCTGGACAGAACTGCACATACAATTGCAGGTGCTATTCTACTGTATGCCCAAACCTCCTAGACATCTTCCTACTTCTCAGACCCCTGTTCTCATTCCCAGCCTGAAGGCAGAAAGGGCAGAAAATCCAAACCCTTGGTAATTTGCCAAACACATATTTGCTTAGAAAGTAGCTGGGAGTTTATCATGAGGTAGACTGGCTGAGGAGACGACAGAGGAAACTGTCCAGCAATCTTCATTCTGACATTTGCTACAGCAAATCAATGCTTATTTAGGCCAAAAGGAACAGAATCAAGAGCACGGAGATGCCTGACGAATGTTTACCAGGCCACAGAACCCTTTACAGAGGACTTGCAGCTATGCCATTAACTTCACAGGTCTAAATCTAATTTATCTAACTTAGTGCTGGACTTTTAGTTACACTTTTTTTCTTTTTAAAATTACATAGGTAATATATGTCATCAAAGAAAAAGTCCAGGTAAGCCATGAAAAAAATATCTTATCATCCAGGGCAATCACTCTTAACACATGTATTGCATACCATCTCCAAGAACTTTTCCCATGTAAATATATACAAATACACAACAAAACTCTGACTTCCTTTTAACTAAAATGGAATAGATTAAGTATTGCTCTGTAATTCGTTTTCCCGTTGAACAAGTCATCATGTATAACTCAGTAGAGACTCTGTTTCATAGAAGGCTCAACCACTGCTTGCTGCGATTGGCGATCAAAAATGACTGACCTGGACGACCAACCCATGTAACCCACAGGTCAGTTTTCCCTCTCGGAAACTCCACGTCTGAGTTGTGCTTCGCCTGCGGTCAGGCTTTCTCAGCATCAGCGGCTCGTATCTGGAAAACGGAATGTACAATGAACCATGAACCCTCTGAGTCACCTGTTTCACGCCTGAAGGGAACATGAGGATGACGGTTTTGCTCTTCTCTCTTCTAATACCCTCCACCCTTAAAATTGAATGGGTAGTTAGCTTGAATCCTAGGGTAGTTAGGTATCTCTTGATAAGAAAAGAGGAATAAAGCAAAATGGAAAAACATGAAGAGGGGACACAAAGTAAGACATTAAAGATTTCATAACACACAATAATATGGCTTCTTGCCTTCTCAAAATGGCAACTTATCATGCAGTATGGAAGGAACAGCTGCTAAATATATGTAAAATCTTTCCAACGGTCTTTTTTCTATTGTAGTTCTAAACTCTTTTCTGTTTTAACTTGTAAGTCAACTAAAGTTTTTCTGGAAATAAGGTATTAACTGAAAACACACTGATTTTTATGGAGAAACTAAGGCACAGGCAAATAAAGTAACTTACTCAAACTTAAAGAGCTAATTTGAATCCAAGGATTTATTCATAAAAATACATCTGATTATTCTCTTAATTAATTTCTGCTTTTGAAGGATTTAACAAAGTTATTAGAAAGATGTAAAAAAGAAACTACTTCCTCAGAATAAGGATGGATTGGAATTTGGGTGGAAGAAATACTCACTTTTCACATTATACCCATTTTATTGGTTGAAGTTTCTTAACATCTGCAAGGGTATTGTCATCATAGCTTAAAAAAATTAAAGGGAAAGCCCAATACTCACATTTGGGAATATGACAGGCTTTTGTCATTGAAAAAAATATACATTTTTACTTCATTTATAGAACTCTTGGTTTTTGGTGTAGATTTCCTCCAAGTCTGAATTTGAAAGCAATGAGCTTGAATCAAAAGTTGCCTAGAAAATTACCTGTTGTAGGCCGGGCGCGGTGGCTCAAGCCTGTAATCCCAGCACTTTGGGAGGCCGAGACGGGCGGATCACGAGGTCAGGAGATCGAGACCATCCTGGCTAACACAGTGAAACCCCGTCTCTACTAAAAATACAAAAAAAACTAGCCGGGCGAGGTGGCGGGCGCCTGTAGTCCCAGCTACTCGGGAGGCTGAGGCAGGAGAATGGCGTAAACCCAGGAGGCGGAGCTTGCAGTGAGCTGAGATCCGGCCACTGCACTCCAGTCCGGGCGACAGAGTGAGACTCCGCCTCAAAAAAAAAAAAAAAAAAAAAAAAAAAAAAAAAAAAAAAAAAAAGAAAATTACCTGTTGTCAGTCACGGCAGCGAGACCAGCAATATCTAAGATGGCCGACCCCTCGGTGGAACGGGCAGCTGAGGGTTTATTGGGGTTGTGAGGAACCGAGGAGCCCTCATGGGCCAGCATTCCTGTTCCTGTCATCCTCCATAGCTGAGAACGCTTTCCTGGTTCCTGTAAAGTAGGGAGAAGCAAAAAGAGAAAGAGCCATTATATGTGGCCACAGCTAGCTCCTCACTTCAAGAGCTTCCTCTAGGGCTAAATAAGTTCTCATATAGGAAGTTTACTTAGACATTTGCCACGTTATATAAATGCTTAATTCAAACTTTCATGGTTATCTATCCTTTGTTGTTCTTAGGGTAAAATATGCTAACCTCTTGAACCAAACAACCAAAATTACAAATAATGTGCATTTTAACAAATGTATTCTTTTCATAACCGAATTTTTTTCCTTTTTTAGAAATTAGAAACAAATGGCTGGGCAGCCTCCTACACTAGCTATACTGCCATGATCACTGCCATTCCAGATGGTGACTGTCCGGTGCCCTTACCTTAAAGAAGAGTGCAACTACATAAAGAATATACTATATGCTCAATATCTGACTGTCAATCAGAATTTACCAGAGGCCTTCCTCCCCGTCCCCAATGTTGATAAGGAAAGTGTACTATATTGATGATGTCCAATTTTCATGAGCTGATTGTATGTAAGTGTTAAGTTGGTTGCATTCAAAGGTTATGCTAATTGATGGCTAGTAATTCTCTCTCTTTTTTTTCTTTTTTGGGATGGAGTTTCGCTCCTCTTCTCCAGGCTGGAGTGAAATGGCGCCATCTCAGCTCACTACAACTTCTCCTCCTGGGTTCAAGCGAATTCTCCTGCCTCAGCCTCCCGAGTAGCTGGGATTACAGGCGTGCACCATCACCTCTGACTAATTTTTGTATTTTTAGTAGAGATGGCATTTCACCATGTTGGCCAGGCTGGTCTCAAACGCCTGACCTCAGGTGATCTGCCTGCCTCGGCCTCCCAAAGTGTTGGGATTACAGGCATGAGCTACCGTGCCTGGCCAGATTGCTAGTAATTCTAAATATATTTTCTCTTTAGAAATATTTTGTAAACAGCAGTTGGGCTTCCAGGTCAATCATGAAAGTCTATATAATCCATTATATACTAGAAATCATAATACTTATTAAGAACTTACTATGTGCTAGACATTGGTTCACAAGACTTACATAAAATAACTCATTTAGGCCGGGCGTGGTGGCTCACACTTGTAATCCAAGCACTTTGGGAGGCCAAGGCAGGTGCATCACCTGAGGTCCGGAGTTCAAGACGAGCCTGGCCAACATGGTGAAACCCCGTCTCTACTAAAAATACAAAAATTAGCTGGGCATGGTGGCGCATGCCTGTAATCCCAGCTACTCGGGAAACTGAAGCAGGAGAATTACTTGAACCCAGGAGGCAGAGGTTGCAGTGAGCCGAGATTGCGCCATTGCACTCCAGCCTGGGTGACAAGAGTGAAACTCTGTCTCAAAAAAAAAAAGAAAAAGAAAAAGAAAAAAACTCATTTAATGCTACAAACAATCCAGTGACATATGTACTATAACTATCCCTCCTCACAGATGAGGAAGTTAAGCCTCGGTGAGATGAAGTAACTTCCCCACGGTGACATAACTAGTTAGATGGTAGGTCCAATATCTGAATCTCTGCAGCCTGATTCCAGAGTCAGCATGCTTAACTGCTCTATGCTGCCTCTCTAAGACAATCTGTATCGTTCCTTTTCAGTCACACCTATACTCCAGCTAGACCTGCCAGGATCACATACACTCCCACCAGGCAGGAACTCCTCCAGAGCAACAGACACATCAGGGTACCACAAACTCATTTACATGCTACCCCTGGCCAGACAGACAGCTTTTCATCACATTCTACAAGGTAAAAACTAACAAAGTAGCATGAACATTGGAGTCAAAATGCTAGGATTTGAGATCCAGCTACACAATTTACAAGCTGAATGACCCTGGACAAGTTACTGAATCTCTTAGAGCCTCTGTTTCCTGATCTGTCAAAGACAGAAACTGTCTCATGGTTTTTGTGATAAGTGTAATAAATGTAATGTGCTTATTAGTACATGCCTGGCACAGGGTAGAGCCTCAATAAATGTTTGTTGTGTTATTACCATTACATCTCTTTATAGAGCACTTTATGTACATTATCTTAGCTAATCCAGCAAACCTGGGAGGTCAGTAGAAAAATGAAACTGAGAGAAACGGGAAATACTGGATACTATATATCTTTAAGTGGCAAAGCCACAACTCAAACCTAAAAACACATCATGCTCTCTTTGCTATGTGATACTGCCTCCTCTGACTGCCAAAAGAGATGAAGTTGAGCTGTGCTTCCCATCTCCAATTCCCACATGCTTGCTTCTGTGTTCACAGGAAGAGAAAATACCTCTCCACAGCACCAGAAACAACAGGAAAAGCATCTCGGTTATCCTGTAGATGCTACAGATTGGGAAATCAACACACAGATACCCAGGTGAGATCGAGTTTCCATACTGGGATTCCTCTACTGCCTGCCCATTTGTGCAGGCTCATCATAATTTGGAAACTACCAAAATTTCCACTTGAAAATCTGAGATGCTGAGATGCACCATCCTCCTTCCAGTTCCCTTCCTCCCTTCCCCGATAATTCAGTCCTACAATCTTTAGATGGGGCTGTGGAAGGCAGAACTCCATGGGGCTTGTGTGTGTGTTGGGGATGGGGGTTGTGGCGGCCCAGTGTGGAACTGTTGAAGCACATGTGGAACAAGGAAGGCATCCACCTAGGTGATGGGGCAACCCAGAGCAGGGGTTGAAGTGGGAGGCTGGGGAGGAGTTTAATGGGAGCATCAGAGAAGGAGGTGAGGAGGGCATTCCTGCAAAGGGCAGGGTGGTAAGGGGGCAGGGCTGCCCAGTACATAGGTATCAGAGCCCAAAGGAAGAAACCAGGGTGTTCATATAGGACGTGGGACAGCTGTGCTGACGGAGGATGAGTTACAATCCAGGGAACCGATCAAATCAATAAATATATTCTCAGTGCTGGACAAGGGAAGTATAAATATGGAAAGGGAGAAAATTAGAATAAACTTTGTCATACTGGACTAGAATTGGAAATATTGGTGTGAACTGCTACTTTTTGGTATATAGACATAGAAATAAATATATACAGTATATAAATATGTACATAAAATACACATATGTATATTTGTGCATACATAGATTAAAAAACCCTAGGTCTGTCTTCTGAGACAGCCTGGGAACCACAACACCACAACAGCAACAAGTGCACCTAATTCATGAATCTCAAGTTTCTAAATTCCATTATCTGATGGAAGGGATGAGGGCTCCCTGGAGAAATGGCAAATTCCAGGAATAGTGCAGGGAAAAATATAAGATGGACTCAGGATAACTTGCTGTGTCAGAAAGTAAGGAAGTGAGGGCACATGTTGAAAGGACACAGAAGGTTAAAGGAGCTCCCACTGACCAAAGGTAAGAAAAACTAAGCATCAAAATAAATACTGGCCAGGCAAGGTGGCTCAAGCCTGTAATGCCAGCACTTTCAGAGGTCAAGGCAGGTGGATTACCTGAGGTCAGGAGTTCGAGACCAGCCTAGTCAACATGGCAAAACCCCATCTCTACTAAAATTACAAAAATTAGCCAGGTGTGGTGGTGGGTGCCTATAATTCCAGCTACTCAGGAGGCTGAGGCAGAAGAATTGCTTGAACCCAGGAGGCAGAGGTTACAGTGAGCTGAGATCGTGCCATTGCATTCCAGCCTGGGCAACCAGAGCAAGACTCCTTCTCGAAAATAAATAAATAAATAAATACATACATACATACATACCCACACACACACACATACTGACACAGTAACAGATAACACACTGAATAAAACAGCAGCCCATACTGACACATACACACACACATACATAAATAGAAAATATGACAAATAGGAGGTTTACATAGTCTCAAAGTACCACGCCACAAAATCTTGACTGATTATAAAAAGAAAAAGAGTAGCCTCACTTCTCAGTGGAAAAGGCTATCGCATACCTTCTTCCTCAATTGCAATAAGTTAAAATCACCAGCAAGAGGACAAATCAAAGCCACAGCCCCACTTTAGGAAAATTTCTGCCCAACCTTCTGGAGATTCGAGATTGTTTCCAAATAAAAAGTAAAAAAACAAAAACAAACCAAACCAAAACCTAAAATGTCAAACTTTCTACACTTGGTTTCCAATTGAAAAGGAGAGGTCCATTTCTTAATGCCAATTCATACACTTTTACCTAATTTTAAATGTCAATGTAACTCTTTTATTATCTACTCTCCTGTTTACTAGCTGTCATCCTCATCAAGTGAAATAACTGAAAATGTTCTATAAGTTATAAAATGCTATATAAAATGTTACAATTACTGCTACTTAGAAATTTGTTCTTGTCTGCTTAACAGTCACCAAGCCCTTGGTAATTCCATGTATATTTATTATTCACGTTCTGCTGGTCACACCTGGGGATCACATTCCACTCCAGAAGTCATCTTACTCCTGAGCTGGTACTCATCCACTCTAACACTGACCTGGAAATGCCAAGAAGCCTGGGTTCCACACGACAAGTCCCTGTGGCCTCATCATGAAATAAGGACTCTGAACTGGGTGATCCTGAGTCCCGTCCAGTGCTAAAAACCTTGTATTCTAAACTCGGATTGTAAGCTCTCTTACCTTCTTTTTTAAAATGACTCTTTGTGTCTTGGGTGAGACATCCAAGACGAGCTCTGCACAGGTAATTGCCTTGTTGGAAGCCACAGGCCTGCCTGTTCCCTCCTGCAAGCTAGAATTTTAAAAATATATATATTACATATAAATATAGATACAGATATATACACATACTCACACATGTATTCAAGTATTAATAAGCAAACGCCCAAAACTTTTATTAAAGAAGAAAATTTTTTAAAGCATAGAAGAAAAAGTCTGATACAAGAACACAAAGATCAGGGTTGCATTTTTTTCCCTGCACAGTTCCAAGATTCATCTCTCAGAAGACACACTGACAATTTTCTTCTCTTAATAATTTTAGTGACTTAAAATTCAGATGTAAAAGTATAACCATTTATCTTTAGAGGCAAAAAAAAAAAAAAAAAGGGCAAAAAATTCGGCCAGGCACGGTGGCTCCTGCCTGTAATCCCAGCACTTTGGGAGGCCAAGGCAGGTGGATCTCTTGAGGCCAGGAGTTCGAGACCAGCCTGAACAACACGGCAAAAGATGAGTACTAGCTCAGGCAAAACAGATCACCATCTCCATTAAAAATACAAAAATTAGCCAGGCATGGTGGCGGGCCCCTGTAATCCCAGTTACTCAAGAGGCAGAGGTATAAGAATTGCTTGAACCCGGGAGCCAGAGGTTGCAGTGAGCTGAGACTGCGCCACAGCATCATTGCATTACCAAGTCTTGGCAAGAAATCAGAGGTCCCTTTAGGATGAAAAGAAAACAAAATGTTCATAATCAACTCCCTCCAATTCAATCGTGTTACGTTTCTCTGACGCTAAAGAATCCTAAGCTTTATGGAATGTTGCAGCCTGGCTACACTTAAGGATGTTTGGAAATTTTATTTAGATTATTCTCCTCTTTCTATTAACCCCTATTAGCCAAAAAAAAAAAAAAAAAAAAAAAAGGGTAATGAATTCAGCATTAAAAACTAGTCTTCATGACACCAAAAGCACAAGTAATCTTTGTTTCCCCCAAAGCAGATAAATTATATGTGATCAAAATGAGAAACTTCAATCTAAAAGTAAAAAGACAACTCATAAAAATAATGGGAGAAAAAAATTGCAAATCATACATCTGATAAGACTGATAGATGTGAAGAACTCTGACAATTCAACAATAAAAAGGCAAAATTCCGGCCGGGCACAGTGGCAGGAGCCTGTAATCCCAGCACTTTGGGAGGCCAAGGAAGGTGGGTCTCTCGAGGCCAGGAGTTCGAGACCAGCCTGACCAACATGGCAAAATCCTGTCTCTAGTAAAAATACAAAAATTAGCCAGGCATGGTGGCAGGCCCCTGTAATCCCAGTTACTCAGAAGGCAGAGCTATAAGAATTGCTTGAACCCGGTAGGCAGAGGTTGCAATGAGCTGAAAAACTGCACCACTACACTCCCAGTTACTCAGGAGGCAGAGGTATGAACATTCTATAAAGCTTAGAATTCTTTAGTGTCACTCTAATTCCATTTGAAATATGGAAAGTATTTGAATACACTTTCTCCAAAGAACACACACAAATGACTAATAAGCACATGAAAAGACATATAACATCATTAGTTATTAAGGATGCAAATCAAAAGCCACAATAACATACCACTTTATACCCAGTAGGATGGATATCATTCAAAACAAAACAAAACAAAACTAGGCCTGGCACAGTGACTCACACCTGTAATCCTAGTACTTTGGGAGGCTGTGGCAGGTGGATAGCTTGGGCCCAGGAGTTTGAGACCAGCCTGGGCAAAATAGTGAGGCCCTGTCTCTATCAAAAAAAATGTTTTTTTTTCAATTAGCTGGACATGGTGGTGCATACCTGGAGTCCCAGCTATGAGACAGGCTGAAGCAAGAGGACCGTTTGATCCCAGGAGGTCGAGGATGCAGCAGGCCAAGATTGTGCCACTGCACTCCAGCCTGGGTGACAGAGACCTTGTCGCAAAAATAAAAATAAAAACAAAAACAAAAACAAAAACCAACACATGTTGGTGAGGATATGGAGAAACTGGAACCTCTGTACATTGTTAGTAGGAATGTACAATGGTTTAGCCACTGTGGAAAACAGTATGGCGGTTCCTCAAAAAGTTAAACACAGAATTATAATAGAATCCAGCAATTCCACTCTTCTGTATAAAGCAAAAGAATTGAAAACAAGTACTCAAATAAATGTATGTTCAGGAATATTCACAGCAACACTGTTTACAATAGCCAAAATGCAGAAACAACTAAATGTCCATCAACGAATAACTGGATAAACAAAATGTAGTATACACATAAAACAGCATAGTATTCAGCCACAAAAAGTACGGAGTACTTTTCATAAAAAGAACGGGCCAGGTGCGGTGGCTCATGCCTGTAATCCCAGTACTTTCGGAGGCCGAGGTGGGTGAATCACGAGATCAGGATTTTGAGACCAGTCTGACCAACATGGTGAAATTCCATCTCTCCTAAAAATACACAAAATTAGCCAGGCATGGTGGCATGCACCTGTAATCCCAGCTACTCAGGAGGCTGTGGCAGGAGAATCGCTTGAACACGGGAGGCAGAGGTTACAGTGAGTGGAGATCACACCACTGCACTCCAGCCTGGGCAACAAGAGTGAAACTCAGTCTCAAAAAAAAAAAAAAAAAAAAAAGAATGAAGCATTGCCACATGCTACAATGTGTATAAACCTCAGAAACATTATGTTAAGTGAAAGAATCCAGACAAAATAGGTCCCTCCTATGAGTCCATTTCTGTGAATGTCCAGAATAGGTCAACCCATAGAGACCGAAAGCAGATGGGTAGTTTCCTGAGGCTGGAGACAGGGAGGAATGGGGAGTGACTGCTCAATAGATTCTGGGTTCTTTTTGGGGTGATAAAAATGTTCTGAACTAGGTAGAGGTGGTGATGGCGCAACATTATGAATGTACCAAATGCCACTGAACTGTTCACTTGAAAATAGTTTCTTTTATGTTACGTGAGTCACCTCAAAAACAAAATTAAAAAAATATTCTTCCTCATCATTTATTCCTTCCAAGAATGCAAAGAATTAGTATCTAATATACTCCAAAAGATGGCCCAACCTCTTAGCACAGCAAGATTATTCTAATTCTGCTGTTAGATTCTGCACACCAAGATTCCAGGAGCTTCTCTTTTTATCTGTTCCATATCGGTTCAACCCATTAAGCCCATAATCCTCCACTAGGATTCTTCAGTTAAAGAGCTTAGTAACTACTGGAATTCACAGAACATAAGGAGAAAAACATGACTAACAACCAGATTTAGATTCGGTTTTTCAGGCATTAAACCTTAAGCATGTCCCACTGTTAAGTGCCATAATCTTTAAAAACAAATTAACAACAAACAACCATACTGACTCAATTACAACAAGATAAACATCCTAGCACCATCATTACCAAAGGGAACGTCAACAGACAAAGAAAGAATGGTCCTTCTCTGCAAATTCAATTATTACTAGCGAAATCTGGACTCTAAGCAGATGAGAGAGATAATGCAAAAACCTAGAGATTATTTTCTGGGCCCCAGGCATGTATAAAAATCTTATTCATATGCAAAAATGTTCTGAACATTTTGGAAAGGAATGTGACTTTAAACCTCCTATTCATCAGGTGCTTTATATTTGTAATGTTAAAGATTAAGCTATTTTTCATTTCTTCACTGATGCACTTTAAAATTGGCCCTGTTATTTCAGCACAGAAACAATAGACTATATTTACATGTTGGTAGAATGACTACTTTTTGAAAGCTCAGTGTTTTGAATCCCTGCATGGCAATCTAACCGAAGAATTAAAATAAGCTCAATATTCTTCACCTGACTTTTCTAAACACAACTAGTCAAACAACAGTGAAGGCAATGGAATTTCTGCGAAATTAAGCTACTGTATTTGGCTTTAGGTGAATATTAAGACAGACACTTAGGTGTCTGCTTAATCAGTATTCTCAATGGGGTGGGGGAGGAGAGTGAGAATGATAACTTGAATAATTGTGATGAAGGTTAGTCAGTTTCAAAAGCGGAAACAGGCAAAACAGACTAATAAATAGCAAAAAGAAAATTTAAATACTAGAATGAATTCTTGGGAGAGATCTTTAACACAGGAAGGGTCTTGACTCTTTGGATAAATTTTAATCTAGACAAAAGACAAGAGTTTAAATTACATGACCTCTTAAGAGAGACACTGAGCCTAGGATTTGGTAAAGAATGAAATAATCTTCCTTTGTACTTTGGTCTCCTAAGAAACTGCTTAATATTTAAAACCTGTTAATAATTAGAACCTTCTGCTTTATAAGAACAGTAATTTAATCAAGAATTACCCAGAGAACGTATATGTAGCAGCAATGTAAATGAAATTTTCATAATAAAGCTGCCGATTATCCTGGAAATCATTCATGTTGCAGTTGATCTCAGAGGACCCTGCCCCTTTAACAGTCAGAGTGATAAAAGGTGGCAGGGTGGGTTCATCCCAGGCATAATCCAATGAAGTCATGGGCTTCACTTCAGTCCGGAGCCTGGGTTCAGCTACGCCATGCTGAGTAAAGACAACCGGGACCTAGAGTGATGGCAGAGAGGACAAAGAGGACTTTCATTCAGAGTGTGGTTACTGAAAAGTGAGTCAGTGCTTCCTAGGTTTAAGTTCCAAATCCTTCCTAAATGAATCTTACACACGGAATAAGCCCCAGTGAAATTCATCATCTCACCTTTCAAATGTTTCTAATCATCTCACACATTCCAAAAAACTCACCAATTAAAGGACATGTGCTACACACACACACACACACACACACTCTCTCTCTCTCTCTCTATGGAATGAAGGGCTTTAAAAGCTTTGCCAAGTCAAATATCTAGGGGGAGCAATTCTATCCCTCCAATGGCATCTTTCCAGCCCAAACCCCCTATGATACATTTTGAATACAGAAAAAAATAAGAATTTTGGAATTTGGCTACAGATCATCATATATAAGACCTGTTATTATTCAAAAGCATAATTAAAATAGAATCGAATGATTTCCACATTGACTTTCTTGAAAAATTTATGAAAACGCTCACTGTAACTAAGTCCAACAGCAGAGCTGCCCATTCCCATTGTCATTGGACAAGCCAATGACTTTCTCTGTTTGAATGGGATGGCTACAGAGGGCACAGTGTCAACCAACCACTCTAGTCAAAATAAATAAATCTGGGAGCTAAAAGATTACTTCTGCCCGGACAAGGCTGCCCAGCAAAACACCTCTTAATGGTAAAGATTTCTAGGATTGTCCAGATATAAAGAACCTATCCACAGAGCTTCCATGAAACCCAACTTGAAAAGGTATTGTACCATTGTGTGAAGGGCAGCACACACTCCACCCTCCCACACATGAAACAGTCAAACTGGTTCTCAACTCCACTTGATACCTTAGAAAAGTTGTCAATTCGGAAAGGAGGAGGTAACTGATCTGTGTCACTAAATGAGATCCTATATGTAGCTCCTCGGAGAGTAATTTCCACTCGTAGGAAGAAGCATTTTCCCAAGGTATCCCTGCAGGACAAGGACACAAAAGAGGCTACATAAAATGTAGGAGACAAGATGCAATCCACTTACTTCTCACATTTCTGACAATCACAACACTGTTTGGGCCTCAGTCAATATCGCTGAACTTACAGCCCACTGTGTGTTCTTTCATCATCTGAAAAAAGTAGAAATTGGTAATATGATTACAAAATGGTGATTTTCTTTTTTTTTTTTTTTTTTTTTGAGACAGAGTCTCGCTCTGTCACCCAGGCTGGAGTGCAGTGGCCAGATCTCAGCTCACTGCAAGCTCCACCTCCCAGGTTCACGCCATTCTCCTGCCTCAGCCTCCCGAGTAGCTGGGACTACAGGCGCCGCCACCTCGCCCAGCTAGTTTTTTTGTATTTTTAGTAGAGACGGGGTTTCACCGTGTTAGCCAGGATGGTCTCGATCTCCTGACCTCGTGATCCGCCCGTCTCGGCCTCCCAAAGTGCTGGGATTACAGGCTTGAGCCACCGCGCCCGGCCAAAATGGTGATTTTCTAATTCTCCCATTTCTTCAACATTTATACACTGATATTCTGCTGTAAAGAAGAGGATGGATGGATGGATGTAACGTATATGTATGTATGTGTGTGTGTGTGTATATATACATACATTTATACATAGATAAATCGCTGAAGGAAATGAAAAGTTTACCTTAACAGAAAATTATCAGTGAATAAATGTAGAGGAAATTAGAGAATTAAAAATCAGCATTTCTGGCTGGGCATGGTGGCTCACATCTGTAATCCCAGCACTTTGGGATGCCAAGGTGGGAGGATCACTTTAGCCCAGGAATTTGAGACCAGCCTGAGCAACATGGTGAGACCTCACCTCAATTAAAAATAAAAATAAAATTCGTTTTTTGTTTTTTTTTTTTTTTTGAGATGAAGTCTCGCTCTGTCACCCAGGCTGGAGTGCAGTGGCGCGATCTCGGCTCAACGCAAGCTCCGCCTCCTGGGTTCGTGCCATTCTCTGCCTCAGCCTCTGGAGTAGCTGGGACTACAGGTGCCCGTCACCACGCCCAGTTATTTTTTTTTTTTTGTATTTTTAATAGAGACTGGGTTTCACCGTGTTAGCCAGGATGGTCTCGATCTCCTGACCTCATGATTTGCCCGCCTCGGCCTTCCAAAGTGCTGGGATTACAGGCAATAATTAGTTTTTCAATAATCTGCATTGCAACCACCAATGTAATAAGTGATTCAAGAACCATTAAACCATTAAATGAAAGGTTTTTGGGAAACAGAATATTCACTTAGTCTTAAAGTATTCTCTCAATGGGATTATTCTTATTTACAAAGAACAAAGGAAACTTCACAAAAAAGAGGCCTGCCGGACACCACCTTAACCAGGTGATGAACAACTTACCACCACCAATAATGAGACCAACAGACATCACAGGCATCCTACTGTGACACAGTGGGAAACACACAGCATCACACAGGTAGTATAGTTATCAGAAATACTTGACCCAAATCTACAGACAGGAAATCACTGCCCAAATGCAGAAAATAGGACATTCCACAAGAAACTAGCTTGGAGTCTTCAAAAATGTCAATGTCACTAAAGACAAAATGGGCAAAGCGAGACTACTCTAGATTAAAGGAGACAAGAGAATACACGAGACAAGTAAAATAAATGATCCTTGACTGGATCCTAGATCAATGGGAAGGGAGTTGCTATGAAGGACATTTTAGTCATTCATTCAGTCTATGAAAACTATTTATTAGAAAACATAGCAAGGTTAAATTTCATCAGTATGTGATAACAGTATTATATTTAATTAGAAAAATGTCCCTATTTTTAGGTGATGAGTGAAGTTTTTATGGCTTAAGTATCGTCATGACTTTAATTTACTTTCTAAAAGTTCAGAAAGGAAAATCTGTGTTCATGTATGTGAAGAGAGAAGTAACAGGTAGCAACATGCTGAAAATTGGTAAATCCAGGTAAAAGATATAGGGATATTCATTTACTACTCTTGTAACTTTCCTATAGTTTAAATTGTTTCCAAATGAAAAGGTGAAGAAAGTAAATTAAATAGATGGCATAGGTCTGTTCGCAGTAGTTTAGGACTGCTCTTACAACTGGACGTTAAAACCATTTTAAAAGGATTAACAAAAATTACACAAATCACCCTCCTCCTCCAAACTGGCTTCCAATTCTCATACAACAGATGTTCCCTGCCTCTACCCAGGGAATATAAAAAACAATGGTGGTTTTAGCTATAGAATCCCTTTTCCCTCCCCACTCCTTCACCCAAATAAAATCTTAGGGGGAGCGCATTATGCTAACAGACAAAAGTGCTGGTTGAGGTAGGGATGAGAGTGTAGAGCCCTACCCAGTAGACCCCCTTGGGCACTAGAGTCACCTCCTTAAAACCCAATAGCTCCTAAAAACATAGCCTAAAAACCACTATATCCAGATCCAATTCACACTAAAAAAGGCCAGGGCAAAGTATAATTAAGAAGGGCTCACTATTGAATCAGATAATACATTTAAAAAGTCAAATATAAGTCCTATTTTGGGGCCAGGTATGGTGGCTCACACTTGTAATCCCAGCACTTTGGGAGGCCAGAGCAGGAGGATCACTTGAGACCCCAAGTTCCAGACCAGCCTAGGAAACATAGTGAGACCCTGTCTCTACATTTTTTTCTTTTTTTCTTTTTTTTTAATTAGCCAGGCATGGTGGTACACGCCTGTAGTCCCAGCTACTCAAGAGGCAGGAGGGTCACTTGAGCCTAGATGTTCAAAGTCAGAGTGAACTATGATTGCACCACTGCACTCAAGCCTGGGCAATAGAGCAAGACTCTATTTCCAACAAAAACAAAAACAAAAACAAAACCACTATTTTGAAGAACTATTTTGGAACATCTATTGTTAAATTATCGTATTTCTGTTCCTTTGTAATAGTGTTCTCAATAAAGAGCCGACCATAAAGTATAAAAGATTAACTTTTGCCTCTAAACATGTTCAAATAGCACTGATCTCAGATTCTTTAACTTCAAAAGCATTTGATGAAAGAATTTTTTTTTTTTTTTTTTTTGAAACGGAGTCTCACTCTGTCATCCAGGCTGGAGTGCAATGGCACAATCTCAGATCACTGCAACCTCCACCTCCTGGGTTCAAGTGATTCTCCTGCCTCAGCCTCCTGAGTAGCTGGGATTACATGTGCACACCACCACACCCGGCTAATTTTTGTATTTTCAGTAGAGATGGGGTTCACCACGTTGGTCAGGCTAGTCTGGAACTCCTGACCTTGTGATCCGCCCACCCAGGCCTCCCAAAGTGCTGGGATTACAGGTGCGAGCCACTGTGCCCGGCCTGATGAAAGAAATTAAAGACACAATTGAAAAGACTTCCCATGTTCAGGGACTGGAAAACATAATTTTTAAGATGTCAATACTACAAAACCCTATGGACTTCATGCAATCCCTATCAACATCCCAATAGCATTTTTTGCAGAAACAGAAAAATCCACCTTGAAATTCATATGGATCTAAGGAACTCTGAATAGAGAAAACAACCTTGAAAAAGAACAACAAAGTTGGAGGTCTCACATTTCCTTATTCCAAAATTTAATACAAAGCAACTATAATCAAAACAGGGTGGTAATGGCATAAAGACATATAGACCAATAGAGAACCCAGAAATAAACTTCCACATGTAGGGTCAAATGATTTTCAACAACAGTACCAAGATCATTTAATGGGAAAGGAGAGTCTTTTCAATAAATGGTGCTGAGAAAACCAAATATCCACATACCAAAAAAATGAAGAAGCTGGACCCTCACCTTACGCCATACACAAACATTAACCCCAAATTAATCAAAGACCTAGAAGTAAGAGCTGAAACTATAAAATGCTTAGAACAGGAATTCCTACAATTCGAAAACAACCTAACTCAAAAATTGGCAAAGGAATTGAATAGATATTTTTTCCAATGAAGAAATACAAATGGCCAAAAAGCACATGAAAAGATGCTCAATATCACTAATCATTAAGGAAATACGAATTTAAACTCACACCCATTATACAGAGGCGGGACTATCACTTAAGGCTTGTGTCAAAAACCAAAGAAAACAAGTGTTGGTGAGGCTGTGGAGAAAGTGGAACCCTGTGCACCGGTGGCAGGAAAGTAAAATGGTGCAACGACTCCGGAAAACCACGGCGGTGCCTCAACAAATTAAAACCAGAATGATTATGTGATCCAACTATTCCACATCTGGATCTATACCCAAAATAACTGAAAGCAGGGTCTGGAACTGATACTGATACACCTATGCTCGTAGCAGTTCATGAGAGCCAACAGGTGGAAGCAACTCCAGTGTGCATTAATAGGTGAAGAAACAAAAATATGAACATTGACAACATTATGCTAAGTGAAATAAGCCAGTCACAAAAAGACAAATACCGTATGATTAAACTTACATGAGGTACCTAGAGCAGTCAAATTTACAGACACAAAGTAGAACATGGTGGTCAGGGGCTGAGGGGCATGGGAATGAGGAGCTGTTTAACGGGTACAGAGTTTCAGTTTCACAAGATGAAAAAAGTTTGGGGGATTGTTTCCATAATAATGTAAATGTACTTATACCAGTTAACTGAATACTTAAAAATGGTTAAAAGAGTAAATTTTATGTCATGTCTGTTTTACTACAATTTAAAATATTTGTAAATACTTTTTTTTTTTTTTTTTGAGACGGAGTCTAGCTCTGTCGCCCAGGCTGGAGTGCAGTGGCGCGATCTCGGCTCACTGCAAGCTCCGCCTCCTGGGTTTACGCCATTCTCCTGCCTCAGCCTCCCGAGTAGCTGGGACTACAGGCACCTGCCATCTCGCCCGGCCAGTTTTTTGTATTTTTTAGTAGAGACGGGGTTTCACCGTGTAGACCAGGATGGTCTCGATCTCCTGACCTCGTGATCCACCCATCTCGGCCTCCCAAAGTGCTGGGATTACAGGCTTGAGCCACCGCGCCCGGCCTGTAAATACTTTTTTAAAAGTACATGATGAAAACAAGAAAAAAGTTTACCTTATCCTGGGCTAGTTAAGGCTGATTTGTTTTTTGTTTTTTTTTTTTTTTGAGATGGAGTCTTGCTTTGTCGCCAGACTGGACTGCAGGGGTGTGATCTCAGCTCATCGCAACCTCCACCTCCCGGATTCAGGCAATTCTCCTGCCTCAACCTCCTGAGTAGCTGAGACTACAGCCACACCACACCACCACGCCCAGGTAATTTTTGTATTTTTAGTAGAGACGGGGTTTCACCATGTTGGCCAGGATGGTCTTGATCTCTTGACCTCATGATCTGCCCGCCTTGGCCTCCCAAAGTGCTGGGATTACAGGCATGAGCCATTGTGCCCGGCCTGGTTAATTTTTCTTAACAAGAACTGAGTGTTACCACATTAGGTGTAGAAAGCCAGATGATTTAGTAGAACAGCATCAAATGAAAGAAGGGTTTATATAAATATGTCAGAAAATACAAAAATATTTATAATGAGCGTTACCATCTAAATGCAGACAGATCTTTCAAAGTTGCAGGTAATCAAAATATGAACTCAGTGTTACTCTTTGGATTAGACAACAGCAATTACACCATGGTCAAAACTGGCAACACCTCCTTTAGTTTATTCCATCAGATTATCCGCTCACACTTCCCCGGACTTTGCAAGTTCTAAGACCTCTGTCTGAGCCAGAAATATTTGTGCCCATTTTACAAAAGGTAATACCGGCTTGTTACTACAGTACTGCATCTCAAACAGGGGCTACTTTTCTGTCTCTATTTAGAGTCTCAAACTGACCTCATGTTGATATGGAAGGAATTATTCTTGTTGACTTCAAAGCCTCCAGACCAAATACAATTGGGAACATCCATCAGTCTGACACACAAGAGCTGATCATAGTCATTGCGGGGCCAGTGGAACACCACACTGGAACCAGGAAGGGTGGAGATGTAACCTTCGGGATTGGCTGTTCCCTAGAACACACAGGATCACGGGCTTTAGTCAACAAGTTGATTCATGACAGTAGTGTTACTGAGTACCTACTCTGAGCCTTACCCTCTAACAGGAGCTATCTGGGTACCAAAGTTACAGAGCAGTTACTCGCACAACAGAACGTACAGTCTTCATGGAAGATGACATTAAAATTCGTGCTATTACATAGGCACTCTCATCCTTCAAAACCAAACTGCTCACCTGTCCCCTGGCAAATTCCCTCTGTGCAAATGCAAGCTTGTGAGATGATTTATTATCTAACAGGTAACGGGGGGCAAAGATGACCATGCAGGTGTCAATATATCGACCTCGGCCTTTCTTGACATCAATACCTACAAATAACAAGAACCACTTTTATAAATTAACCATGAAGAGAGAAAACTCTTGGTCTGACAAAAATAAATAACCTTCACAGTTACTTAGTTTCTCTGAGAAAATAACTCTATCACCCAGACAGGATATTGAACCTTCTAGGAATGTAATGAAAATAGCAATTGTACTCAAAGTATTATTACTCCTTATTCCCATTTAGGCCTTAAAAAGGTTCAGAGGCAATAGCAATACCCCCTTAATTCCTAGTTTCTTCACACAGTGTGTACCATTTCACAGTGTGGCTGGTCACACATACCTTAGGTTTCCATTTATGAAGCTGAATACTTACAACAGTTTCACATGATACTTTTTTGCTTACACCTAGGATGCAAAATTTCCTTCTAGAGAACCTACCACTTTTACAGGATATAGTGGAAATTTCAGATTACTTAGTCGGATTCTGTAATGTTCTAAACTCTACTTACTCTTGTCTAGTATTTTATTTTAGCCCATTGCCAAAGAATCCAGCTCAAACATAATGCTAAGTATTAGAGAACTTATTCATGGCCAGGCGTGCTGGCTCACGCCTGTAATCCCAGCACTGTGGGAGGCCGAGACGGGTGGATCATTTGAGGTCAGGAGTTAGAGATCAGCCTGACTGACATGGTGAAACCCCATCTCTACTAAAAATACAAAAATTAGCCGGGCGTGGTGGCGCGCACCTGTAGTCTCAGCTGCTTGGGAGGCTGAGGCAAGAGAATTGCTTGGACTCAGGAGGCGGAGGTTGCAATGAGCCAAGATCACACCATTACACTCTAGTCTGGGTGACAGTGCGAGACTCTGTCTCAAAAACAAAAAAATAAATTTATTCATTTATAAAATAACTGTTTTCAGCGCCTACTAAGTACCAGGAAAAGGTAGGAAAACAGTCCAAAGGAAATCTCAAGATGGCCGGTTCCAAATAAAGAAAAGCACTGAACTATCTTAACAACTCTGATAACACTTTTTAAAAATGAAAAATTCAGTGGGATGCATTATTCACTCATTCATTCAGACAATAAATATAGCAATGACATTCAAGGTACTGGGCTGAGCTCTGGTCACCCACTGATAAAAATATTTATCATAGAAATAAAAATAACAACAACAACAATAATAATAATAATTACTGATCTCTTAATACTTGCTAGGCTCTCTACCAAAGGCTTTATATTGAATCCTCATAACAACCTTCTAAGTTAGCTATTTTAATTATTTCCATTTTACAGATGAGGAAACAAAGGCATGGAAAACTAAGTAACTGACTCTCTGTCACACAGCAGTATGTGCCATAGCTGGGATTCAAGTCCAGGCGGTCAGGCTCCGGAGCGGCACCCTCGTCGGGCTTGCTTGTATTGTGATGGGACAGGTACAAGGAGTCCACTCCACTCAGCACTCATCAAGAATCAAGAGAACCATTAAAATAGAAAACCCCACCTTAGGATTTGACAACCGGGTGTCATAGATTTCTCAACATAATCCCAATTATAAATATTCCAACCTGTTAGTGCTGTAATTCACTTAAACTGGCTTGAAAATTCTGATGTTCCTTTAACATAAGCCTTGAAAATACCTGAAAGACTAAGAAAAGTCACACACAAAAATCTCTCTAAAACTGTGTATCTAAGAAACGCTATGTAATACTGGCATATGGAGCTATACCCTATCATTTCTTTCTGTGACATACAGAGAAGCTTTCATTGCCAGAAATCAACAATATCATAGTTAGGTGATATCGAATAGAAAAAGATGTGTCTAACTTAATATTACAAAAAGAGTCTAGGGTACTCTGGAACAAAACAGACACTGAATTTTTGGAAAAAGGTGGGCTTCTTTCCCCCTTCACATCTTATATTGCCCTGGGAAACCCCTGATAAATCAATAAGCTGATAAGATCAACAGGCACAAAATCGTTCTTTTTGGAGATCCATGTGAGGCTACCTGGCAAGGCTGTCCCTGGCTTTTCAGTTTGGACTATGCTTTAAACTTTCCTGATAGGGAGCTAGTTATCTATCCTATTCTTCAAAATATTCAAGCAGGAGATTCCACAAATTCCCTTGTGGGAAGACATGGCAAAAGTTCATGACCCTCAAGAATTATAAAGTCCTATCTTAGGCCACTCCTTCTATCTCTTCCCTAGGTGGATCAACAAAACCTAAACCACAGTATTAGCCCTCAAAACATATGTCATGAGCCTTAGTGAATGCTCCTAGCAAAACAACTTATATGGGCAATCACTGCGTATGTCTGATCAGTCTGCTCAATGGGCCTCTGCAAGAATTCTGTGGTTCTTAGTGCCAGCTGCTTTAAAAGGAACAAGCTCCTCCCACCCCAATTTGTCCCAACTACAGTTTCCAGCCAACCTGTGGTAGCTTGCTTTGCAAAATACATCAGGGGCAAAATACCACAGCAGAAAGCCAAACACAGCATGAAGCAGCCTTTGCCTATTCAAGGGGTGGAGCAAACAAAAGTGAGAAAAAGTTAAGATAACTATCTTGTGCTGCAAGATCAAATAAAGTTTATTTCTTTTAAAAATCTTAATGTCAACTTTAAGAAGACAGTTCACGTGTCAAGGGAGAATGAATATAAACCTATGATTAAAAACCCAAAAAGGAAACTATACTTGGAAGATTATTTTATTAATAAATCCTCAGACATCTAAACATATCCTTGACTCTTCATGGGACTCAGGATAAATATGTAAATGATATCACATCAGTTTTTCCTTGCTCTTGGAAGGAACTATGACTATGTGCATACTGTCCAATATGGTGCCAGTAGCCATATGTGACTATTTAAACCTAAATTCACTAAAATTAAGTAAAAAGAAAAATTCAATTCCTCAGTCATACTTGCCTTATTTCTCTCCAGTGCTCAGCAGCCGCATGTGGCTAGTGGCTACTACTAGATAGTGCAAAATAGAACATTTCCATCATCACAGGAAGTTCTACAGGACCATACAGTCGTAGATGGTGTTGCAGTGTTCAAAACTAAACATTGCTTTGAGATGTTGGGAAATTAGATACTGAAGGGATACACTGCTACAATTTTCACCCTGATTCATATTTCAATCAAATTATCTTAACTCTTTAGCGAATCTTTTGAGTGTTCTCAAGTGGCTCTGAGGCATATGGGTACGGTATCCTCTCCTCCCCTTTCCACCCTTCCCATTTCCATAAGCAAAGTTAGTTTGGAGATTGCTGTAATTACTACAACCACCAAGTGCATTTAATTTGTATGCCCCAATCCTAATTCTACTTTTGACCCAGACTTCCCCTTTGCATGTAGGCAGGTCACTTAACCTCTCTCCTTCAGTTTCAAGGAGAACAATGCTTCCTACAATCTTAGGGCTTGCAAATTTTAATGAATGCGTGGGAATACTTGGAGGATGAAAGGCATGCTAAGTGTTCCTATTATTCCCCTGAAAAACAAGGATTCAAGCCAAACTGATACTTTCCTGACACAGGTGAGTCTGAAATTAAACAGAGCCACAGACCTCAAAAGGGCAGTGTTTAGGTGGCTCCTCAGATCCCTAGGAGAATAGATCTGTGTTGATATCAGTGTAGCATTCAGAGAACAGATACCTGACCCAATGCCAAATGAGAAAATCAGCACTTGTAATCAGGCCAAAATGCATGGCCAGCTCATTCCTCCAGGCTTGAGGTCATCAGCCAACAGTTCTGATTCTCCCACTGCCCCAAATGTAACCCACCAATGTTATAGATCAGCCCCGGGCGGTTTCCTTGCTGGATGACTTTCAAAGCTCGGACACCACTGCCACCATCCAGGGAGAAGCCCTGACACCAGCCCGGCATGCCTTCTGGATGAATCCCCCTTCCGATTCTCATCGTGCAGCTGTGGGGCAGAAAAGCAAAGATGTAGATATTCATCCATGAGAAAGTCTTATCTGCCTGTTCTAACTGGGAGACACTAATAAAGTTATCATCCAAATTCCATCTCTCCTATTGACTCTTCTTCACTCTCATGTGATTCCCTAGCACAGTGAGAAAATTCATCAGTGGTTAAAGCTGGATCTTAGAGGCAGCCACAGTATAACAGTGTGTGAAACTTACTGACATCTACAACTAAGAGCTTTAAGAGAAAACATTAGGATTCTATGAGTATAACACATGAGGAAAAGGGTACAATTTCTAATATTACCCTAAAAATCAAGTATTCAAGTCAAACTAATCCTTTCCTGACTCTGCTGTTTCAAGGGTCCATTTTAAAAAGCACAAGAAGCATATGTACAGAAGATGCAGGTATGCTGCATTACTTACAAGGGCTGATACTTTTTTTTTTTTTTTTTTTTTTTGAGATGGAATCTTGCTCTGTCGCCCAGGCTAGAGTGCAATGGCACAGTCTAGGCTCACTGCAACCTCTGCCTCCCGGGTTCAAGTGATTCTCCTGCCTCAGCCTCCCAAGTAGCTGGGACTACAGGCGTATGCCACCACACCCGGCTAATTTTTGTATTTTTAGTAGAGATGGGGTTTCACCCTACTGGCCAAGCTGGTCTCAAACCCCTGACCTCAGGATATGCCCAATTCAGTCTCCCAAAGTGCTGGGATTACAGGCATGAGCCACCGCACCTGGCCAGACTGATACTATTACAATAGCAAAACATTGTTTAGTTGGTCAGTGTCCTGTCACAGATTTTGGCAACATAATTCCCGAATGTGTGTTCCCGCTCTACCACTAACAAGGATGTAAACTTTTGGCAGGTAGCACTCTCTCTGAGCCTGTTTCCTCATCTTAAAATATAACAATATTTCCTGCCCTGCCTAAACCCTTGCGATGGTGGGAAGAATCCAATGAGACGGTCTATGTGAAAATGCTTTGGGAACTGTGGAATTCAGAGATAAAACACACTGTGTGACACATGTCAAGTCCTAAATCTGAAACTGTCCAAATCATTTCAAGAAAAGAATGAGACTGGGCTTGTCGCACATGCCAAGAGGCTAGCTGCATCCCCTACAATATCCAGAACTCTCATCAATCCTCTTTCCTTGCCTCAAACACTAATCTACACTCCAACCTTCCCTTGTAAACACATCAGTACTCACTGAAGTGTGGTACTCCAGAAGACTTTCTGTTAAGCTGTCAGCATAATTCTACCGATAACACGGTATGGCATTTTAGCACTATTGGATACACCCATTTATCTTTGATTAGAGCTCTATTAAAAGACTCTTGTAAAAAGCAAAATGTCAAAACCAAGAACAAAAGTGAATTAATGCTCCTACCATACATTAAAAGCACATGTCACTTAATCTTCACAGTTGTTTTTGTCCCTGCTTTTAAACATGCAATGAGTGCTTTGAGACCATAAAATGGCACGTTTTACTTCAAGGGTAAAAGGGATGAATTTCCAAATGTGATACAAATCCTGGATTGGATTAATGAGGCTGATGGCTTTACCAAACAACCAGTCTATGTCCATTCTGATGCCAGCTCCTGTGCCTGTGCTAAAGTTTACAGGGGAAGAAAAACTGTAGAGAAGAGAAGAACACGTGGCTTTCTCTTCGTTGGCAGAGTTATGAATAGGAAAACTACTTCAATGCATGTAAAATAAAACTAGCTTTCATTATAAACCAACCAAATGGTTTATTTTCAGTATCAAATAACATAGAAATTAGATCCCCAAAAATCCCATTAGGTCATGGTTCTATTCCCCTGCCAAGTCAGGATTGTTATCTACAGTATATTTCTACTTACACGGATATATTATAACCTTTACTAATTTCTTCCCTTCCCTAGGAGCTTATTTCCCCTTCCCATAAATAACTGTACTCACAGGTTTGGCTGCTCTTTGTCAGCATAGCAGAATAAGAGAGGACTCAGGCTCCGGGCCAGCTCATGCTCCTCAAACTGGCCTGCAGCATCTGTCTTGGCATTGTCCTGTCTGAAGATCAGTGGCAACCCTTTAGGAAGGAGAGAAAAGTTTACAGCAATACCACCCAGTCTATCTGAAAGAGATGCAAATGGTGAACCAACAAAATCATCAAGGGGGAAAAGAGTGAAAACTGAATCGATTTAGTGGGCTCAGTTCCTTGCCTAAAAGGACAGTTTTGAGCATGATTAAGCATTTATGATGGAAGCAGGAATGTTTCAGCAGCTCAGACTGTTGAAGTAATCTATTTGCATTGGCTCCATTTAGTTAGCTAAGCAAATAAATCTGAATTCCCATGACTAACGCCAAAGACCTACTCGAGCAGCCCCTGTACGTACCTGTTTTGTTAATCAGCCAATATGGAGCAGAAATGAAGATCTTTAAGGATCCTTCTGCTCGACACACAATCCGGATGGTGAGGTTCAGCTGCCGACGGTTGATGTCATAGAGTCGCATTCTCACCATATAGTTTTGGGTTCCAGGTGGAATGAGCAATTCTTTACAGAGGGGGAAATTCTCCAGTGACACCCCTAAAGAAGATACAAACTATTAACCTTCAGAGTTCTCACTATAGTTTGTCAAAATAGCTCATAGCAAAAGTAAATTGGATTCCTTTTGGAAAAACCAATAACTAAGTATCTAGCTGGTAAAAATCTTCATTAGAATGGCTCTTTCCCTCTAGCTAGGGTAAGAATCAATATAAGCAAACCAGATGGCCTGGAAGTCACACTAGGGAGCCTAAATTACATAATCATAAGGGTTAGAATATCAAAAAACTATCAATAATAGTTATGATTCTTAGGAGTTTGCTATACTTCAGGCCCTGTGCTAGGTGCCTGAAACCTACTAACCCAAGTGCAGGGTAAGAGGCACAGTTCTGCAGCCAAACTGCCTGGCTTCCAAACTCCAGTCTGTCCTTAGTACCTTCATGATGTGGAACAAGTTATTTGAACTCTCTGGGACCCATGTGCAAAATGTAGATACTTGTTACTGAAAAGTGATAAGCTGTGGAATGCAGAACGCTGAGGAGAAGCAGTGCTGGGTGTGTACACGGTGATGGGATAAGAAGACATTTCTATTTTGTACAGAGGCTCAATAAATATTTGAAGAAATATATTAGAAAACCTCTTATATGCCAAAGACCTATTTTATTTAGAATGAATAGCCCTGCACTACTTTTCTAAATTAAGTTCAAGGGTTATATAGTAATTGCAATGTAATCTTGTCACTGTGGGACAGACACATTGCTTAAGTTCAATGAGTTTCAGGTCCTGAGTCAGTAAATGGAGATAACATGAAACAATACAGGAAAAGCACTTACAAAACTATAAAATCATAAATATCTAAGTTATTATTACTTCAACCTGTTGTATGGTAGTCTTAAAAGGAATACATTTTCTGCCGAAATTCCAGAAGTACTTCTTTGCTTTGCAAAAAAAATTTTTTGGCCGGGTGCAGTGGCTCACGCCTGTAATCCCAGCACTTTGGGAGGCCGAAGCAGGTGGATCACCTGAGGTTAGGAGTTTGAGACTAGCCTGGTCAACATGGTGACACTTCGTTTCTACTAAAAATACAAAAATCAGCTAGGTGTGGTGCCAGGCACCTGTAGTCCCAGCTACGCAGAAGGCTGAGAGGCAGGAGAATTGCTTGAACCCAGGAGGCAGAGGTTGCAGTGAGCTAAAATCACTCCATTGCACTCAAGCCTGGGTGACAAAGTAAGACTCCATCTCAAAAAAAAAAAAAAAAAAAAAAAATTAAATTTTTAATCGACACATAATAAATTGCACATATTTTGGGGGTACAGTGAGATGTCTCAACACATATATACATTGTGAAATGATCAAATCAGGGTATTTAGCCTTTTCATTATCTCAAACATTCATCATTTCTTTGCAGTTAGAACACTAAAAATCCTCTCTTCTAGCTATTATGAAATATACCATACAATATTGTTAACTATAATCACCATTCCTCCTTGTTTCAAGTGTTGCAAATATGATAATGATTCTCTACTTTGACTTCATTCACCCTGTTAAAGCAAACAAAATATGGCCTGAGGACTCTGTACTTCTATATGAGTCTTTGTGGATGAACTGCAACCTAACTTAATAGGTAGACAAGATTGAAGACCTGATTTAGAATTTTGCACCTGTAACAATAACTGAGTCTTGGCCAATCCCAGCGGCCACACTTCAACCCACTCATACACTGCTGAGTGTTCCAACTATGTTCAAATAAGGCAAAACCCAATCTGTAACCAATCCACCTGTTTCTGTACCTCACCTCTGATTTCTGTACGTCACTTCCTTTTTGGTCTATAAATTTGTTCTGACCACAAGGCATCCCTGGAGTCTCTCTGAATCTGCTGTGATTCTGGGGGCTGCCCAATTTGCGAATCGTTCATTGCTCAATTAAATTCATTTAAATTTAATTTGGCTGAAGTCTGCCTTTTAACAACCTTTACAACTGAAAATTACTTGATACATTCCAAACCCCCATTTCTTCACCAGTAAAATGAGGCAAATAATTATTTCTATAAGGATTACATGAGACTACACGTGTGAAAAAGCCCAGGTATGCCTGGAATAGAGTGAGTGCTCAGCAAACGTTTATCTTTTCAATTAAAAGAGAAGAGGCATAAGATTTTGCTTGGGAAAACCATAGTTTAAAAAGATGAAATGGCTTCCTACAATCATACATCATGTCAGCAATGTAAGAAAAAAGGCTCTGTTGAGGGCCTCCTCTGTAAACCTTTTGGTTGGTTAAGTTTTTTTCTTATCATTTTCTATAAGAGGTTTTTATTTTTTAGAGATGGGGTCTTACTATGTTGCTCAGGCTGGTGGGCAGTAGCGTGACCATAGCTCACTGAAGCCTTGAACTCGTAGACTCAAGCAATCTTCCCACCTCAGCCTCCTGAGAAGCTGGGACTACAGTCATGTACTGCCGCCGCCTCCAGCTAAAGGTAATTTTTTTTTTTTAACTGCTCTAATTCCTTTGAACTGGCTTATTGAGCTATTTTATGTGCCCCAATTTCTCCAAGATGCTTACTAAATAAATAATCACAAAAGACTCCTTGATATTCTCATAGGATTATGACAAATGATCATCTGACTACATTCTTACCCAGTTCAATGTTCTGGGATGTATCAGCTGTGTGGAGAGCTGCCTCCTTGCCAGGTTTCAGCGTCCCATTAATTGGCATTCCTTTAACATAAAAATCAAGTTCACAGGGTAGCAAGTTGCAGATTACCACAGTTGGCAGGAGATATATGGTATGCCCAGGCTGTCTGAAAATCTGTTTTGCACTGTCAGAAAATATGTTTGAGGGCATATAATCTGGATAATTCTCTTTCTTTATAGCCACACAAAACCTATGAAGATAAAATGTAAAAATCATCAGGCTGAATGAAGAACTTAAAATTTTTCCCCTTAGCTAAGTATGCAAAATAACATTAAGGCGGTTCAATGAGTAAAATTATTTGCAGTTTTTAATCCAAATACATTTACTAAGATATAATTATTTATGCATAACAGTATGTATAGATTTTAAATGTTCACTTTGATGAGCTCTGACAATTATACACACCTCTATAAACACCATCCAAAATAAATTACAGGATATTTCCCTCACCCCAGAAAGTTCCCTCATGTCCTTTTCCAATCAATATTCTCCTCCATCATTCAGGCAACCACTTTCTAACATTTATAATTACAGATTAGGTGTATCTGCTCTGGAACTGCATGCGTATAAGTGGAATCATGTAGTATGTACTACTCTTTATGTCTGGCTTTTTTTTTTTTAAGATGGAATCTCACTCTGTTGCCCAGGTTGGAGTGCAGTGGTGCGATTTTGGCTCACTGCAAGCTTTGCCTCCTGGGTTCACACCATTCTCCTGCTTCAGCCTCCTGAGTAGCTGGGACTACAGGTGCCCACGACCACGCCCGGTTAATTTTTTGCATTTTTAGTAGAGACGGGGTTTCACGTGTTAGCCAGGATGGTCTCAATCTCCTGACCTCGTGATCCACCTGCCTCAGCCTCCCAAAGTGCTGGGATTACAGGCGTGAGCCACCGCACCCGGCCTATGTCTGGCTTTTAAAACTTAAAGTCTCAACAAGATTCAGCCATGTTGTTCTATACATCCTATTTGATAATTTTTCATTTCCTAGTAGTATGCCATGGTATGAATAAATCAGTTAATTTATTTATTATCCTCTTGATAGCCGATTGGTTTTTTCCAGTTTAGGGTTAAATGAACATTGTTGTACAAGTATTGTTTTGGACATATATCTTCATTTCTTTTAGGTAAATACTCCAGAGTGGACTCGTTGGGTTCTTAACTTTTTTTTTTTTTTTTTTTTTTTTTTTTTGAGACTGAGTTTCACTCTTGTTGCCCATGCTGGAGTGCAATGGCGCTATCTTGGCTCACTGCAACCTCTGCCTCCTTGGTTCAAGCCATTCTCCTGCCTCAGCCTCCTGAGTAGCTGGAATTACAGACGGGCACTACCATGTCTGGCTAATTTGTTGTATTTTTAGTAGAGACGGGGTTTTACCGTGTTGGTCAGGCTGGTCTTTAACTCCTAACTTCAGGTGATTCCCCTGCCTCGGCCTCCCAAAGTGCTGGGATTACAGGTGTGAGCCACCGTGCCTGGTCAGTACTTAATTTTTATAAGAAATTGTCACACATTTCTCCAAAGTAGTTGTACCATTTTACACTCCTACTAGCTACTTACGAGAGTTCAATGGCTCCACGTCTTTGTCAACATTTGGTGCTGTCATTCTTTTTTATTTCAGCCATTTCAATGAGAGTAAAACATTACTCACTGTGTGCATTTCCCTAGTGAATAATCACACTGAGCATCTTTTCGTTTGTCTATTGGCTGGATATTTTCTTCTGTAAGTTGTCAGTTCAAGTCTTTTGTCTATTCTTTTTATTATCTTTTTATTGATCTGCAGGAAGTTCTTCATATACTCTATGCAAAAATCCTTTGTCAGATACATGTATTTTTATAATTCTGTGGCCTGTCTACTCCTTTTCTATTATTCTGAGACAGAGTGTTGCCCAAGCTGGAGTGCAGTGGCGTGATCTCAGCTCACTGCAACCTCTGCCTCCTGGATTCAAGTGATTCTCCTGCCTCAGCCTCCGGAGTAACTGAGATTACAGGCGTTCAACACCACGTCTGGCTAATTTGTTCTATTTTTACTAGAGACGGGGTTTCACCATATTGACCAGGCTGGTCTCAAACTCCTGACCTCAAGTGAGCTGCCCACCTTGGCCTCCCATTGTGTTGGGATTGCAAGCGTGAGCCACTGCACCTGACTCTCTTTTAGTCTCTTCATATGATGAGTCACATTTACTGATTTTCAAATATTAAGCTAATCTTAAATTTCTGGGATAAACCACTTGCTGAATTGCATTTGATAATATTTTGATAAAGAGCTGGGCGCAGTGGCTCACACCTGTAATCCCAGCACTTTGGGAGGCCAAAGTGGGCAGATTGCTTGAGGTCAGGAGTTCAAGACCAGCCTGGCCAACATGGTGAAACCCCATCTCTACTAAAAATACAAAAATTAGCCAGTTGTGGTGGCGGGTGCCTGTAATCTCAGCTACTCGGGAGGCTGAGGTAGGAGAATCCCTTGAACCCAGGAGGCAGAGGCTGCAGTGAGCCAAGATCACACCACTGCACTGCAGCCTGGGCAACACAGCAAGACTCTGTCTCAATTGAAAAAAGAAAAATTTGGCTGGGCACTGTGGCTCACGCCTGTAATCCCAGCACTTTGGGAGGCCAAGGTGGGTGGATCGCCTGAGGTCAGGAGTTTGAGACCAGCCTGGCCAACTGGTGAAACCTCATCTCTACTAAAAATACAAAAATTAGCTGGGCGTGGTGGCAGGCGCTACTCCCCAGGTACTCAGGAGGCTGAGGCAGGAGAATCAGTTGATCCCAGGAGGCGGAGGTTGCAGTGAGCCAAGATCGCACCCTTGCACTCCAACCTGGGTGACAAGAGCAAAACTCCATCTCAGAAACAACAACAAAAATTTTTTAATGATGATATTTGCATCTCTTCATGGGAAACACTGGCTCATAGTTTTTACATAGTAGCTGTATCAGGTTTTGGTATTAGGGACATGTTGGCCTCATAAAATGAGTTAGGAATTGTTCTTTCCTCTTCTATTTTCTGAAAAATCTTGTGTAAAAGTGTTATTATTTCTTCTTTAAACGTCTGGTAGAATTCACTAGTAACGTTATATGGGCCTATAGTGTTCTTTGTGCACAAAGGCTTTTCTAACAGTTCAAGTTCTTTTAATTTAGATACTGGGCTATTTGAATTTTCTATTTCTTCTTTATGTCAGTGTTGATAACTTGTGTTTTTCAAGAAAAGTATCATTTACATGTGGAATGTATTGGCATAAAATTGTTCTTACCTCCTTTTCACCCTTTTTATGTCTATAGGATCTGTAATAGTGTCTCATTTTTTTCATTCCTTACATTGGTAATTTCGATTTTCTGTCTTTTCTCCTTGACCAAGTCTTGGTAGAAGTTTGTCAAATTTATGTCAATTTTGACATTTGTTGATTTTCTATTTTCTAGTTCACTGATTTCCATCCATATTTTTATTTTATTGTTTCCTTTTCCTATTTCTTTGTTTTGAATTTGCTCTTCTTTAACTAACTTCTGAAGACAGAAGATTAAATCAGCGATTTTATATACTCTTCATTTTCTTTTATTTTTTTAAATTAATTGAAACTTAACCAAAGGATCTTCCCCATTTTCTAATATGAGGATTTACAAACTATAACTTTCCTCCTCGGAATTGGTTTTGCTGCATTCCCCATATTTTAATACGTCTGCCTTTCATTATCATTTGATTAAAAATATTTTCTAATTTCCTTTGTGATTTCTCTTTTTTGACCCATGGATTATTTACAAATATATTGTTTAATGTCAAATATTTGGGATTAGGTATCTTATTGTCGTTTATTTCTAGTTTACTTCTATTATGATCATGAAATACATTCTGTATGGTTTTAGTTCTTTAATATTTACTGATCTTTGCTTTATGGCCCAGCAGATGATCTCTCTTGATGAGTGTTCCACATATACTTGAAAAGAATGTATAATCTGGAGTTTCTGGATAAAATATTCTATAAATGTCTATTAGAACAAGCTCATTGATAACACTATTCAAATCTTTTACATATTTATTGATTTTTTTGTTCTATAAATTACTGAAACGGAAGTGTTAAAATCACCAACTCCAGTTATGTATTTGATGTATTTCTTCCTTTAGTCTGTTAACAATTTGCAGATCTGGGTAAAGAGTATACTGAAATTCTTTACACTATTCTTGTATCTCTTCTCTAAGTTTAGATTAAATGAATGCCTGTCTTCACTATAAAAGAAACTAAAGCTAATCCTCATTAAATAAGTTTAAAGTCTAAATTTGTTAGGGTGAAACAATAGCAATCCAGTATGTTCTCCAACACTGGAATCTAGTAACACACTCCTGTATAATGGGAAAACAGGAGTTTAAATGGTTAGGCAATTTTGTCAAAGTTCTCAAGAAAGTCAGTGTTAGCTACATAAACCTTCAAATTATTTTGAAATCTCTCGTTCAAAAAACTCCAAACTCCAGGATTCTGCTTTCCAATTTTGGAATGAGAACTCGTTGTTTTCTGTTTGTTTTCCTTCCCATCTCTATATGTCGTCTCTTTATGCTGCTGTACAACACAACTTCTAATCTTGTACGTGTAAATAGCGTGTGTGTTGGTTGTCTCTCCCATATAATAAAGCCTCCCCAGACCCCACCAACAGTTAGCACTTGAGTTCTCATGAACTCTAACTAAAAAACTCAAGGAGTAAGAACTTTAGAGTTTAAATAGGATAACTGAATCTCTAAGGGTCTTTAGAGAAAGAATGGTAATAAAGTCATTACAAAAGAAAAAAAAGGCAAAAGTGACATGCCACTGCAGTGGTGCTACATACCTGAAAAATCGGCTTTTTTCTGTGTCCATAGAGTGGCACTCTCGTTTACTGCTACTAATTTCTGCAGTCTTCACCACATTGGTCCAATGAATAGGAGCCTTACAGAAAAACACACCCAATCCTTTGGGCCGGGCCTGTAGCCGCCAAGAAGTGAGGTGTAAAGGCACAGCAAACGAATCCCCTGGCATGATAGCAGGAAGCACCACTGGCTCTGCCACAGAAATAAGGGTTAGCACTTTCAGGCAATGGTCCTCCACCCCAAAGATTGACCATCTCAGGACAAAAGAAGACAGACCATCTATACTGACTGCTGGGGAAGATACACTGGGAAAAAAGAGACTTGACAATAGTCAAGGAATATTTATCAGCATTTACTATATTCTAGACAATCAAAACATACTGTCTGGAGCTGATGGGCTATCCAGTCTTAGTTCCATTGGTGTCTCAAGTCTGTTCCTCACAATGAGGGCTGACCGGACAGTGATCACTTTCCGCGCGCTGCCTTCCATAGTCACTGCAAAGACCACCCGCACTGGTGGGAGTGAAGAGAACTGTGAAAGAGAGATAAAGACAAAATAGTATGTATGAAAATAGTATGTTTCTGAAAAAACATACAAAATACAATAATATCGATCAGAATGTCTGCCTTAAAAGCATCTTATTATGACTACAGCTCTTCAGTGAAATCAGTCATAAAACCCTAAAGGCATTCAGCTTTAAAGGGAGTAAACATCCTATAAATATATACTATTAAAAAAATTCTAAGAAGTTCTACAAAAACAGATAATCCACACTGATGTGATATCACAAAGTGTGTCACTAAGAAAAATCAGTCCTAAGCCTCTAGAAACATTATTAAAAACATTCACCTATTGTGATAATAACCTATCCAATTTTCCAAACTTCCTGTAATTTGGTAAGAAAGTATCTGCTGGAAATTATCCTCGATTCATAAAGCCCCTGAGTTCCTTATAAGGAAACTGAAAAAGGCTTGTTTTCTACTCTACTGGCTGGGAATTAAATAAAGAGCATCCAGTGCAATTAAAATTAGAAATAATGAGGTAGGACTTTGCAAAACATTAAATGATTTACCTTCTGTGTTATTTTCCTCCTAGATTAATATCCAAACAATGGGTTGGGTACTGCCCAAATACAGAAAAACAGAAGAAAGTCTTCTGAGATTAACATTTGTCTTTGTAAAATCCAGAAAGTGTAAAAGAAAGAATTGTCTGTATTGGTGTGCCTTTCATAGGAACAAATAATAACGTCTTTTTTCCTAAATGTCATAAAATATATTATTTAGGTCCATATACTATTTGCTGACATGCCTATATAAAAACCAATGTCTGTATTTTAAAGAACTTTAAAAATAATCACTCGTTCATAAAAAGAACACCAAGGTTCAGAAACTCAACATAATGAAGGGAAATTATTTATTTTTGGTCTTGGGTTACAGCCATTACGTTATTTTTCCATATGTTCATTCACACATTCAACACACATTTTGTGCTAATACCATGTGACAAGAAATTTTCTTAAAAGTAGAAAAATCCCATGTTAGGTACACCAAAGAAAACGTTTCTGAAAGTACTACTCTTAGAATGAGCATACAGAACATATTAACAATCCTTTCTACTGGAGAAACAAATGGCAGGACATTCAAGCTTTTCCTTCTGCCAACCTTCTTATTAAGACAAACAGCAAGTGAAAGTCAACCCAATAAACAATAAAATGAAGAGCCCCAGGTTTTGAACCAAGACTTCTAGGAAGTCCAAACGAAAAGGCAAACTACAATTTTCTAGAGTGTTTTTAGAGGGACACAATCTGAGGCATAAATCATCATCGAAGCTCAAGCTTCCAGTGACCCAACCCTAAAAAGGCCCCAGTAGTCAAAGCCAGTAACAATTACTTGAAATCCTAGGCCGGGCATGGTGGCTCACGCCTGTGATCCCAGCACTTTGGGAGGCTGAGGCAGGCAGATCATGAAGTCAAGAGATCGAGACCATCCTGGCTAACATGATGAAACCCTGTCTCTACTAAAAATACAACAAATTAGCTGGGCATGGTGGCACGCATCTGTAGTCACAGCTACTCGGGAGGCTGAGACAAGAGAATCGCTTGAACCCGGGAGGTGGAAGTTGCAATGAGCTGAGATGGCGCCACTGCACTCCAGCCTGGGCGACAGAGCAAGACTCTTGTCTCAAAAAATGAAAAAGAAAAAAAAAAAAGAAATAAAGAAATCCTGACGTTGTTTCAAACCCTGATATTGTTCAGGCCTACCTGAAATTTTATGTTTCAAAACCTACAATCAGGGAGGAGAAATTATAAATAAAAGCCTGGAATAAGTCTAATGTCATCTCATGATGATGTTTCAAAAGCCAAATAGGAAATAAATGCTACTTTTTCCTTCTTATTTACTTTCATGACCTTTGGACCCAAAACTATGAAACACACATGGCCATACCAGGGTTAATTTCCATTTTAACTTAGAATGAAAAGGAGACCTTGGACCAAACATGTGCTTTTTCTTCTCCTTCCCTGTAACAGTCTCACACATCATGCCAGGTGAAAACATTTTCTTGCAAGTTTTTGGAAAAGGAAGGTAATCATTAATAGAAAAGGGTAGAGATAAATTCCAATTGCATATATGTCATAGAGTCTCTCTGATCATTAAGAAATGTACATCCACATGGTTCAGGCGCAGTGTATATACGCAATAAACACAATGACAACAGGAAAATCATACTTACATAAACCTGGGGATGTATGATATTTGTTCTGCTGCTTGGGCTGCCAATCTGAAAAAGATTTCAAAAGTTAGTCAGCACAGACTTAAGATAATTATCATCATTAAATTTAATGACAACATAATTTTCTTCAAAGAGTGGTGTTTGTAATTACTTTCAAGTAAAGTATAGTCTACTATGAAGATAAAACATCTCCCTTAAAGATATGGAAACAACAATATTCATTTTATAACCATTCAACGTATGCCAAATTTCTCCCCGACACATCAATGCAGTAGGAAAGGCACCTATGAGGGAACTGGTCCTTTCATTACCAGACATAAGCTTAGGCTGAAAAGTAATCCTGAAAAGGTTTTGTTTTTGTTTTTGTTTTGTTTTTTTTTTTTGGTCTAAGAAACTTGGGGCACAAGAGCAACAGTAAAAATGAACGCTACGCAACAGTGTTCTCTAAGAATATTTTTCATGAAGAAAGCTGCAATATCTCTGCAAATCTACATTTCCACCTCACCATTGGCTACCCAAAAATAAGTGCAAGTATCCCATGAAGTATGAATGAGGATGGGGCAAGAGCACCCACAGCAGCTCTGTCAGCCAGGATGTCAGCCTCCACCTGCATTTGCAAGTCAGGGATGTTACCTGCGTCATTTCCTGGGCTGTCCCTGCAACCACTAGGACTACAGGCAGGGAAGAAACTGGGGGAAGGGTGCGTGAGATCATGTGTGATCAGAAAGTAAACGACAGTGGACATCTCTCTTTGTGCCACAGAGAAAGATTTGGAGACACAGAGTAAAAGGATCAAGGTGCTGCATTATAAGAAATATTAAAAAGACAGTGTATACAGAAAGCATAATAATATGTGAAATAAAGCCAAGACTCAGGTTCAGCAGACTAGTAAATTGCCCATCAGGCCAGCTAGCATGAAATAGATCTGCACAGGTGAGGAAATGTGTTACTGCTGATTTTATTTTATTTTTTTATTTATTTTATTTTATTATTATTTTTTTTTTTTGAGACGGAGTCTCGCTCTGTCGCCCGGGCTGGAGTGCAGTGACCGGATCTCGGCTCACTGCAAGCCCCGCCTCCCGGGTTTACGCCATTCTCCTGCCTCAGCCTCCTGAGTAGCTGGGACTACAGGCACTCGCCACCTCGCCCGGCTAGTTTTTTGTATTTTTTAGTAGAGACAGGGTTTCACCGTGTTAGCCAGGATGGTCTCGATCTCCTGACCTCATGATCTGCCGGTCTCGGCCTCCCAAAGTGCTGGGATTACAGGCTTGAGCCACCGCGGCCGGCCCTTTACTGCTGATTTTAAATCTTGTTTTTCTACTGAAACTAACCATCGCCTGACTTATCTACATATCGATTGCCAATGCCTATGACTGACCCAGTCAGTCCTAGAATTAGGGGAAAGAAAGAACATGAAAGTTTCATTAGAGTAAGCTTATTACAGGCTTAACCCTCTGACTTCCTGACAGTCACACACCGTAGAGGAAGATGAATTTTTATCTGGTGCTGCATATCGAAAAAAGGTCCCGACTTTGTCCACAGACACTGGGCTCACTTGCTCCCAGCCATTGACTCTCACTTGCAGTTGATGAATCCGGAGGTCATGGGTATGTCTGTCAGGCAGAACAAAGAGATGTTAAACACAACCTCCAGAAGGGATGAAAAGTAGAAGCAAAGACACGAATCTCATTTAGTATATAATGATGTAAAAACCCAGTCAGCTAAACCTTTTGGAGATTACCTAACGCAAGGGAAATCAGGAGCACAGTTTAACTGGGTTTTACACTTACAACACAAACTGCAAGATCTGTAAAGCTTGACTGAGTAAGAGTGGCATTTGTCCTCCATTGTACAAACCACGCAAATCCTGTACACAAGCCAAGGTCTTTCCCCCACCAACCGTCACCCCAACCTATATAATGATGCCACTGGGGTGGTAAAAATGCAGTAGCGATTTAATCATACAACCATAATCTTGGAAATGCATAAAAAATTATTCTTGGTTCCTTTGTTGAAATCCTACTTCGTTCAGAACCACATGAGGTTGTTTGGCTCCAGCCCTGCATGACTACAGACAGGGCAGGAGAGGCACAGCGCTCATTTCAGGGCTCCTGTGCTCGACTGAAACTGGAGCAGAAGGCAGTGGGCAGAACAGGAGGAACAGGAGGAAATTGCACATTTAATTCTATTTTAGATTTTGCCTAATTCAAGCCAGAAGTGAAATGGGGAACTGGATTTGAGGCTGACAGGAAGGGGGGAGGGAGGCATGGAGTGGGGTGCAGTGTGCCAAAAGGGGAAAAAGCCAGAAAAGGCATTTATTTTGAAGAATTCAAGCAGAATAGTGAGACTTGAAATGGATTATGAAACGTGGAAACAAAAATGTAAATGACAAAGAGGTCAAACCCTTTCTGATATGACAGAGGCTGGGCTTATCCAGAAATGTTCCCAACAGTTCTGTAGTTAGCTTCTCCAAGAACTGTGGGGACCAATGGAAAATGCTCACTGCTCATAGCTGGAAACGAAAGTGGCTTCCAAGTACACATGTGCCCAGCATAGTGACCTTTTCTTTTTTCCCTATAAATCCCTGGAGCCCACACGTTCAGAACTCTTGCTTCTTGGGAACAATGTGTGCGGGTACCAAAGCCATGCAAAAGGAAACCTGCTTGACTCGTGAGCAAGTTTACATTCAGTCACTGAAAGCACCACAAAAAGCACATGATTACAGAAAGCTAAAGCCAATCGCTTCAATTTCAGCTCAGCTTGAAAACAAATATGAGGCTCAAATACTAAATCGTTATTAACCTATTCAAATGCTGTCTTAACCTATTCATATCCACTGGATAGCCTGTGCACAGAAAAATATTTATAAATAATACAACACTTTATTGGATATTTTATGATCTCTCAGTAATCAGATGGAACCTTTTTTCCACATTCATTCCAGTTTTTAGTATGGGTACTTCAGGAACGCATCAGCTAGCAGTCTCCCCAGATCAGTTCTTTTTAGAATCAGAATTTGTCTTATCATTAGCTTTGAGTCCTGAAACTATCTGCTTGCTAAAAGTACTATGTAGCATACATGTAAATTAAAATGGAAATCAACATGCTCTGAGAACCTTTTAAGAATACCATATCACCAATCCATCATGAAAATCAGGCCAAGATGCAATGAACTTGAGGGTTATGATATGTCTATGTTTCCACCAAATTATGTGAAACACACAGGTTATCACCTCATATGTCAAATAAATGGATAGTTAATGAAAAGACGTGTATTTCCAAGATGGCAGCAAAGTCTTTATTTTTTAAAAGGAGGCTGGATATAGTGGCTCATGCCTGTAATTCCAGCACTTTGGGAGGCCGAGGTGAGAGAACTGCTTGAGCCCAGGAGTTTGAGACCAGCCTGGGCAGCACAGTGAGACCTCATTTCTATAAGAATAAAATAAAATAAAATAAAATAATAAAAGGAAACACTGATTTAAGAAATATCTTTTTAAAAGAAGACATTAAAATCATTAATAAGGGGCCAGTCGTGGTGGCTCACACCTGTAATCCCAGCACTTTGGGAGGCTGAGGCGGATCACTTGAGGTCAGGATTTCAAGACCAGCCTGGCCAACATGATGAAACCCCATCTCCACTAAAAATAAAAACTTAGCCGGGTGTGGTGGAGCATCCCTGTAATTCCAGCTACTTAGGAGGCTCAAGTGGCAGAGTTGCTTGAACCCAGGAGGCAGAGGCCACAGTGAACCGAGATCGTGCCACTGCACTCCAGCCTGGGCAACAGAGCAAGAAGACCCTGTCTCAAAAATAAATAAAACAAAATAATTAATAAGGCAAGTGAAAAGGCAAAACACGAAGGACCCTCAGTTACATCCACTTTTCATTTTTTAAGGAAAAGAATAAACCACACTTACCTGTGCCTTAACTTTCCTCTTGCTTCAAATTCAAACGGTATCTCTTCACCCGTGAGGACTTCTCGCCATTCACTAACATTGTGAGTATCATCAAGAAATGTTCCATTCCCTTCTGGAACTACCCCTGGACTCCCACTGTGAGACAGTGCGGCCCTGGAACCAAATCAGATGCCATCAGCCTGTCCCTCTTTCTTCCCAGCTCCCTCTCACAGGAGCCCCGTGCAGAACAGCAGAACCTTCTCACAACTCAGTTCCCAGCAATAAAAGGCTGCATGACCCAGCTACAAAGAATGACCCTGAGGGTCGCTAACTATAGCTATCTTCATGCTGAATCACAACTTATTTGAAATTTTAGAAACAGCTGAAAGCTGTCACTCTGTAGTCACTTACCTCAAGCAGTAGAATCTGGTACATGTGAATTAAGGCATGACTTTTTCAAGTGGCATTTAAGTGACTAGTTAGAATTAAACAGACCTACACTGTTAAAACAAAAAAGCTTCTCTTCTAGAGCAGTCTCATACTTGGGGGAGGTCGGAGAAATGTGATTTCAAATCAATGGGTTCTGTTACTCATGCCATGCACTTCATGACCTAGGCTGGAACGATCACCATGTACTTGGAAGGCTGAGCCAAGATCTAAACAGGCAGAAAGTTGTTAGAAAAGGTTCTCGCCTGGCTTAGGTAAAGTCTCCTTTGTTCTCCAAACTCCACCCAATTCCATCTGGGGTGAAATGCGTTTTAGGTATGAAAGAATTCTTTCGGGATAGAGGGAGAACAGGAATTTTTTCAAAGCAGTCTTGGAATAAAATGGCAAAACATTTGGTATAATAACCATACATTGCTTCTTTAAAACAGGAAAGAAGGTAGAGATTGAGGAGAAAAGATGGACTGGCTTTTTCATACTTCCTACTCACATCCTTAATTTGCTTGGCTTTTAAACATAAGGTATACCAAAATCAAGATCATACTTAGACTCAGGACCTGCTTCTCTTGACTACAGATTCTCTACAAAACCAGAACCTCCATCATAAATCTCAGCAAGACAGCAAGTTATTCATTCAAATATCATCCCAAGAGCCTCAAGAGGGGGCCCACCTTGCTCTACTGGGCTGGCCCAAGAAGGCTTTGGTGGCAGAGATGACTCGGGGTAATATGAACTGACTGCTTACCTGGTGGGTGTGGTGGTCAGGGTGGCAAACCACAAAGTGCATCCCGTGTGGTTCCTCAGAGCAAAGGGGACAAATGGCTGCCGGCGCTTGGGGGTTTTCACCTCTGCTGCGACAAACAGAAGAAGGCTATTAGCAGACGCCTCTGTCTGCATGGCAGAGACCCTCCCCCTACCTGGAGACAGTGCCCAAATTTGTCTCTTGTGCAAAGGCGCTGAAGGTGGAAGCAAGAAATAAGGAACAGGACGCACAGAAGCTCCATGTATTTGCTGGCTGCTATGGGAGGATTTGCTCCCTGCCTGCCTGACTATTCCCAGCCCTCAATTCTTCCACAACTCTTACAGGCCTTATCTCTCAGAAGAAGGCATCAGGACTTAACTTGGTGGGAATCATGAAAGAAAGAAAAATGGACCTCCCCATTACTCCCAAGAACTATATTCAAAGTGGGTAACCTAAAATGTAGCAAGATATATCATACATACTTATTTAAACTTTGTCCAAAAGCCTTTACCTCAAGGAAGCCTGTCTTTACATAAGTTACCCTACAGTCATAGTATGCATTTTGCAACAAAATAAAATAAAAACATTCTTTCCTATTCTTTTATACTAATAGTTGTTTTTGTCTCCCTGGAAAGTCAGAAGTATCCCATCTCAAAGCTTTTTAAACAAAATTGTTAGCCCACTTTTTAAACATAGATACCACACTACCACCATCTATTATAAGGTGGGTACCGTGGAAGCCATAAAAGGAACATAAAATATGGCTTCATTGCACAAAAAGCTTCTAATCAGGGAAAGTGCAAAGAAACAGCAATCAACACAAAACTGTAAGTAACCAAATTCTAGAGAGCGGTGACCTGACTACAAAGGTTGTAAGAAACCCAAAGCAGATTTTCTGGTGCCCCAGCTGCTTTGGCAGACAGATCCCTCTGCAGGTACCACTGCCCATGGTATGTGGTTCCACATGGAACACAGAGTACCAAAAGGAAGGGCAGCAGCTCCTCTAACCAAGGGCCTGTCTCCTCCACTGGCCACACACATAGGGAGGCAGCAGCAGCAAACCAGTGTGAGAAAGCCTCCTGGTTGACATGTTCACAACACTCGTACACAACCAACAAAAAAAGGGGAGGTGTGGCTCAATCTTCTTATGTGTCTAGCATTAAAGTACGACGACAGCGTGAGAAAGACCGTAACCCACATGCTCTGCAGTTGGGAGAAAATGACATCTAGAGGAAGCTGAAAATGCTAACTGCAGAGAACACTACAGCAAAACTGAATTCATCCTATAGGACATCTTCTGCCAACAAAATCGAGAAGACAAACTGCAACATGTCCTGCCTTCTGCATCCTCCAGACTGAGGCTGGGACTGTACCCTAATAGTCGGTAAACATCACTGCCTTTTAAAAAGCAATCACTTCCTTTTTTCCCTTATCTCTTTTAAAGTTCTGAGAGGTTAGTACTGTAAACAATGCAAACCAACCAATTTTGGGTCGAGGCAAGTTCTATTTTGATAATGATGATGGTTCAGGAGTGTCTAAGATAGAGTAATCTGCTAAATAAATGAGCAGTTTCCAGTGTGTTCCCACAATTTTGTGGTCAGTCATTTAGAGATACCCCAAATACTTCCAAAGATAATCTCCACTAGGAATATGCCCATTTCTCACCCCAATGGCCTTACTTAGCTCCCAAAGTTTGCTTTAAAAAAAAATTAGTGCTCATCAAGTAGAAAATTAAGGAGTAGCTGTAAGGCTGCTGACAAGAGCAGAGGGGGAGTAAAAAATTTAAGAGCTGTCTGCAGGGTAAACGGTATTTATTGTGGCACTTTGAAAGGCACTTCCCTCTTCTATGAGTGCAATGAGAGAGCTGCTTTTATTACAGTAGATAAAGGGCCCTGGAGAAAAAGAAGCCAGATGTGCTTTCATATCCCACTGTGAGCCAGACTGTAAGTTTCCATTTGCAAATTAGATTTAAAAAGAACAGGTGGCAGATGGCTTTGATCAGTTTGTTATACAGAATAAAGTGCTGCGAATCCATACAAATATATTCACAAGTATACTGCTTTGGAGTTAAATAGCACGGGTAGGCACAATGCTTAGGTCTCCAAGCTTCTTGCATTGATTACACATAACGGCACAGGCTTCAATAACCCATTTCTCTGAGGATAAAAAATACACAGCATGCACGCAAATTCAAACCCAACATCAGGCAACAAATCTGACATCTCCTGCACCAGGATCCAAATAAACTATGTACTTGCCTTTGGCACAGCACCAGAGACAAAAGTTCCCAAGTCCATCAAAGAGAACATTATTCCCTAGTGGCCTCAGAAAATCTGCCTCTAGTGACCAAACCCAATTTCTTCATGGGCTGAGAGAGAATCTAAAGCTACCCGAATCCAAGTTCAGCTTCAAACAGCTCCAGCTAAGGAAATTTCTACCCCTTTGGACTTATTTCACACAGTAATTCCGCCATTATAAACAGTGTAGGTTGTCATGCTATGTAAGCAGCTTAGTCCATCAGAAAGGACCTGGTTTGTAAATCGTAAGAAGCAGATTAAAGTACTAGGTTTGCTACTAGCTGGTCAAGTGAATAAAGGCAAATCACCTAATGTCTCTGAACCTCACTGTCCTTATCAGCTAAATAGGAATAATGCTTGGCCAAGCCTGAAAGATTAAGTAACATACAGAAAGCTTAGAAGCAGAAATCCATGAATAAATTAAGATTCAGCTCTGGGCTTCCTTCATGAGCCCTCCCTCAAATATCCATCCTGGTAAAATTGTCCAGAAAAAAACAACCCAGGGCAATGTACCCTGAGTATTAACATCCCTGTTCTATATTCCTGTGGCCTCTTTTTATTTAAAAAAATCATGACGAATGATCTGGAATTTGCCATGTGCACAAATAAATCATTCAGATTAAGCTGCACTCCCTAAAACAAAAAAATGAACATCGTGGGACCCCAATTCCTCAATGATTATGGTGTTTTCTGCCATATTCACTTACCAGTGAATTTCTCAAGAAACTTTCAAGGGTCAGAGATAGAAATAAAGAAAATTTTCTTTTTTACCTTCTAAACACAAAAATTGGTATCCAAAGAAATTAAGGTTTGTGTCTGAGCAATTATTTACTGATAATTTTTTTTTGTGCTATCCCTATTATTATAGTGCCTGTTTCAGAGTCCCATGCATTCCCATGGGAATCTTCAGCAGGTATTTTATAAACTTAAGACTTGTGGCACCACTGCTTGATGGAGCATGGTGTTCCTCCATCCACTTGCTCTTCAATAGGAGAAATCACCTCTAATTGACATTGTATTAACATATTTCTGCATCATACACTGTGGAGTTTATTCCATTTCCACCAAAGTTAAGGGAAACAATGTAAGAATCAGCTAATATAAAGCACCACTGTGTTCATCAGTTGGAAATGTTCTTTCCTATTACTAAAGTACTCATGACACGGAATACCACCATTCAGTTCCCACTCATTTAAAAAAAAAAAATTCATGTACAAGGTAGTTCTTAAAACAAGAAAATAAAGCAAGCCCTCGCTTGGCTATACTGTACCTCTAGCATAGATCTGGTGCTCTAGGTTAGTCAGACTGGCTGTACTCCTAGTTCTAAGGTAGACAAGGGGGAGGCCTGGTAGACAGGAGAGACAAAGTTAGAGGCTTAAGAATAAATACAGTGAAATAAGAAGACTCACTTCCAAACGATAAGCACAAATAGAGAACATTACAAAAATAGCAAGCATCATGCAAGTACAGGGTCATTCCCATCAGTGATTACTAAGAGTTGTGGATGTACTGGACAAAGTGAACACATTTTTATACTAGTTTTTATTGTGGAGGCTGAATCAAAGTAGCATGCTCCTTTTTTTTTTCTTTTTCCTGAATTAGAAGAATATGTATTGAACCTTCTCTTGAACAGAATGACAAGCCTTTGAAGATTTTTAATTTAAAGGTGTTATGTTCTTAAATGGCATTAAGAAGTTACAAAAATCAATCAGTACAGATTTTAGTGGAGGTTGCTCCATTCCAACTGGTAAAACAGAAGTAAAATGCCAGTCTCAGGGAATCTCAAAAATTCAGGGGAAGAGACAGTATGTGTTCCAAATTTAAACAATCTCTACCAAGGAGTTGTCTCATAGTGTTTATTTAAATTTTAAAATCAAGCATGGAAGTTTTCAGAATATTTGATATTTTCATAAAATGTCCTTGGAATACAAAACTAATAAATTTAATGAAGTGCCACATCACCCAGGTTTACCAGCAAAATCTCAGCCCTGACTGAACAAAGCCAACAATTTTGTCAAAAGAGGCTGGTATTTTCTTTCCTCTGATAAAGAAACAGTGAGAAAGCAGCAGGTCCCTTAGGCTAAATTTCATGTTAAGGGCTATGCCCAAGGGTTCATTTTAAGGCTGGTCTGAATAAAAAGCCTAACTTTTGAGGAAATATGACTTACTGTTCTTGAATAAGACCTGAACATTTGTGATTAGTTCAACAAGGCTGAAACCTACTCGCTTTCAAAATAAATTCCCAACGATCATTTTAGTAGGCCTGCTAAAAGAATACAATCCTGGAAGGTGCTATACTACCATCCAGGAATTTCCAATAAGAAAAGAGGTTTGGAACTTTACGCATATTCAAGTTATGTCTAATTAAAAAGATACATTACACTTTTATAAGCCTAAGTAATCATAAAAATCTTTAAATAAATAAAAATCAAGCTTTAACTCAGCACCAGCATTTAATATAGATGAGGAAGCTTTTTAACTAAAGAGAAAGAGAGAGGGACAAAACTTTTAAAAAGGAAGGAAGAGAGGGAGGCAGGGAGGGAGGAAGGAAAGAAGAAAGGGGGACAAGAAAATCTTTCATCAGAATCTTGCAGACTAGGCCTTGCTAGAGTTTGACTCTGAAATGAAGATGTCCCTGCATGAATAATGTTTTAGAAACACACTCTCCTGGACATATTACAAAAATTATTTAGAGTCTTCTGGGTAGACTATGTTACATTTTCTTGACACACAAATTGGGAAGGTTGGAGGAGGAGCCAAAATCCAAGCTGACAATATCTGAAAAGCCCTGGCTCCTAAGTAATGACCTTGAGACTCAGAAGCAACAGCCTGGGAAAACAGAGAACAAGCACAGCTGACATTTCTTTGTGTCTCTTTCTAGAAGTACAAGGCAGATAGAAAGTCCACTTATACACCCTGAGGAGAGATGAACCAGTACAATTACTTCATACACTAAGAACACCCATCTTCCCATGACACGTTTGCAGACCAGATGGAATATTTAAGTATTCATGAGCTATGTGAAGTCCAGCCAAGACTCCCCAAAGAAACCACATTCTAAGAGTTGGAGCTGAGTTGAATTTGGATGACAATGGCTTGTGGAACAATTAAGAACCATGCAGTTGTCCATCACCATCTCCCCAGCTCTGAGGAAAACAGAGCTGGTGAGCCATTAAATAAAGAAAGAAAGCATCATCAGTAGAGAGCAAGCTGACTCCTCTTTCTTCAAGAGGCAGTGCATTCAATTCTTTTATAAACAGCACAGGGCTCCCTTTTTAACAACTTTTTCCACATGGGCTCCTGCTCACCCTCTTTTCAAGAATATGTCCAAACCCTCTCTCTCTAGATTTAGAAGACCGTTTTAGATGCTTTTAAAAATCTGGTCAAAAAAATCCAATCAATTAGAAAATCAATGTTGCACAGAGTAAAACACAAACCACAGCTGATCCTGATGCACTCTCAGGTGCACCAGTTCATGTGCATTATTACCAGGACTGAGGAATTACGTGTTGCAGATCTTTTCTCCCCCGCAAAGGTGGAATTACAGCCCACATTTATAAGTTCAGTAGTTCATGCCAGAAAACTGTCTCCTGCAAAGACTAAAACAGAACTATAGAAGATAGTCAGAATTTCCTGTAGGTTTTTCCACACAGACTGATGGTTCCATGTGAATTTCTCAGTGAAGCATTGCTTTGTAGGTCAAAAATGATTTAGTTAAACATGTGTAGTGAAAACTCTTACTTTGTCCAAAACATGGAGGATCCACCGAAGAGCCCATCCAGTCTTCTGATTTAGTTGACTCTATTTCATTGTCATCTTTACAGTAATCTGCCATCCACGATTCTTTGGTACTTACATACTGGTCTAGAAAGAATCCCCCAGAGATATTAATACAAGTAAAAAAGATGGAGGGTTCAAGTCAAATAATTTCAATTCAGCAAAACAAGCTTTTATTGAGTGTCTCATTACATGCCTGGCCCGCGCTAGATTCTGAGAAAGTCTGTGCCCTGGAGAGCCTCACGCTGCATTGAAAGAGATTACCAAGAACAGGCAACCATCGCCACAAAACTCTCTTCAAACTAATCTATACATTCAATACAATCCCCATCAAAATATCTATAGGGCATTTTGTAGAATTTTAAAAGCTGAATCTGGCCAGGAGCGGTGGCTCAAGCCTGTAATCCCAGCACTTTGGGAGGCCAAGACGGGCGGATCATGAGGTCAGGAGATCGAGACCATCCTGGTGAACATGATGAAACCCTGTCTCTACTAAAAAAAATACAAAAAACTAGCCGGGCGAGGTGGCGGGCGCCTGTAGTCCCAGCTACTCGGGAGGCTGAGGCAGGAGAATGGCGTAAACCCAGGAGGCGGAGTTTGCAGTGAGCTGGGATCTGGCCACTGCACTCCAGCCTGGGCGACAGAGCGAGACTCCGTCTCAAAAAAAAAAAAAAAAAAAAGCTGAATCTAAAATTTATATGGAGGCTGGGCGCAGTGGCTCATGCCTGTAATCTCAGCACTTTGGGAGGCTGAGGCGGGCAGATCGCTTGAGTCCAGGAGTTTGAGACCAGCCTGGCCCACACAGCAAAATCCCATCTCTACTAAAAATACAAAAATTATGTGGGCGTGGTGGCATGAGCCTGCAATCCCGGCTACTCAGTAGGCTGAGGCAGGACAATCGCTTGAACCTGGGAGATGGAGGTTGCAGTGAGCCGAGATCATGCCACTGCACTCCAGAGGCTGAAATTCAGCAGACAATTCTCTACAAGTAGTTTTACTTCTGTGAGAGAATTACAACAGGGATAGCAGGTTAACAAAAATAATTACAGTGCACCACACCTAGATGAAGATCTTTTATACTAATTAAGATGTTATACTTTCTGGAAGAAGAATTATTGGTTTCTGGTTTTCAATTACAACACCCGGCTACAGAAGTAATATTTATTTAAACACTAAGAGGTCATAGCAACGTTTCTGGGTTTCAGAACAGTATTCGGAATAAGGAATTGAAGGTGAAAAAACAAAACAAATTTTACCACTGACAAGAATGCCTTTTGGAAGATTTTTTGTTTGGCTGGTGTTTTTAGAGACAAGGTCTTGCTCTGTCTCCAAGGCTGGAGTACACTGGCACAATCATAGCTCGCTGTAACCTTGAACTCCTGTGCTCAAGTGATCCTTCCACCTCAGCCTCCTGAGTAGGTGAGACTACAGATGCACGCCACTAAGTCCAGCTAATTGTTTATTTTTGTAGAGACAAGGTCTCACAATGTTGCCCAGGCTGGTCTGGAACTTCTGGCCTCAAGTGAGCCTCCCATCTTAGCTTCCCAAAGACCTGGGATTACAAGCATGAGCCAATGTGCACAGACAGAAGATATTCTTAAAGAAACATATACTGTGCTCATCAGAAATACCGATAAGAACCCTTTAGGTAAGTTCTTGTTTACTGTAGCTTTTCAAAAGACTACCACAAACTTTCTCTAATCTTCTAGAGTAAGAGATGTTGTGAGAAACAATGTAGGAGTCAAAACATTACAGTTAAGAGAGATCATAGGGTCAATTTACTATTTTCTAGGTGATATTAATAACCAGGCAAATTAGTAGATGAAATCTGATCATATAAAACAGTGGTTTTAAATTTGGGGGGGTCAACAAACTTATGGTCTCATTTCACACTACATTCTTTCCATCCTACTCTGACATGCATAAGGAAGTGGATATTCTAAAAGCCTCAATCCAACATACACACCAAAGAAAGTTCACAATTTGCAATAGTATATGTTATTGCTCAAAGATGAAGCATAGTAATTCCAAAATCAGATCACAGAGATCAATAAATCAAACAATGAATGTGAGTTTTCACAGTGAAGGTATACACTACTTGATTGTATGATTATATTTGCTTTCCTTTTAGATGGCAGAAATACACGAATAGAGCAGTTCTTATTTACGACATTGAATCCAGAAATGTACATTTCAGTGTCATATCACTGAAATGTACCTATCATATCAAAGTACATATACATATCAGTACATATCATATCAAAGATACTTTTAGATAACACACCATTAACCTGGCAACCCTTAAGCAAGTCATTTTCAGAGTTAGGTCAAAATGATAATGGGAAACAACAAAGGCAATTTATTCTACTATAAAGATATGGTCAAAATCACACCTTTTAAGAATTAGTCCATGAACAGCTTAAGCAAAGTTAATCTAAACTCACTTCCAGGACATTTAATAAACTCTAGTGACCGAGCATTATGAGGAGAAAGTTCATCATGGCCATTTAAGTTTCCCAAGTAACCTAAGTTCTTTTTTTTTTTTTTTTTGCATTTTTTTTTTTTTTTATTATACTTTAAGTTCTAGGGTACATGTGCATAATGTGCAGGTTTGTTACATATGTATACTTATGCCATGTTGGTGTGCTGCACCCATCAACTCGTCAGCACCCATCAATTCATCATTTATATCAGGTATAACTCCCCAATGCAATCCCTCCCTCCTCCCCCCTCCCCATGATAGGCCCCAGTGTGTGATGTTCCCCTTCCCGAGTCCAAGTGATCTCATTGTTCAGTTCCCACCTATGAGTGAGAACATGCGGTGTTTGGTTTTCTCTTCTTGTGATAGTTTGCTAAGAATGATGGTTTCCAGCTGCATCCATGTCCCTACAAAGGACGCAAACTCATCCTTTTTTATGGCTGCATAGTATCCCATGGTGTATATGTGCCACATTTTCTTAATCCAGTCTGTCACAGATGGACATTTGGGTTGATTCCAAGTCTTTGCTATTGTGAATAGTGCCGCAATAAACATATGTGTGCATGTGTCTTTGTAGTAGAATAATTTATAGTCCTTTGGGTATATACCCAGTAGTGGGATGGCTGGGTCATATGGTACATCTAGTTCTAGATCCTTGAGGAATTGCCATACTGTTTTCCATAATGGTTGAACTAGTTTACAATCCCACCAACAGTGTAAAAGTGTTCCTATTTCTCCACATCCTCTCCAACACCTGTTGTTTCCTGACTTCTTAATGATTGCCATTCTAACTGGTGTGAGATGGTATCTCATTGTGGTTTTGATTTGCATTTCTCTGATGGCAAGTGATGATGAGCATTTTTTCATGTGTCTGTTGGCTGTATGAATGTCTTCTTTTGAGAAATGTCTGTTCATATAAAAATATGGAACGCTTCACGAATTTGCGTGTCATCCTTGCGCAGGGGCCATGCTAATCTTCTCTGTATCGTTCCAATTTTAGTATATGTGCTGCCGAAGCGAGCACCTAAGTTCTTGCTTAACCACTGATAGCATCCTTATGGGATGCTAACGCTGGAGAAACAGGTTGAGAAACAAGAGGCTATTAGGGTTGATCAGGAAAGCAGTCAGGATGAAGAAGTGATGCCTGGTACAGGCCCAAGTATGTGCTAAACTAGGATTAACAGTCTTCCAGACTCAGAGCTTAGATACAGAAAGGTATCATGAAAGACAACTTTCTACTCACCAATTAGCACAGAAGTGATATTGATATCCAAACGAGGTTTGGCCTTGGCTTCTAGCTTCAGTCGAGGAGGATGAAGACGACTAGCTGCCTGCTGTTGCCAGGATACAGAGCAAGGCCAAGGCTCAATAAATGGCTCCCAGCCTAAAAGAACACAGGAAATAAGACATCTGTTCAGCAGATATCAAGAGTTTATAGGGGAACACTGCTCGCAAATGTTCAGCAAGGACAAACTGGAGCTTAATAGCTTTCTACTTCCAATTCAATTTCACAACAAAAGCACCAACCACCTTCAGCTACAGGTCACCCTACAGATGTCTGCATTGTCCAGAGGACACAAGTGGAAGGGCATATATATACTCCCACAATGGTCTTCCAGAGGTGGCAGGAAGGAGGGCAGGCAGCGTATGTACCCTCTTCCACTAAAGAAAGGCAGGATGTGTTGAGACACTCAAGACGGAAAAAGGAGTCTCAGACCAAGATTGGAAAAATAATAAAATGTCTTAAATAGCTACTGAATTTGATTCTCTTGGCTATAGGACCAATACATGGGTTGAATAAATAGGTACATATAAAGGCTCATTAACTTTTTCTTAAAATATGCACAAATACTATATAAACAACATATAAAATAATACCACAAACACTCATCTGCTCACTATCCAACTTAAGAAATAGAAAATTAAAGTCCCTACCATCTCATTCCCCTCCTTCCTACCAACCCTCTCCCGCCCAACTCCAGGTGACCATTTGCTTGAATTTTTAGTTAATCATTTCCTTGCTCCTCTTTACAATTTTACCAAGCATATATACCTTTCTTTTTTTTTTTTTTTTTTGGGACGGAGTCTCGCTCTGTCACCCAGGCTGGAGCGCAGTGGCCAGATCTCAGCTCACTGCAAGCTCCGCCTCCCGGGTTTACGCCATTCTCCTGCCTCAGCCTCCCGAGTAGCTGGGACTACAGGCGCCCGCCACCTCGCCCGGCTAGTTTTTTGTATTTTTTTTTTTTTTAGTAGAGACGGAGTTTCACTGTGTTAGCCAGGATGGTCTCGATCTCCTGACCTCGTGATCCGCCCGTCTGAGCCTCCCAAAGTGCTGGGATTACAGGCTTAAGCCACCGCGCCCGGCCTACCTTTCTTAAGAACATATTAGACTGTCCTGTTTGTGATCTTTACATAAACTGAATCTCCATGTGCATTCTTTTTCAAGTTTCTATTCTGGCTCACCAACACATCTTTGAGCATACTGTTGAGTATAGCTACATCACATTGATGCAGGTCACCGTGGTACACAGTTTTCACTATTGAATATTAACATGCATTATAATGAATATACAATTTATTTATCCATTCTACTTCTGAAAGACATTCACTTGATTCCAGTTTTATTGCTATTGGAATACTACTACAAGCATCTGTAGTTCACACAGGCAAGACAGTCTACGGTACAGACCTAGAAGCAACACATTGCTGGGTTGTTGAGTATGCTTACACTCAAATTTACCAGGTCATGCCAAATTGTTTTACAAAGTACTAGTATTAATGTATAGTTCTAATAGCAGGGACTATGGCTTATATCTTCCAATAATTAGTAGTGTCCCACTTAATTTTTGCTAATCTCTTGGGTGTGAAAAATGGTACATCACTGTGACTTAAAAGACTCAACTTTTCAAAGCCAGTTAATTTTTAACAGATCTTTAAATAGACTCACACAATCAGCCATTGAACAAATCCAAACCAGTATGTAACACACAGTAGGTACATTAGTCTCCTTACACCATTTGACATTTAGTGACCTGAATGTATTCATACAACTTTAAAAGTAAGCAATATTTGGCCTAAGAAAACAAATCATTCTCAGAAAAATAGCTCCCACATGCAAGAGTTTCTCTCAGAAAGACTTGGGCCATTATTCTAAAGTGAAACATTTTGAACAATGAAGAAATAAGGGCGTTAGCTTTAAGTGAATCTGTTACAAAGGGAAAATGTTAACTAACATAAAATTAAATGTGATAAATACTCTAGAACACTCAGTAGCAGCACAACAAATCAAGGCTTTATTTCTTATTGAAATCAAAGGGAGCAGGCAGTCGGAGGTTTACACCTTGGACTGCCCAGCTCTACTCTGCTTACTCTGTCCATGCCTACTACCAATTCCGATGAGAGCTTCTTTCAGCTCTCTTAAGGCAAAAAAGTTCACTGCTCAAACCACTTGGCCCTAATATATTATGGCTTCTGAATTTCAACCTGTATAGGCTCTTACCTTGGTCTTTCAAATGGAAGGAAAGAAACCTGAAAATGCTTGCGGTATTATTGAGGTTTATGTCTCCCAAAAAACAGCGTGCTCTGATCAACAGTGGTTTGTTTTTGTTTTTTTTAAAGAGTAGGTAGGGCAGAATATACAGTGTCACCGACTCAGTAGATTCAAATAAAACAAACGAACCCAGTGGGGAGTGAGGGGACTCGAGGTTTAAAACGCTTGGCTGGCGCTGTGGCTTACGCCTGTAATCCCAGCACTTTGGGAGGCTGAGGCAGGTGGAACACCTGAGGTCAGGAGTTCGAGACTAGCCTGGCCAACCTGGTGAAACCCCATCTCTACTAAAAACACAAAAAATTAGCTGGGCATGGTGGCAGGCGCCTGTAATCCCAGCTACTTGGAAGGCTGAGGCAGGGTAATCACTTGAACTCGTGAGGCAGAGGCTGCAGTGAGCCAAGATCATGCCATTGCACTGCAGCCTAGGTGAAAGAGTGAGACTCCATCTCAAAAAAAAAAAAAAAAGTTTGTGGGCATAAATCTCCCTTGAAATTTAGCTACTCTCAGGGCCAAATAAATGATCCTTCACTATTGAGCAATGGCATATTCTAGAATAAGCCAAACTGCAGGATCAAAAAGAATTAGCTATAAAAACATCTTTTTTAAAAAAAATTTTTTTTGAGACAGTCTTGTTCTGTCATGCAGGCTGGAGAGCAGTGGCGCGATCTCAGCTCACTGCAACCTCCACCTCCCGAGTTCAAGTGATTCCCCCGCCTCAGCCAAAAATATCTTTTTAGTTGCAACATATCAGATATGTTTTTAGCACAACAGAAAATCTTTATTTTCTGTGTTTATGCAGTCTACTTGCTTTTCATCTTTCCCTGTCCCACCCCACTCCTGCCCTTTTCTTCATGTAAAATTTATGTAGCAATAGGTCCAGGCAAACATTTAAATTTATTTTTTAAATCCCATGATAACATATGCTTTATACTGACCTGAAAGAGCACGGTTATAATAATCTCCAGAAAGAGTGAAGTGGGCATAGCCTTCAGGGCTAGTTCTTACACGCTGAAGAAAATTCAGACCTGCAATGAAAGCAAACCTTACTGCACGGCAGGGCAGGAGCAACCAAAACTGCCTTTTGCAGATAAATGACATTAAAGAAACGTTAGAGCTAATACTTGCGAAGGAGAGCACACAACATTCTGATATTTTGTTCATCATGTATTTTTTTGCATCAAGTTTTAAAAATATGGCACTGAAATATTATTTACCTCCATGGCTGAGTTTTTGGCACCCTCTTAAACTCTGTGCCTGAGGCAAGTGCCTCACTTGCCTTCCCACAGTGCCAGTCCTGGCACCCAGGCGTTCCCAAAGCCTGTGGGAACATAAAAAACATATTTCTGGCCAGGTACAGTGGCTCACGCCTGTAATCACAGCACTTTGGGAGGCCAAGGTGGGCGGATCATGAGGTCAGGAGATTGAGACCATCCTGGCCAACATGGTGAAACCCCATCTCTACTACAAATATAAAAATTGGCCGGGCGTGGTAGCAGGGGCCTGTAATCCCAGGTATTTGGGAGGCTGAGGCAGGAGAATCGCCTGAACCCGGGAGGCAGAGGTTGCAGTGAGCCAAGATAGCACCACTGCACTCCAGCCTCGCAACAAAACAAGACTCAGCCTCAAAAAAAAAAAAAAAAAAAGATATTTCTACCTGAATAATGGGCAGACTGACTAGAGAACATGCTCTGATAAATATTAGCTCAAAATTTTAAGATTGCCATAGAAAAATAAGAAATCAACTAATTAGTCTCAGAAGAAAAGATATTCATGGAAACAGTCAAAATTCCAGTTGTTACTTTTAACCAAGCAGCCCTGGTGGTGCCTTAGAAGCACAGGGAAAGGGCAAGCTCTGTAATGTGCAAGAGGCCAGATTCAAGCCCCAGAAGCAAAGTTTACCTGAAGGAAGAAGAGGTTGGCAAGATCGAAACAATGGAAAGTTACTCAACAGGGCAGTGACATTTTCATTTACTCTCCTCAAAACCTCAACCTCGCTGGGCGCGGTGGCTCATGCCTGTAATCCCAGTACTTTGGGAGGCTGACGCGGGCAGATCACCTGAGATCAGGAGTTCGAGACCAGCCTGACCAACATGGAGAAACTGTCTCTACTAAAAATACAAAATTAGCCGGGCGTGGTGGCGCATGCCTGTAATCCCAGCTACTTGGGGGGCTGAAGCAGGAGAATCTCTTGAACCCAGGAGGCAGAGGTTGTGGTGAGCCAGTTGCACCACCACACTCCAGCCTGGGCAACAAGAGCGAAACTCCGTCTCAAAAAAAGACCTCAACCTCACACTGCTTGCAGTGATGCACATAAGGATAAAGTACTCCCGCCAGAAGTGGTGGTGAACCACTGCAATCCTAGCCACTCGGGAAGCAGAAGAACTGCTTGAGCCCCCAAGTTTGAGACCCACCTTGGGCAACAAAGAAAGACCTCACCTTTGGGGGAAAAAAAAAAAAAGGACAGAGTACTCCTACTTTGGTCCCTACTCTAGCAAAGGACAGCTCACATATAAATAGTGTTTTACCCCTCACACGGCCCTGTGGTGGAGATTCAGAAGTACACTTTCGAGTAAGATTCTTGTTTTTGATTTTCAAGAGATAATACAACAGAACCATTATTTTCTGAGCTTATCTGTTAAATGTCTAGCAGTATTCACTACTATCTTTAGATACATAAAAAGATAAGAAAAATGAAGAGATCAGGAATTATTTAGCTAGAGATGTTAATACAATGGAAATTTTATCAAAGACCATTCCTATTCCCAAGCTATAGGCTGAAGGTCACATATGGCAAATAAAAGTTGCTTTAAAATATACATAATGAAAAACATATGTAAAACTATTATCTAAATTTCACCCAAATGACTAAGTAGAGTATGAATGACATAAAAAAAAAAAAAAGGCTCCAAATAATTCAGCAATGACTGAAAATATTCAAGATGAATCTGAAAACCAGGGCGACACTCACGGGAAAAGGTGAGTTCAGCGAGAGGAACATCACAGTCCATGCAGTCATCGATGAAACAGATGCACACACTCTCGGCTTTGATCTCCACGCCAGAGAGCAATGGCGCTGCCACAGCCCCTGGGCCATCTCGGCTGGTGGAGGCCAAGGAAAGAGACTTCAGAGGTTCCGCATTCTTAAACAACCAACTTGCTGCCTTTTTCAATTGGCCTTCAAAGAAATTAAGACGTGATCAGTTCTACCAGCTTCCACAGCTACCCTGGCCACTCACAGAGGAAAGAGAGAAATAAAATTCTCTAGAGATCTACTGGGAAGCCAGGAGAGCCTTGATCCCAGAAGTATTCTTGGACTTAATAAAAAAGGAGGGTGGGGGGGGGAGGTAGGGGGTGGGAAGGAATCCCAGCATAATAGTAATCCTGCTTTTAAGCAAACATTTTGTTGCACACCTTCCACTCAAATTTACCACACCTTTCATGATCTGGCCCAAAATGCCTCCAGGAAGCCATCCCTCTCTACCATGCCATCTGTTGAAGGAGAGGAGAGAAGAGGACAGGAGAGGATCCAGACACGGTGCCACTTGGTACCTAAGTACTTAATCTTCACTATGTAGTTTTGCAAATATATTGATGTGCTGCTTTGTAATTGTTCTCAAATATCTTACTTTGTGTATAATGTGCCTTCTCAACCAAACGCAAATGCCTTGAGAACACAGACCAATGTGAGAACTGCATGTGTGTAATATATAACCATTACTAATTGCCTCTTGAATACAACCAGGTTGCTGAAGTCTCCCTCCTCCCAAAAAAGAAAAGAGAAGCAATGTCACCCCATACTTGTAAGTCACCAGAGGCCAGTACCAGGGACAGTGTAAGTGGTTGAGGGCATGGGCTCCAGAGCAAGATGGCCCGGCTTCAGGTCCTGTTCCGCCCTTACCAGCTGCTGGCTCTTGGGCAAGTTATTTGACCTCTTTGTGCCCTACAACACCCACTTAAAAGGACTGACAGGAAGAGCGAAGAATGAGTACATGGAAAGTTCTCAGAGTGAAGCCTGGCATGTAATAAACATTATCTGCTATTATCTACATTACAGATAAACATTAGTTGCTATTATCATATTCATTACTGATGGAATTAAGTTTTATCTACTAAAGAAATAAAAATTACCAGTCGGGTGCAGTGGCTCATGACTGTAATCCCAGCACTTTGGGAGGCCGAGGTGGACGGATCATGAGGTCAGGAGATCAAGACCATCCTGGCCAACATGGTGAAATCCTGTCTCTACTAAAAATAACAAAAATTATCTGGGCATGGTGGCAGGTGCCTGTAATGCCAGCTACTCAGGAGGCTGAAGCACGAGAATCGCTTGAACCCGGGAGGCAGAGGTTGCAGTGAGCTGAGATTGTGCCACTACACCCCAGGCTGGCAACAGAGCGAGACTCCATCTCAAAAAAAAAAAAAAAAAAAAGGAATAAAAATTACCAAAGAGAGGCTGGGCATGGTGGCTCACGCCTGTAATCTCAGAATTTTGGGAGGCCAAGGCGGGCAGATCACCTGAAGTCAGGAGTTCGAGACCAGCCTGGCTAACATGGTGAAATCCCATTTCTAATAAAAATACAAAAAACTAGCTGGGCATGGTGGCATGTGCCTATAATCTCAGATACTCGGGAGGGTGAGACAGGAGAATCGCTTACACCCAGGAGGCAGAGGCTGCAGGGAGCCAAGATCGCACCATTGCACTCCAGCTTGGGCAACAAGAGCGAAACTCTGCCTCAAAAAAAAAAAAAAAAAATTACCAAAAAGAGGCTGCCTCCAAAAAAAAAAAAAAAAAAAATTAGCACAGTGGCTAATGCCTATAATCCCAATGCTTTGGGAGGTTTAGGTGAGAAGATAACTTTAAGTCAGGAATTTGAGACCAGCCTGGGCAACATAGCAAGATCCCATCTCTACAAAAAAATCCAAAAATTAGCCAGTTATGGTGGCACATCCTGTAGTCCCAGCTACTCAGGAGGCTTAGGTGGGAGGATCATTTGAGCCTAGGAGTTTGAAGCTAGAGTGAGCCATTATCATTGCACCACCACTACACTCCAGCCTGGGCAACAAAGCAAAATCCTGTATCTAAATTTAAAATTAAAAAAAAAAAAAAATCCAAAAGGTTCTCAGAACTTTAATAAAGAAACCAAAAAAAAAGGTGCTCACATTGTTAAAGAAAGAGTAAAAAGCATAGAAAAAGTAAACATTAAGGGGTATAAAATTAATTAAACCAAAAACTAACGATGACTGGGTAAAACAAAACCAAGGAACACGAGAACTAGGTCTACCTTCATTTTTTCAGAATCCAAAAGGTAAGTTAATGTAAACGACTATGTCATGAAACAAGCCTTTTCACAAATAGATTGGCTGGAATTTAACCCAGATACAATATTTTTAGAAACAGATTTGTCAATTCAAGAACCCCAAGAAAATTTTAAAAAATTAAAATTGGGCCGGGCGCAGTGGCTCAAGCCTGTAATCCCAGCACTTTGGGAGGCCGAGACGGGCGGATCATGAGGTCAGGAGATCGAGACCATCCTGGCTAACACGGTGAAACCCCGTCTCTACCAAAAAAATACAAAAATCTAGCCGGGCGAGGTGGCGGGCGCCTGTAGTCCCAGCTACTCGGGAGGCTGAGGCAGGAGAATGGCGGGAACCCGGGAGGCGGAGCTTGCAGTGAGCTGAGATCCGGCCACTGCACTCCAGCCCTGGCGACAGAGCCAGACTCCGTCTCCAAAAAAAAAAAAAAAAAATTAAAATTGAAGGCCGAGCGCGGTGGCTCAAGCCTGTAATCCCAGCACTTTGGGAGGCCGAGACAGGTGGATCCACGAGGTCAGGAGTTCGAGACCATCCTGGCTAACACGGTGAAACCCCATCTCTACTAAAACATACAAAAAATTAGCCGGGCCTGGTGGCAGGCGCCTGTAGTCCCAGCTACTCGGGAGGCTGAGGCAGGAGAATGGCGTAAACCCGGGAGGCGGAGCTTGCAGTGAGCTGAGATCCGGCCACTGCACTCCAGCGCGGGCGACAGAGCGAGACTCCGTCTCAAAAAAAAAAAAAAAAGAAAAAAAAATTGAAAAAACAAGAAGAAAGAAGTCAAGAAAAGAGCCTGAAAAATACATCTATACCTTTTGGTCCGATATTTAAAATATAGATCTCTCTACCAAGGATACACTTAAAAGGCACAGACAAAAGTTCACACTAAAAAATGTTTACTATATATAAATGTGTATAATATTGAATGAATAACAAGTGAAGAATGATTAATTAAATTATACTACATCCTTAGAGTCAATGTAAAAAGATCACTGTTGATAAATAATTTCAATGACATGGGAAGATGCTGTTGATATATTACATATATCATAACAAAATTACAATCATAATTCAATAAAATATTTTTAAAAGACTATAAAATTGTATTAGCAACAGAATCTATCAGTACATTAAAAATTTAATGTGTGCATGTGTGTGTGTTGGATATACTGTCCACAGTAGGTAGAGAAGTAGAAAGAGGCTAGGTACAGTGGCTCACGCCTGTAATCCCAACACTTTGGGAGGCCAAGGCAGGCAGATCACAAGGTCAGGAGTTTGAGACCAGCCTGTTCAAAAAAGTGAAACCCCGTCTCTACTGAAAATACAAAAATTAGCTGGGCATGGTGGCGGCCGCCTGTAATCCCAGTTACTTGGAAGACAGAGGTAGGAGTATCACTTGAACCTGGGAGGCGGAGGCTGCAGTGAGCCGAGATGGCACCACCATACTCCAGCCTGGGCAAAAGAGCGAGAGTCTGTCTCAAAAAAAAAAAAAAGAGAAGTAGAAAGAGAGAAAGTACACACAAGTGTTAAGACTGGAAAGGAGGCTGAGGCAGGAAGATTGCTTGAGCCCAGGAGCTGGAGGTTGCAGTGAGCTATGATTACAGCATAGCTATGATTGCATTTCAGCCCGGGCAACAGAGTGAGACCCTGTCTCTTAAAAAAAGGGAGAAAAAAGATGGAAGGAAATGCAGCCTGTGCTGTACTTCTCTTTTTGAAGAGAAAGGAAAACATAGAGATGGAAAGCAAGTGAGATGGAGTAGAAAGAACACAGATTTAGGAGGCAGGTAGACCTGGCTTTAAGCCCATCGTAGGGGACTAAAATGTGACCTCAAACAAGTTTACTTAAGAAGTTTTACCTAACCATATACACCATGGAACACTATGCAGCCATAAAAAAGGATGAGTTTGCGTCCTTTGTAGGGACATGGATGCAGCTGGAAACCATCATTCTTAGCAAACTATCACAAGAACAGAAAACCAAACACCGCATGTTCTCACTCATAGGTGGGAACTGAACAATGAGATCACTTGGACTCGGGAAGGGGAACATCACACACTGGGGCCTATCAGGGGGAGGGGGGAGGGGGGAGGGATTGCATTGGGAGTTATACATGATATAAATGATGAATTGATGGGTGCTGACTAGTTGATGGGTGCAGCACACCAACATGGCACAAGTATACATATGTAACAAACCTGCACGTTATGCACATGTACCCTAGAACTTAAAGTATAATAATAAAAAAAAAAAAAAAAAAAGTTTTACCTAACCAGTCTGAGCTGGTTTCCTCATCTCAAGTGGGAATAATAATGTCTGCCTCCAAGGGCTATGAAGAGGATGCAACAAGAAAACACAAAGATAGGCATACAGGACCTCAATAAATGGTCATAATTATCAGTATCACCACCATTAGCATGACCACTAGTAACAGTGGCTAACATTTATAGAGCACTTACTATGTGCTAGCACTTTCTTAGTGCTTTGCATATAGTAATTTACTTACATCAAATCTCTGAGGGAGGCAGCCTCTTATCTTCTTTCCACAGATAAGGAAGCACTGGTTCACAGAGGTCAAAGCCACTTCCCAAAGTCAAAGCCACTTCCCAAAGTAGTGGCAGAGAGTAAGGATCTGAACCCAGTCAGCCAGCTCCAGAGCCCTTTTTTTTTTTTTGAGACAGAGTCTCACTCTGTTGCCTAGGCTGTGGTGCAGGGGCATGATCTTGGCTCACGGCAACCTCCGCCTCTCCGGTTCAAGCGATTCTCCTGCCTCAGCCTCCTGAGTAGCTGGGACTACAGGTGTGCACCACCATGCGCAGCTAATTTTTTTTTTTTTTTTGTACTTTTGGTAGAGACAGGGTTTCACCATATTGGCCAGACTGGTTTCAAACTCCTGATCTCAGGCGATCTGTCTGCCTCTGCCTCCCAGAGTGTTGGGATTACAGGCATGAGCCACTGCATCCAGCCTCAGAGCCCAAATTCTTATCTACTATAAAAGACTGCTGCCTGTCATTCCCTCACAGGGGTGAGGGAAAGAGAAGAACTGAGCATGACTTCTAGATTCTTCTTTTGAGTATATGAGTGAGTGCTGGTGTCATGAAAGGAGATGGTTAAGAGGGAGTGAGGAGCATGGCTTTTGGAGAAACCAAGGGTTAGGTCTGGGACAGGTTCATATTGAGAGGCTGATTAGAAGTACAAGGGGGTATGCCGGGCACAGTGGCTCACACCTGTAAACCCAGCACTTTGGGAAGCCAAGGTGGGCAGATCACTTGAGGTCAGAAGTTCGAGACCAGTCTGGCTAACATGGTGAAACCCCATCTCTACTAAAAATACAAAAATTACCTAGGTGTTGTGGTGCATGCCTATAACCCCAGGTCCTCAGGAGGCTGAGGAAGGAGAATGGCTTGAACTGGGTAGGCAGAGGCTGCAGTGAGCTGAGATGGCGCCACTGCACTCCAGCCTGGGCGACATTATTATTACTGACCTAAGATGATATGCAGTCCAGAGAAGACACATAAAGGGTCCTCCAAACACACTCAGCTCTCTAAGTCGCCTTGTGGCAGCAAGAGAGGAAATGGGAAGGAAGCATATCATCAAGATAAACAATGGGTAACAGAATTCTGTTCAAATTACCTTGACACACCAAAAGAGCTTTGCGACAATCATCCATGCTGAATCCCAGCTCCTGCAGCCTAGCCAGCTGTAACTCTAGGAAACAAATAGCATATAATTTTCATAAATAATTTTACGTAAATTAATTTACAAATTAATTTTAGAAAAAAAGAAAAGAAATTCAAAAACCTGTGACTAAAACATTTCATTTCTCTAAGCAAACCTGGACTCCTAATTGGAGAGTTCGATCAAGTGTACCCCGAAATCTTTGAGCCTTTTCCTCATATTGACTGTTTTTAAAGTGATGTCCTTGCCAGGAATTGGGGGGAAAGGTCTATTTCCCTTCTGGCCCCTTCATTCTGCCATCTGGCCCCCACATTTTCCCCTGTGTTTTAAATAGCTTAAAATTAGGGGTGGGCACAGTGGCTCACACCTGTAATCCCGACACTTTGGGAGGCTAAGGTAGGGGGACTACTTGAGATCAGGAACTCAAGACCAGCCTGGGAAAAACAGCAAGACCCCATCTCTACAAAAAAATATTAAAACTTAGTGAGGCATGGTGGCACACACCTGTAGTCCCTCCCAGCTACTCAGGAGGCTGAGAAGGGAAGACAGCTTGGGCCCAGGAGTTTGAGGCTGCAATGAGCTATGATCACACCACTGCTCTCCAACCTGGGTGACAGAGCAAGACCCTGTCTCAAAATAAACTAATAAATTAATAATAAAAGTTTAAAAATAAAACTTAGTGTTACTCATATAACTTCAGAGGAGAACTCTCAAAGCTTAAAACTCAACTTTGGCATTATCCAGGTAACTCTGGAAAAAACTGAAAGAGGAAAAATAGTGGAGTAGTTGGTTAGGGATGTTTTGTTGGTCTTTAAATTTTAAAAAATGAGAGAGTCATACTTAGGACTTACAGTTATACTGAATGACATACAATTAAACTCTGAACAATTTAATTGTGCAAAAGAAAATGTGAAGAGTCAAAAAGAAGAAGCGTTACTAGCAAGACTGAGTGGGCTTCACGGTTAAACACCTACCCAAGACAGGGTCTAAGGTGTGTCTTGTCCCTTCTCTGATTTCCTCTCCAATGCAAGATGCACCTGGAAGGTAACTGCCAACGGAGTCTGACGCCAGGGCCACTGAGTCGGGCACTGCAGCATTAGCTTGCTCTGGGATGGATTTTGCAATGGCAAGAAATAGCTGAACATCATTATAGGACAGTCTGATATCCAGGGCTTGTAACTGAATCTAACAAAATGTAAAAAAGGTAGCAATTTTTTAAAGCTGCATTGGTTTTGCATCCATATCACTTACAGATGTATTTCCTATTTCAAGTTCTAAAAGTCCAACAGATACTGCACCAAATTTCTCATTTAAAAGATTGCAAAGATTTTGAAATTAAGCACTAATAACCATAAGGTAATATGCCTCAACTATGAGGTCAAATGGTCACAAACCTGCACCACGTAAAAAATACTAAGCTAGGATAATTACTAGAGCAATTAGTATTTCAGCAGGATGATTTTCATACAAGTATATTAATCATTAAAGCAGAGGACCAAAGATGGCTCTGGGGGAGAAAGGAGCACCTATCAGCAACATTTCTTAATCCCTTTTGCATGGATCTATTTAATTTTTTAAATCTCTCAAACAAAATGACCAACCAACAAAATTTATCTCTTCTTTATTCAAACATAGCTTAAATGAGTCAAGTTTGACACTATTTCCTGAAATTCAGTCTTCCTGAGAAATGAGCAGTACAGCTACCTCTGGTACAGGCAGTGCAGACACTAAAACCAGACTAGTGCACAAATGAGCACTCTGGATGGCTGTCTCAATGTCTGAAAATGGTGTTTTATTAATTAATTTTTTTTTTCCTGGGAGGGAAAAGAAAAGACCGGCCAAGCATGGTGGCTCATGCCTGTAATCCCAGCACTTTGGGAGGCCGAGGCGGACAGATCCTGAGGTCAGGAGATCGAGACCATCCTGGCTAACAAGGTGAAACACCATCTCTACTAAAAATACAAAAAATTAGTCAGGCATGGTGGCGGGCACCTGTAGTCCCAGCTACTTGGGAGGCTAAGGCAGGAGAAAGGCGTGAACCCAGGAGGTGGAGCTTGCAGTGAGCCGAGATCGCACCACTGCACTACAGCCTGGGCGACACAGCGAGGCTCCATCTCAAAAAACTAAATACATACATACATACATACATACATACATACATACATATCAGAATGGCTTTTCTCTTTTAACCTCCTATGGTTCAAATGGACTGATTATCTCCATTCAACCAAGGAAATCAAATGCCCAATTCTCAAGCCTGCCTTCCCTTGCTTCACCTTGAATCCTCCTTACTTCCCTACATAGTTCTTTGCTCCAGTTAGATCGTCCTGCTTCCACTCAATTTAGGTTATTCATTTGGAATGCTCTCTCTCATCCTCTCTGATTATTTACATCGTACCCTTCCTCCCAAATCCACCTTATGTGGAGTCTCACTCAAGATTCCTACCTATGCTGAGTTCTGCTTTCTATAAGCTTCTATAGAACTTCAAGATTATACAAGACAACTCAGGACTTTTATCCTCCCCAAGACTGTAGGATCTTCTAGGACAGAAACAATGTCATATTTATGCTGTATGTGCTAAAGTAACTAAGAGGTTGTTGGGGCCAGGTGCAGTGGCTCACATGGGTAATCCCAGCACTTTGGGAGGCCGAGGCGGGCAGATCACGAGGTCAGGAGATCGAGACCATCCTGGCAACATGGTGAAACTCCATCTCTACTAAAAATACAAAAAATAAGCCGGGCGTGGTGGCGGGTGCCTGTAGTCCCAGTTACTCGGGAGGCTGAGGCAGGAGAATGGCGTGAACCTGCAGTGAGCCGAGATTGCGCCACTGCACTCCAGCCTGGGCGACAGAGCGACACTCCATCTCAAAAAAAAAAAAAAAAGAGGTTGTTGGGCTCAGAGTAAATAAGTGCGCCTGCATAGGAAAGTGTTTGAGAGCGTATCAACGTATTGCACAAATTTTCCATCATTACCTCCAGGACAGGTGGGAAATCTTCACTATTGAATGCATCCATCAATCCTGAACTATTTTGATAAGAAGAATTCCCCACCAGCTCCACTTGAATTTGTACGGGATCCACAATTGAAAGAGCTGTATCATGCTCATTCCCCAGTCGGCATGAAAACACCTAGAGAATGAAATGCAATATGGCGAGAATTAATGTCTGATTGAGGAAGGGTCCAACTATCAGCACAAAGAGGCTAAGTCAGAAGCCATTGGCCATGTGTTATCCCAAGACCAGTAACAACTGCTGAAATAAATACTGTGAAGAGTGAGCCCCTCCCACCACTGCCGAGAGCACAGGCAGTGGTTCACCCAGAGGAAAAGGCAGTTTAGCAATACATCCCAAAAGCCTTACGAATCTCACACCCTTTGATCCAATAATCCTACTTCTCTCTAGGAACTAGCAAAAAAAAAAAAAAGATTCACTAAACCATTATTTAATAGTTAAAAAAAACTAAGAGCATGGCCGGGCGCGGTGGCTCAAGCCTGTAATCCCAGCACTTTGGGAGGCCGAGACGGGCGGATCACGAGGTCAGGAGATCGAGACCATCCTGGCTAACACGGTGAAACCCCGTCTCTACTAAAAAAAAAAAAATACAAAAAACTAGCCGGGCGAGGTGGCAGGCGCCTGTAGTCCCAGCTACTCGGGAGGCTGAGGCAGGAGAATGGCATAAACCCGGGAGGCGGAGCTTGCAGTGAGCTGAGATCCAGCCACTGCACTCCAGCCTGGGCGACAGAGCGAGACTCTGTCTCAAAAAAAAAAAAAAAAAAAAAAAAAAACTAAGAGCAGCCAAGGTTATATCACATCTACTCAATGGAGTATTTGCAGCCATTTAAAAAATGACAAAAAAGACCACACGGATTGTAAGAAGACAGTTACAACACAGACTATGTGAAAATACAACCCAAAATCGTGTTACTCCCCAGCTTGAAGGAAAGAAACACACCAAAATGTCCACAGAAATCATATACGATTTCTGATAGGTTATTTTCCCTCCCCATGATATTTTCATAATTAAAAACAAAAACATTATTAAAGCTGGGTGATAGGTACATATGGAGTTCATGATATTATTCTGTTTACTTTGTATATGTTCGAAATGTTCTATAATAAAAGGTTAAAAAATAACTACATTCACTGGGAGAGAGAAAGAAGGGAGAGAGGGAGAAAGGACTCCAATTCTAGGACCAAATTGTTTTGCATGCTTAGGAAGAACGCAGAGGAAAGGAAACAGCAATCACTTGGGTCCTTCTTACTCCTTCACCCCCTCCACCACCTTTCTGGGGCACACCCTAGTGCTGTTGAAAAACATGTGACACCAAGGTCCTTCGCCATATTCAAAATTCAAAATTCTTAAGCTATAAATTCTCCCCCAATGATTTATCAAGCTGGTCTTAAAATTCAGACCCAATTGTGCTGTCTAAAAGGCAGGACTGAAAGGAGTTTCCAGCGATCTCAAATATTTTGCCATGTAGTTGTCCTAAGACTTTAGAGCAGAAAAGTTTCATCTTCCTTTTTCCTTCAGGGGTTTCTGCTACACAAAACCCAACTGTACCTGACAGTTCATTAATCAATCACCAAGATTCTCCATTCAAAGCTAGTATTGTGGTGGCTTGGAAGGCAGATGAATTACAATTTCATGATCAACTCACATCACACCAGCATGCAAATCCTTCCTCTCAAACGGAGGTTTCTTTACAAGAGAGAAACAAGCGGTCAAGAAGTAGAGTCCCTACGGGCCTTATTCCACTATGCTTGTCTCAAAACCATAAACCACATACTCCTAACAGTGAAAATAAATTTTATTCATTCAAACTTTGAGCAATACCACTGGAAAGAAAAGGGCATGAAAAGTCTAATCATAAAGCAAAAGGAACCCTGACCAAGTATGCTAACAGTATGGCATGGGGAATGTGAGTTGACATGAATCAAGTACAAACATCTGATAGAAACAAGAACTTGCCACGGTTCCCCTTCTGTCTCCACACCGCATGGCTTAACAAGAGACAAAGCACTTTTGGCCTAACATTGCATAATGGCATTTTCGAGCTACAAAGGCCACTCCAGCACAAATTATCTTCTTCATGAGATGACATGAGAGCCTAAAGCACCACTATTATCCATGCATTCCCTTCAGCCAGGCAGGACTCTGCAGAGCCGCCCTTTTATAGATTAGGTATTCCTGAAAGGATAACATATAAGATCCTTAGCACTTTGTATAAATAGGTTTCCCTTCCCAAAGCCCTAGCTCTTCACAGGGCTGCACTCCAGGTGAGGAGGGGGATGCAGGGGAAATGAGACCCACGGCCTCACCTTCATGCATGAGGTCTGCAGAATGAGGGCACAACAAGGGGCCTAACAGGGCAGTGGGGACTGAAGAAGTCTCCTTGAACTTCTTGAGGAAGAAAGGGTGTAAGAGAAAGAGGCAAATGCCCTCTGCATATTTACAGCCTAACACAGGGAGACTGAATTCATGCATTAGAATAGCCAGGGAGATTTGGGGAGAAAACAAACAGGAGGGCAAGGGTCTTCCAATTCCATGAATTACTTCCCTTAATGAAAGTTTAAGAGGTAAAATTATCTTCCAGATGCTTTTCTCGTGAGCCAACATGCAGTGCTGTGATCAACACATAGACTTCTTACCTCGATGCCAAACAAACTTCCTGAAAAGGGGCGATCAACAAAGCGGGGCTTATAGGTGAGCACTGTGGTGCCTTTCAGAATAATGGCATTGGTGTCAAAGCAGGACACATCTTCAACGACCACAAACTCCGTGCCTGGAAAGGACAACATTGTCAATCAAGCCAAAGCTGGGAAGCTGGAAAACACCAGAGGCTGTTGCAAACGAGGCGGCACATTTCCACCAGGCTACAACATGAACCAGTAAGATTTGTTCTGCAAAATGTCTGCTGACATTTACTAACACCGTCATCCTGAACCAATACTCTGCATCTGGCCATGTGCAGCTAAGCCAACAGAGCCCTGCAGCAGCAGGAAAGACTGGGATGTGATTTCTCTCTTTAGAGTATTTCTAAACTAGATAGAGAAACTGCACCCCAGTCCTCCTGGGAGGCCTAGGAGATATTCAGCAATTCACAAAATCATCCTTTCTCTAAGTGATGACCTGATTGAAAATTCCAGGAAGATGACTCAGGTACTAATGTTGGCCAGGCACTATGCATCTAAGTAGCTATTTACAAGGTTGTTTACAAAGAACGTAGACCAATTTAATGTCGAGATTTTTGAAATTGGTAAGTTTTCAAGTTATTTGTATATATTTAATAGTAAATTCACTCTGCTTTACACTGTGTTTTTATCAAAAACCATATATAGATCAAGCTTTTGTAACCGAACTCATGTAAAACGCATTGTGCTAGCCAGCTTCATCAGAATCATTGAGAAGCAGGTACAGGTATCAGAAACGTAACAATAAATACACAAATACATACAGATGATATACTAGATGAGTTCGCTAGTCAACAAAAGCCATAGTAAATCCATCTATACAAAGAAAAATATTCTTTTTGTAATGAAAACAAAAATCCCCTCACTTACTTATCTTCAAAACTGAGGTTTTCACATACTAAACTTGCCTAAACTCCATAAACCACATCTGCTAGGGCCCTAAAGATCAAACAGCAAATTGAAGACAGACCATACACTGGAAAAAAAAGACCGCTGCCCAGGCGGGTGCTCGGGCCATGCACAAGCACTAGGCAGGCAGGGGGCAGGGACAAGCAACCCCACAGCCTTCAGTGGGCCAGGCAGCTCCCACCTGAAAATAGAGGCCAAGACCTCTGATGCTTTCAGGTCTGTAAAAGAGGCAAATGTGTAAGTGCTCATGTGAAAAATGGGAGGCAAAACAGAAATCATCCTGTAACACAGATATTGAGTCTAACATCCAAACTAAGCACCAATGAATCACACCGACATATAATCACCTGTTACATTGACCTTGACCTCCAGGTGCCTTTCATTGGACACAGGAAGGGAAGACCGCTTGGTAACTACTCCACTCTTCACAGTTTTGGGAACTATAGCAGATTCGCTGCTAGAGATATGGTGGCGAGAAGGAGTAACATGATTTTGTTTCTTAATATCACTGGGAGTGTGGAGAAAATCATGGACTAACAGTAACCAGTCAAATATGAGAAACACACGGAGATTGTTGAGAACTACTGTAAAGCAGGAGGAATCCTTGGTAGATCTATAAAAAGAAGACAGGAGAAACTAAATAGGAAAAAAGAAACATGGTATTTCAATAACCTGCAAATGTGCTGCTCGGTTTTGGCAGGTGGTATTCCAGTATTTTCTAAACTGTCTGCTTTGAGTATCAGTAAACTTTGAACACTGGTTGAATAACACATTCAGTGTATTACTGGTTTACTAACACATTCAGTGTAATAAGTTAATCATATTTTTAAACAAGGAACATTTTATAAGAAAGCAGCATAGATAGCATAGCTCAGAGGTTCTCAATCAGATGGTTTTGCTCCTCTGAAGACATTCTTTCTTTTTTTTTTTTTTTCTTTTCAGAGACAGGGTCACACTGTGTTGTCCAGACTGGAATTCAGTGGCAAAATCATAGCTCACTGTAACTTGAAACTCCTGGGATCAAGTGATCCTCCTGCCTCAGCCTCCCAAAGTGCTAGGATTACAGGTGTGGGCCACTGCACTGGGCCCTTGGAGACATTTTTAATTCACATTTTAATTGCAATTGCAACTAGAGGGGGTTGCTATTAGTATGCAGTATAGGTAGAGGCTAGGGATGCTGTTAACTATCCCACAATGTACAGGACAGCCCCATAATAAGGAATTATCTGACCCAAAACGTCAATCGTGCTAAGGTCAAGAAACTCTGCTATGGTAAAGAGCACAGGCTTTGAAGTCAGAGACGCAGACTTAAATACTGCCATTTACGAGCTGTGTTATCTTAAGAAAGTCACCTACCTTCGCTCAGCCTGTCTCCCCACTTATAAAATGAAGAATATTAATATGATAAGAAATAAAGCACCAAGCACATAGCAGATATTTGAGAAATGTCACTTTCTTTCCCTATGGGCTATTTCAAGAAGATCAATGAGGCACTCCTTCTTTGACACCTAGGATCACTTCTTTATAAATAATACCAAGTTTATACACACTAGTACTAGATTGTTTCTCTTCACAGTTTTGGGAACTATAGCAGATTCGCTGCTAGAGATAGATATTCGATGCTAGTACTAGATTGTTTCTCTAGCTGAAATTGACCTGGCAGCCCAGATCTTTTGGCCTGAGGAGAACAAGTAAGATGACATTTACCAGGGATAAATGTCCCCTAGGCAATCTAGAGGTAGAGTTGGGGTGAGGGCGGGGGGACAAGTTGCCATTTCTCCAAAGTCTACATTTGAAGTGAAAACCCAAAGGGGACTCTCAGGCCTGACCTCAAACCACGATGCAGGCAGGGGCTTCGGCCAGGCCCTATTAGCACATCAGCAGGCCCGGCCTACTAATGGATAGGCCTCAGATGAGCAGGACAAGAGAAACAGGGGCTGGAGCACTTCAAAGGGGTTTTCTGGGTTGAACTTAGTTCCGTAAGCCCAAAAGAGACTCTGGGGTTCTAGCTACTACATGTACCTGATTCCCTGCCCTAAAAGGTACTCCTATTTGGGAAAACCTAACTTTGAAATATTTCTAAAGCTGGTTTCTCTGCTCTCTCATTTCTCCTAAACCTGGCTCACTGCCTCCAGTAAAAGGGCATCATGATGCATGGCTCCTTCTTACAGACACAGCATTTTTCACAGAAACACTCTACTCTTTTGTAACGGAGAAAAAATGTTGCCCTCAGTAAAATGTTTCCACCCCATTTTGAACATAGATTGTCAGAGTTCTGTATTTAACTGGAAAGTCACAGTGTGTTGGATCCCTTTTCTGGAAAATATTTCAAGCCTTTAAACACTGTGAAGTGATTTATATTTGACACACAAGATCCCAACAGAAGAGTAATTCTTCTTCAGACACGAAAGGCGTTCAAAAATTCCCATCAAAAGAACATTTCACTCCTCTCGCTAACAATAGTATTTCTGTTAGTAAGAGCCAAGGTAAGGCTTTATCATTTGACTCCAATAAATTATACACCTATAATACATAAATATTTCCAGGCCCCCTGTATATTAAAAATATGGTAAGAAGAAGACAACTACCTGACAGTCTAGGAAGCCAGATTAATAATAATAAAGTAAACTCAAAAATAAATGTTTCCCGGCTGGGTGTGGTGGCTCACACTTGTAATCCCAGCACTTTGGGAGGCCGAGGCAGGCAGATCACAAGGTCAGGAGTTTGACAGCCACCTGGCCAATATGGTGAAATCCCGTTTCTACTAAAAATACAAAAATTAGCCAGGCATGGTGGCAGGCGCCTGTAGTCCCAGCTACTCAGGAGGCTGAGGCAGCAGAATCGCTTGAACCTGGGAGGCGGAGGGTGCAGTGAGCGGAGATCGTGCCACTGCACTCCAGCCTGGGCAACAGAGTGAGACTACGTCTCAAAAAAACACAAAAAAAAAAAAAAGAAAAAAAAGAAATGTTTCTCCAGATGGACCAAACAGATGCCAGCCTCTTGTTCAAACTTCAACCAAATGAACTGCAAAATGCAACCATCTTATCACATGACTGCAATCAGCCCAATGACGAGAAATCTGTTGGAAACGTCATTGGCTTTAACATCACAGACCGAGGTTTGACCTCTGATTTCCTGACCTACTAGCTGTGTGACCTCAGAAGAGTGAACTAACCCTTCTCCAAGTTTCTAACTTGGAAACTGCAAAATGAAGAAGTCACCCCCTTTGCAGACTTGTCAGGATTTCACTAAGCATAGCTAAAGTGCCTGGCTCATGGCGAGGCCCAATAGGAGGCAATTAGGATTCCTACTCCTGAATTTTTTAAAGTTCATACAAAAGCATAAATGTCTACTCTGCTAGACTTCCTAAAGGCATATGAAGAAATCATGACCTCTCTCGAAAAACAAAACAAAACCTAAACCCTGGGGAATTCTGAACAGCACATTGAAATGTCAGGCATACAGAAACATGTAAGAATAATCCTGACGACTTTTTGTTCTGTTTTTTGCTTAACCACAAAGTTTTTCACAATCTTTTTACTTAGTGGTTTATACTTAACAACATGTCTGATGACATGAAGCACTAACAGAAGGGAAAGTCTCCTTTTTGGGTTTTCATTGAAAGACTTCTTTAGATCAGGCCTAATTTTTCAGTTTTAAGGTCTAAGTTCAGCCGTAACATCAGTAAATGGTATATCATAAAATAACACGTTATATCAGCAATAACAATGACAGCTGCCAACTGTGCCAAGCAATATGCCAGAATTACTTTAATTATTACCTCTACCCCATGTGGTGGGTATAGGTAATTTTCTATTTTATATAAGAGGAAGTTGAGGCTCAAAGGGGCTAAACAACTTGTCTGAAGACACATAGCTAGACAGTGAGAGAGCAAGGTTTTCAGCCCAGATCTGTCTGAGTCCAAAATATATGTTCTTTCCATATACAACACTGCCTCCCATAATACCAGAAAGAAAAATATAACCTAATTCAAAACGGTAAAAACTACATATACATGGATAATGAGTCAGTAAGACTTGAATAAACGGGTAATTCAAGTCAAGCCCACCTTCCCTTCCATTATTTGTAAAGACCAAAAGTCTTTGTACTTTTTTCCTTAAAAAAGCATAATTTCTTCCTTCTCCAAGCCATTTTACAAATTAAAATAGTCTAGAGTTTACAAGGAGATTGATTTTAAGGCTCAATTCTGAACTACTTTATTTTTAAAGGCAACAGAGACATCTTTTGGCCAATAAATGAAACTGCAAGATTATAGGAATAATATGTTACTATACAGTACGCTGCACTGATTAAGCCATTATCTGTTTATCTTTCTAGCGATTCTTTGGTTTTTTGATGTTCTAAAGCCAAAAAAGACTTGACCCAAAAGGGAATGTCTCCATAAAGAAAGGCAGAGAAGGGTCTGGATCTGCTACCTGAAATGTAGTTCAATCTGAATGGATCCTTGGGTGGTGCTGCTGTTCTTAGCAGGCTGAAAGATACAGCTGAACACGTTCGTCATGCCAGGGCTCGTCTTCTGCCCAGCATAACGGGTGTCAAAAGCCATCATGGAATGGGAAACCAAGTTAATGGACTTGGTTTGGTTGGAAAAACTTTCATAGAGCAGTTTACATTTCTTGAAGTCAAATCTAAAAGAGAGAAAAGAAAGCAGGCAAAATGTGAAACACAAGTCTTCCATTTTATGAAAGTATGTAAGTTCGAGATAACAAAAGCAAAATCAAAAATATATCTAAGTCCCATAAGGAGAATAACCTTCATTCTGAGTTGTTTGTTGTTGTTGTTGATTTTGTTAATAGACTCCTCGAAATGGAGTTAGTGTCACTGTGCCTTGGATCTTACTTTTCCAGTTCCAAAATGATGATCTTGCTTATAGGAAATGCATGAGAAGTAACAATACCACATGTTTAACATATTCTTGATCCGTTATCATTCCCACGACCCACCAGAAGTCTAAGAAGTCTGTATATTCCCAAAGAATGTCAAGGGTCCCTCGGGCCTTCATCTGTCAGCTTCTAGCTTGCCTGCATGTTTCACTCTCCAGTGTCTGTCCAACCGTTTATGTAAAACTGTTATAGTGTACTGGGAACAAATAATGCTCTTTACATGGAGAATAATTCAACTAATCTACCAAGAGGAAATGCATTTGGAACCATCGTTTTTTTATAACAGAGAAAGCTGCAATGAGGAATTCATAATTACTCAGTACCATTATGACAATACATGCAGAATTATTCCATATTGAGAAAAACTAAGGGCATAGCCAATCATCACAAAAAATTGCTGGGTGAGATGGTTCACGCCTGTAGTCCCACCTTCTTGTGGGGGCTGAGGTGGTAGGATCACTTGAGCCAGGGATGTGGAGGTTGCAGTGAACCGAGATAGCACCACTGCAGTCCAGCCTGGGCAACACAGAGAGATTCTGTCTCAAAAAAAAATAAAAAAAGAAAAAGAAAAAGAAAAGCAAAGGAAAGAATAAAATTGCTGGCTCACAAGACCACCAATCTGAGACCACACTTTCAGTAACCAATGCTCTCATCAGCTGAGTTAGGTACAGACCATGGTGGACTTTCAACAGAAAGACAAACTAGAAGACAGAGTGCTTCAGCAGGGAATTATTGGCCTTGAAGTGCTGTTTTCAAATGCCAAACCACTTTCCCAGTCATACGACCATAAGCTAGCCATAAAAACTCTATCTGGAAAAGAGGAGTGATGTATGCCCAGCTTACAGGGCTGATAAGAGATCAAAATGAAAAGGTTATTAAGTATGAAACGCACTCTTTAAAGTTCAACACCAGTAATCATGAATTCATACATCTATATTGACCAAGGAAGTGACAGAAATAAGTGAAGTACTAGGTAAGCATATGACCCATTTCAAGGGAGCAATTGCTACTGCGCTTCCAGATGTTTCCAAGTGAGAACAGGGACCTAGTATTGCCAAAGCTTCCAGTTTTTCAAAAGAAGCTAAATACAAACCTTTTATATAAAATCCCGCGTTTTTTGGGGGCCGGGGGGGGGACCAGGTTTCAGCTCTGTCGCCTACGCTGGAGTACAGTGGTGTGATCATGGTTCACTGCAGCCTCAACCTCCTGGTTCAAGTGATCCTGTCACCTTAGCCTCCTTCAGTAGCTGGGACTACAGGCATGCACCACCATGTGCAGCTAGTTTTTTAATTTTTTATAGAGACAGGGTCTCTCACTATGTTGCCCAGGCCAGTCTGGAATTCCTGGCCTCAAGCAATCCTCCTGCCTTGGCTTCCTATAAGTGCTGGATTCCAGGCCTGAGCCACTGTGCCCAGACCCTAACTTTGAAAATGGCCAGCGAGGCATCAGTGCCGCACATCAAGTGGTTCTGCATCTCCCACCCCGTAACTACTCAGACACACAGCAAGACAGGACTTCCTGACTCCATCACCCTGTGTGGGACCACATTTTAGCTCCACGAAGTCTGCCAAAGCATTTAATTGCCATTCAAGACAATTCCAGAGCTCGTTTTTCTCTCTGGTACATCAAAACACTAGCTGCTCTGTCACCCTAAGCGACTATAACAAGCAGAGCAGCCTGAGACCCACAATGGTCACACAGTATGAGGCAGAAAAAGATCTTCACTGTTTTAAGCCACTGATAATTTGGGGTTGTCTGTTACTACAGCATAACCTAACCAACGTTGACTGATAGAGCAATGCATCTAAACTTTTCAATGCAGACAAGATTCCACCTGCGGGCCACCACTCTGCAACCTCTGCTCCGTGTTAATGCAAAACATGTGTATTATTTGGATACTGTTACTAACAGTATAATAATATAATTAAAGGCATACCTGGCTAGGGACCCAGCACCTTCTTTTCTTTTTGGATCTTTAAGCTCCAGACTTACATTCACCATATCAATGAGGAAGCACATGCAAGTGTATACTTCTCCACTCAGAACAGTCTACAAAAGGAAAATGCCCGTCAATCCATAGCTGATGATGCCAACCTAAAAATAGGTTAATACGCCAAGAAATCTAATTTGCTTGTTGCTCCACCCTCTTTCTCCGGGTGAGTTTGAGGAATAGATACACAGGGTGACCATCAGCTGAGACTATGAGAGTTACAGAAGAACATAAGATCTCACTCACATGAATTCTTGGATCTTGTAAATCATAAGGCCGCATAAATTCCTCTATGGGTTCTCCCAGGTTGTTCTCCAATAAGCCGCGGATCAGCTTGTATTTATACAGATCCAGAGAGCAGTGGACTGAGGAGAGATTGCCATGGATAGATATGTCTGGCACAGTATGACTTATTTCTCTATGAAAAAGAAAAAAGATCACTTACACAAACAAGTCACTAACTTAACATCGACATAGCTCACACCCAAATAATGGAGCTAAAGTGTACTCACCTACATTATCAAGTAGATAATTCCTACTTCCAATGACAAAAATTCCTGTAGCTCCAAATGAAACAAGTTAATACGACTGTCATGCTTCAACTATAAAAAGCCCCTTTTCTCCCAAAATTTACATTTAGAAAATCCTCAAACCAGGCCAGGTGTGGTGGCTCACACCTATAATCCCAGCACTTTGGGAGGCTGAGGTGGGAGGATCACTTGAGCCCAGGAGTTCGAGACCAGTCTGGACAACATAGTGAAATCCCATCTCTACAAAAAATGCAAAAATCAGCTGGGCGTGGTGGTGTGCACCTGTGGTCCCAGCTACTCAGGAGGCTGAGGTAGGGGGTTCACTTGAGCCCAAGAAGTCATGGGTGCAGTAAGCTGTGATCGCGCCACTGTATTCCAGCCTGTGTGACAGAGTGAGACCCTGTGGGAGGGAGGGAGGGAAGGAGGAAAGGAGGGAGAGAAGGAGGGAGGGAGGGAGGGAGGGAAGGGAGGGAGAGAGGGAGGGAGGGAGGGAGAGAGGGAGGTAAGGAAATCCTTAAACCTAACATGAGCTAACTAACTAATCTATTAACAAGGAAAACCTCATGAGACTCAGAAAGAGCTTAAATATTACAGTTGGGAGCCAGGCGCGGTGGCTCAAGCCTGTAATCCCAGCACTTTGGGAGGCTGAGACGGGCGGATCACGAGGTCAGGAGATGGAGACCATCCTGGCTAACACGGTGAAACACCGTCTCTACTAAAAATACAAAAAAAAACCCTAGCCGGGCGAGGTGGCGGGCGCCTGTAGTCCCAGCTACTCCGGAGGCTGAGGCAGGAGAATGGCGTAAAACCCAGGAGGCGGAGCTTGCAGTGAGCTGAGATCCGGCCACTGCACTCCAGCCCGCGTGACAGAGCAAGACTCCGTCTCAAAAAAAAAAAAAAAAAAAAAAAAAATATATATATATATATATATATATATTACAGTTGGGAAAGCAATAAAGAAAAGATGCCAAGATCTTTATTTAACTCTTTGGATTCAGTGGTAACTAAAGGCAGACACCAGTGTTTCATACTGAGCCCAGATGGGACATTAGGATAAACTCTGAACAGGTTCATCATCTCAGTTGGGATGGACAGAAGTAAAGCTGAAGAGGGGGAGGGGCACACATCTATACCTCATCTCAATACTAAAAAGCTTTCTCTAACCTCCCATGGGTGAACTGGGCATCGTGAAGCCTACAGACACTATGCTCTAAGTATAGAGAGGGATAGTGTTTGAAATGGCAGAGGTATGTAAAAAATTACTCTGTCTGCAGAGAAAAGCCGACATACAACAGAGTTTTAAAAGACAATGATGCAATAACAAAGAAAAACGGAGACGGCTGACCAGGTGCCATCTTGGGCTGCTGTGTGTGCGGTGTGAGACTGACAGGACACCCTGCATCCAGCATCACCTTCTATCAGGCCTAACAGAGTACAATTACCTGCACAGAAACACTGATGGGAGTGGGGAAAGTTTAGATAAGCTGAGTAGGAAAGCTTTTTTTATGCGGGGGGGAAAGCATTGCTTGAAAAGAAAACAAAGTGTTCAATTTCTAAATAATGAAGCTCCTCTTAAGACTGCTTAGCCAGTAAAACCAAATATAGCCCATGCCAACCATAACTGAACACCAGCCAGGGAGCACTTGAATAACACGTAAGACTGAAACACAAACATCCCAGTGAGAACACCTAAGTTGTATCATTAATCCAGAGAGAAACTAAAAAAGTGACATTAAATGACTTGCCCAAACCAAGAACTGTGAAGGGAGTAGCCAAAAAGAGATTCAAAATCATGCCCTATACAAATAATAAAGCTGTTTTTCTTTTTTTTTTTTTTTTGAGACTGAGTCTTGCTCTGTCACCCAGGTTGGAGTGCAGCGGCTCAATCTCGGCTCACTGCACCCTCCGCCCCACTGTTTCAAACAATTCTCCTGCATCAGCCTCCCAAGTAGCTGGGATTATAGGCGCATGCCACTGTGCCTGGCTAATTTTTGTATTTTTAGTAGAGACAGGATTTCACCACGTTGGCCAGGCTGGTCTCGAACTCTTGAACTTGTGATCTGTCTGCCTCAACCTCCCAAAGTGCTGGGATTATAGGCATAAGCCACCATGTACATATGCCAAGGCAGGTATGACAAGGCAGGTGGATGACAAGGTCAAGAGATCAAGACCATCCTGGCCAACATGGCGAAACCCCATGTCTACTAAAAATACAAAAATTAGCTGGGCGTTGGGGAGTGTGCCTGTAGTCCCAGATACTTGAGAAGCTGAGGAAGGACAATCGCTTGAACCCAGGAGGCGGAGGTTGCAGTGAGCCCAGATCTCGCCACTACACTCCACCCTGGCGACAGAACGAGACTCCCCCTCAAAAAAATATATATAAAGATCAAATCAAATACTAAATTAGAATCATCTACTTAACTTCCTGTATCCCTCAACAAAACACAAGTGACTTCAAAGGAATTAGTTTTCTCTTTCATCATAGTAGCCCTCATGTTCAGCACATAGTAGGGACTCAATAAACATTTGTTAAATAGATGAAGAAATAAGTGAATAACTAGTCCTTCCAAACTTAATAGCACTGATTTCCACATTAAGATTCTACTTATCATAGACAGTTATTCAGATACAAAACATTGGCTGGACATGGTGGCTCACGCCTGTAATCCAGCACTTTGAGAGGCTGAGGCAGATAGAACACCTGAGGTCAGGAGTTTGAGACCACAATAAGGTGAAACCCCATCTCTACTAAAAATACAAAAATTAGCCAGACATGGTGGCATGTGCCTGTAATCCCAGCTACTCGGGAGGCCGAGGCGGAGGAGAATCACTTGACCCTGGGAGGTGTTGGTTGCAGTGAGCCAAGATTGCACCATTGCACTCCAGCCTGCCTGAGGGACAGAGCGAGACTCCATCTCGGGAAAAAAAAAAAAAAAAAAACACACTCACTTGTCCAAATTCCTTTCCACCTGCAATTTCAGCCTACAAGGCTCGGTTAAGAGGCTCCCTCCTGTCTGTCGCACAGAATAGGAAGGGAAGATCAGATCTCCACTACGGTCCTCTGGTGCCTTGGAGTATTCTCTTGGATGTCTCTCTGCAGCAAAGATGTCCATGTCCTGGAGATCCACGACAATGCAATCCAGCAGGCAGACATGGTCTTCTACAAGGACCCAAGGAAAGAGAGGTAATGAAGAAAAGGGGACCCAAAAAGGGGTTGCCCTAAACAAATAAAAAATGCAAAGCTCATTCTGTCTTTGAAAATGTTTACAGCTACCTGCTTCCCCCCGCAGTCCACTACTCAGAAAACTGGCTGTCCAGGAGTCTCCACTATGGCAGCCAGACCTCCTGATGCAAATCTCCATGTGCTCGGCACACCCTGCCCGCCTGCCTCCACTCCAAGCACAGACCGCATCACAGTTCTTCGGTGTCTCATGTCCACACTGTGACAACTGAAGCTAGCAGGGGGAGGTTGATGACTAAATCCAACTCCTATGCAATCCCTCCCTACACACAATGCTACCAAAAGGTTTACAAACTTTTCCCAGCACTAAAATTCCTTTTTCAATTATTGCCACATGTAACCACTTCCGTTTCCACCGACCAGATCCAAACCACCTTCATTCTTGCCTAGACCAAAAAGAACTCTCCTCCATTAGACCTACAAAATTCCATTCTAGCCCTCACAAAACCATTCTCCCCACAAAATACCTGAGTGATCCTTAAAAAAATAAACAGTCCATAACATTCACTTCTTTTATACACTTACTGGCTATGGTTAATCCAAAATTCTTTCTGCAAGCCGGTGCGGTGGCTCACACGTATAATCCCAGCACTTTGGGAGGCTGAGGCAGGCGGATCACCTGAGGTCAGGAGTTCAAGACCAGCCTGGCCAACATGGTGAAACCAGTCTCTACTAAAAATATAAAAATTAGCCAGGGGTGGTGTTGGGCACCCAAATCCCAGCTACTCAGGAGGCCGAGGCAGGAGAATGGCTTGAACTCGGGAGGCAGAGGTTGCAGTGAGCCAAGATCGCGCCACTGCACTCCAGCCTGGGCAGAGCAAGACTCCATCTCAAAAAAAAAAAAAAAAAAAGAAAGAAAAAAGAAAAAAAATTTTTTCTGTAAAACTCCCCCAAATCCCTACAAGGCCCGGCATAAGCCCACTGCCTTCTTTCCCAAGCTCATTTCAAGCCATTCTCTCTCCTGCTCACTAAGCCTCAGGCTTACTGTCCTTTGTTTCCCCCAACATGCCAAGCTCTTTGTTGCCTCAACAGCCTTACAAGTGGCATGGCCCTCCCATCTCATCTAAATTCAGTCTTCTCTCTTCTTCTGTCTTTCCCATGATAACATTTATTATCATCTATCAATATTTAAATGCTCAGTGTCTTTTTCGTTAGTCTATAAGTAGCACTGTAGGAGGAGCCATGTCTAACAGCATGTTAATATACTAGGGAATAAAATATTATAACACCTGGCATGAAGTGGGTACTGAAAAAATGAGTTTTGTATTAGTTAATTACATTGATAAATACATGAAATAGATAAATGTAGAATTGATCTGGTAAAAAGGGGTAAGGAAAGGGAATGAAGCAGGCTTTGGAGATTCTCTAGGACAGGGGCCCCAAACCCCCAGGCCACGGACGGGTACTCACAGCAGGAGGTGAGACGGAAGTGAACGAGCATTACCACCTGAGCCCTACCCCCTGTCAGATCAGTGGTGGGATTAGATTTTAAGCAAGGGATCTAGATTATGTGCTCCTTATGAGAATCTAATGCCTGATGATCTGAGGTGGAACAGTTTCATCCTGAAACCATCCCCAACCCTGTCTGTGGAAAAATTGTCTTCCATGACACTGGTCCCTGGTGCCAAAAAGGTTGGGGACTGCTGTTCTAGGGTACTGCTATGGAATCCTAGGATTATACGGAAACAGTGTGAAAACGACTGTCTTAATCCAAGACAATATTATCATTAATAGTGAAATTTCATAAACAAATAGCAAATTAGTAGGAGAAATACTGTTAAAAAAAGAGACCTTCTTTCTATAAAACATCCCAAATCACTTCTTAAAGGCATCCACTGACACATATGTAAGACTGGCCTTGTTCCTACTCATCACGGACGTCATAACATCAGTGACGGTAAGCAGCATGTGCTGAGTGGCCCTCAGGTGCAGCCCTCTCTGTGCTCTAAAAGTGCATGCAGACAGACTGGCAAGCAGTATCATGTTCAGTCACAATTCGGTTCTGGAGTCAGACTGCCAAAATCCATAGTCCAACTCTTCCAATACTATCTACACAACCTTGGGCAAGTCAGATTACCCAATCTCTGCAAGCCTTTGCCTCTTCATCTGTGAAATGGGGGTGGATCACGAGGTCAGGAGATCGAGACCATCCTGGCTAACAAGGTGAAACCCCATCTGTACTAAAAAATACAAAAAAATTAGCCAGGGGTGGTGGCAGGTGCCTGTAGTCCCAGTTATTCGGGAGGCTGAGGCAGGAGACTGGCGTGAACCCAGGGGGTGGAGCTTGCACAGGGGGTGAAGCTTGCAGTGAGCCAAGATGGCACCACTGCACTCCGGTCTGGGCGACAGAGCAAGACTCCATCTCAAAAAAAAAAAAAAAAAACCCTACAGGAGTGTAATGTGAACAAAATAATTAATGTAAATAATGCACCACAATGTTTGGCACACAGTGTTTCACAACTACTACTATGGTGATGAAAATTATTTTGTTGAATGATCAACATAATTAAAACCACTTTCCTGTCACCTGTAGGACTATAAGGTACCAGAGAGAGCTAACAATTCCTCGAATCTATGTAAAAGGACACTCAGCAGCCTCTCTCAATTAGTGTCCTGCATCTTGCAAAGTCCTATCACACTGGACTGATCTTTGCGGCTCATCATATTCTGCCTCCCTCTCTAGCAGCTCAGAGCAGCTCCCACCTATCGGGTGCATCACTCATCCAGAACACATTTAACAACAGAAAAGAGGCCGGGCACAGGGGCTCACGCCTGTAACCCCAGCACTTTGGGAGGCTAAGGTAGGAGGATCACTTGAGCTCGGGAGTTTAAGTCCCAGCCTGGGCAACATGGTGAAACCCAGTCTCTACAAAAAACGCAAAAAAAAAAAAAAAAAAAAAAAAAAAAACTTAGCTGGGTGTGATGACGCATGTCTGTAGTCCCAGCTACTCAGGAGGCTGAGGTGGGAGGATCGCTTGATTTCAGGAGTTCAATACTGCAGTGAGCCATGATTACAAGACTGCACTCTAGCCTGGGAAACAGTGAAAGACCCTGTCTCAAGGGGAAAAAAAAAATACATAAAACCAGAAAAGCCTCCAAAATAATGCTCTCATTTGGAATGACTAATTCTTATATTGGAGAGAAGAACACCAATAACCAGATGGTTCGTGTCTTTTAAACACTGCGCTACAGCATTTCTGTTGTTGCCTAATTTACGCTAATTTTTTTAATGTGTTCTTTTATATTTTTTAGAATTAGTGGCTTGCAAGGACAGTGTCTGGGTAGTGGCTTGCAAGGATGCAGGACTCTTTCTACTTATACTATCACTAGCTGGTGGCAACTATTTTCACCTATAAGAAAAAAGTCCTAATAGACTATCTAAAAATCGCTTTAATTACACTGTATCTTGCTAATTTAACCCTACTGTAGAAGTCATCCAATGAGAGATCGACACCGAAAACTCTTAAACCTTCTAAAGCAAAATCAAAATCTAATCATCGTTAAAGAAATGCTCTCTTCACTAACATCTGCTTGAACACAATGCGCGCCCCCCACTCAGGTTCCTGAACAGTCCTGTGAATTTCCCCACCTTCAGTATTATGCGGCTTTTCTCCTCTTTTACCTGGACTACTGGACACTTGGCCAACAGACAGTGTGGGTTGCGGCCCTCGCTGCTTGGTGGAGGTACTGGGCACAAACTCACTCTTCAGGCTTCCCAGGCTCATTCCAGCAAGAGGCATCATGAACTGCCCCTGGGAATGGGTTCCCCTGGGCTCCTCCGTGCTTGTCGTTTTTCTCAGACTGTGTTTGGGAGTACCTGTTGGGGAAGCTGAAGGCACAGATTCCTGGGAAGAAACAAAATAAAACTAGAATGCAGGAAATGGGAAGTGGGGAGCACTGGTGGTGAGACTCTATCTTTAATATCTCCAAGTCCTATCCCAGTCCCTAGGGTCTTCAAAGACTCTAATAGTTGCACTTCCCTCGGCCTCCCAGATCCCATAAACAAGAGGCTACCAGGATCATGCCACAAAAAATTATCAGCAGAGATGTTACACATAGTTCAATACTTGCTGAAAACTTCTGCAGGAAGATAGCATCTCTTGGCTCAAGAGCAAATGTGAAGATGCCAATTGCTTCAAGTGGTTTAATCAAGGTTAAATGCAGCAAAAGCAAGTCTCTCAGCTATATGATAGCTTATTGCTTTGCTGTTGGGGAGAGGCATATTGTTAGAAAACACATCTAATGGCAACATGGCTCCAATGTGTTTGTACTTCCTAGATGTCTCCCCTCATGGGTTTACATTTCCCATCTAAGTAACTGTTGAAATGAAAACAAAATGGAAAACAAAAGAGGTCAGCCATTCCTATGATGTTTCTGCTCAAGGGCATACAAATTAGGAAGGCTAACAGAGAAGATAGATTCAGTAATTCTATTGAAAATACTACTCTTCTTACACACTTAGTACCTTCAGTTAATTGCTAACAGAGGAAAATCTATTTCACCAAAACAATTCAATAATTGATTTAAGCTTCCCAGGGCTTCTTCACGGAGGCCTCAGAACTACACGTCTGCGTGGCTCCCATAGCATCATGGTTCACATCATGCCATTCTCAACTGCATCTGAGAGGAGAGGAAGGATGGCTCTCCCTCTAGGGCTGCCTTTTATGTTGACTCCTCTCAGCTTTGGAAAAGAATACAAAAATACTGCTCCCTTTCACAGTTCTCTCAAGTAGTAATTACAAGTAAAAGAAACTAGTTCTTGCTTTCTGCAATTTTTTTTTCAAGGCAGATTAATAGGTAAATGTCATTATTTAAGTATTTCAACATTAAAACCTTTCCCTCTCGCTTAGTTTATTTAAACTCTGTAAAGTGTTTCTTGCCCTTTCATTTGATTCATCTCTATATCCTCTCTGTAGTTGGTTTAAATAAATCAGTGGTTTGAGAAGATTAACCCAAAGCTTTTGAAAGACTTTGACTTAGAAATTGTGGTTTAAGCATAAGCTATGGTTGAAAAAAACGAAATGAAAGCATATGCAAAAAAACTCAACCTTGTACTCATTAAGACATGGATTTATGTAAAACAATTCCAAACACACAGGAGTCATGGAACTCAAGGGCAAATAACCCCTCTCCACGCTTTGATTTCAGGATTATTTCCTGTTCTTTAACCACTGGAATGCATATGAGACAAACCTCACACATGCAAATGTATTCAAGGGCAAATGCCAATACAAAATGATGGATGGTGAAGAAGGTAATTATTCACTTCATAGAGACTATAATCAATTATATTTAACTGTATGCATGGGGAGGTAAACTTCACAGATGTGTTTATCTGGTTACAAATACTTGAACAAGAGACACACTCCAAACAACCCTTATGGAATTCTACAGAACAATCACTGGTACCTAGTAAGATAGTTTTTCTAAGATTTAAGGATATAAAATAAGATCACCAAGAAAGTACTAGTGAGGGCTAAAAGAAAAAAAAAAAAAAGAAATTCTTCTTAATGGGCCTTAAGAACAACTTCTTTACACAGTAGGAAAGTAATTCAAACACTAAAAAAAAAAAAGTTAATAAGCAGGCTTTCTCAAGTAATGAGATATTTTAAAGGGTTAGTTTTCATTTTCTTTTTTAAGCATGTGAATGTGAATTGACTGCTGAATCCCATAAGGTTTTTCAGAATAGTCAGGTTGCAAAAAAAGCACATTATACCTTGAAGAAAAAGCGATCCTTGTATGCACTGCCACTTAAAATCAAATCCTCAAAAACAAATACAGGGAAATTTTTTTCATTAAAACACTACAAACTCTGTGCTATTATTTGGCTTAAAAAATAGGAACCCTTTTGCAAAAATTTCTTAAGTATTTTGGCAATTCTTCTGCCAAGGCTAACTTCAGGGTCTGCTGGTAGATCCATATATAGATATATCTGATAAGGAAATTCAGTCCATTACCTTTTTAGGAAGGATAGAGAAACAAAAATGATCCTGGTAAACTTGGTCACACATTCTGGCTAGAACTGATTTCCTCCTAAAAATTTTAGTACGGCCTCAAAGTAAAGATTTACCACAAACAAACACAGTTATGCACTGCATAATGCCATTTCAGTCAACTACAGACCATATATACTATGATGGTCTCATAAGATTATAATGCAGTATTTTTTTAGCTTTTCTATATTTTGATATGTTCAGATACACAAATACTTACGATGGTGTTACAACTACCTACAGTATTCAGCACAGTACTGTGCTGTACAGGTTTGTAGTCCAGGAGCAACAGGCTACACCATAGAGCCTAGGTGTGCAGGAGGCTAAGCCATTTCGGTTTGTGTAAGGACACTACAATGATCACAGAGCAAGGAAATCACCTAAGGATGCACCATTCTCCCAAGTAGCTCCCTGTAGCTAAGGGACCATGACTGTATTTGGTCTTAGTTCACGACACAAGAGCTTCTAAGACCCTTGGAATCTCGAGAGTGATAAAATGTCCTTGTGTATGTTAATGAGATAACTGGTGGCTAAAAGCCCCTAAATAGCTTTAGAATGAGGGTTGCTGGAAGTACGGGCAACCACGTGATTAGAGGGATGGAACTTTCAGTTTTTGTGCCCAGACCTCCAGGGAGAGCAGTAGGGCTAGAGATTGAGTCTACTCAAAATTGGCCAATGATTTATTTAATTATACTCATGTAATGGGGATGCCATTAAAAGCCTAAACAATGGGGTCCAGAGAGCTATCAGGTTGGTGAATACATCCACAGTCCAGGAGATGGAGCAGCCCAATTCCATGGCACAGAAGCTCCTGTGTTCGGGAAGCTACGAGATCTCGCCCTACGCACCTCTTCATCTGGCTGTATCCTTTATTACAGCCTTCATACTAAACCAGTAAATGTGCTCTCCTGAGTTCTATGAGCCACTACAGCAAATGACCGAACCTCAGGAGGCATTGTGGGAACACCAAGTTTATAGCTAGTCCGTCAGATGTACAGGAGACCTGGACTTGTGACTGGTGTCTGAGTGGGGAGCAGTCTTTAGGGACCTGTGGGGTCTTACCCTAATTCCAAGTGGTTACTGTCATAATTAAATTATAGACCAGTTGGTATCTTCACAGTTGGAAAATGGTTAGTATGGGGGAAAATCCAACTCATTTGGTATCAGAAGCATTAGAAGCTGTTTCCTTTTACATGTAAAGAGCACAGCACTGGCTGATATGTAATAAGCATTCAGCAAATGGCAGCTATGTATTGCTATTTTTGGCAGTTTTAAAATCTTACAATCAAATCTTACATACACATCTCAAAGGCCATCTCTCTCCCTATGTTATTAGCTATTACACTAAAAATAGGCATAAGTAGCTGGGAATTTTAGTAAGTGCTTTTCTGACACACTAAAACGAGTTTGCAAGGAATAAGCAAATAGACTGAAGAGCTGCTGTTGAAACCAGCAAGGAATGATGAAAACATGTACCAGGAATGACAAGGCCTCATCTCTGGTTCCAGAAATGTCACTCGGTCTCCTCAAATGCAAAAATGGATGAAGGGGGACTAATCAGACCATCTAAAAGGTCCTCTCAGCTTTAAGGGTCTGTGAATTACTAGGGGTTTACATTTTTATTGTTTATTCTCAAAGAATCCTAGTTTCCCCTAACGTAAAACACAAATAACAGTCCTCATCCTAATTACCTCCAAACACTGTTCCGAGAAATGCACAAGTCACAGCCATAAAAAAGAATGAAATCATGTCCTTTGCAGCAACATGGATGGAGCTGGAAGCCATAATCCTAAGCAAATTAATGCAGAACAGAAGAGCAAATGCGGCTGGGCGCGGTGGCTCACGCCTGTAATCCCAGCACTTTGGGAAGCCAAGGCAGGTGGATAACCTGAGGTCAGGAGTTTGAGACCTGCCTGGCAAACATGGTGGAACCCCGTCTCTACTAAAAATATAAAAACTCAGTGGGTGTGGTGGTGGGTACCTGTAGTCTCAGCTACTTGGGAGGATGAAGCAGGAGAATTGCTTAAACCCAGGAGACAGAGGTCGCAGCGAGCTGACACGGTGCCACTGCACTCCAGCCTTGGCAACAGAGTGAGACTCTGTCTCAAAAAGAAAAAAAAAAAGAAAAGAAAAGAAAATGCCCCATGTTCATATTCTCACTTGTAAGTGGGAGCTAAACATTTGAGTATTCGTGGATGGACATAAATATGAGAACAACAGATACCTTCCTGAGGTTCTATAATTTGCTAAGAGAGCTCACAAAACCCCGGAAAACACATTTACTTGTTTAATATCAATTAGAGCAGGGTTGGGGGTGGGGGGAATGGGTTGGAAAACTACCTATTGGGTACTATGCTCACTATCTGGGTGCAATATACCCATCTAACAAACCTGCACATATACCCCCGTATCTAAAATAAAAGTTGAAAAAAAAAGGTGCCACAGTAACTTAAAACTGAAAAGCAATATACTGTATGTTATTACTAAGACATTTTTAAATGGCTTCAAGTAAACCACAGGCCAATCATGTCCTCTGAAAAAAGCCACAGAGTCTAAAACATTCATATTATAGAAGGAATGCTTTTATCTAAAGAAAGCATTATAAAAAGATGGAAGGTTGACTCCATTGGTTTGTTTGCTAAAACAGGTTACTACCTACAGTTACTAAGAGTTACAATTTACACTACCTCAATTCATAAGGTTAATGGAAAAGTCAATAAAATGTCAAAAAAAAAATTCTTCAAGCACATACCCTACAAAAGTAATAGCAATTACGGATCATCTTACAGCAGCATACAAATTTTTCCATTAGTGATCAAATACTAGCTGAACAGAAAAGGAAATGGATACTGATGCTCACCTTATCTTGTAGGGAAAATGTGCCAGGAAAACCAGCAAACAGAAACTTATTTTTGACTTTCAACTTCCCCAAATTTGCTACAATCAGATTATTTGATCTGGAACTTTCTGGGATCAGGAGAACGGGAGCACCAGCTTCAATATCCAGGAGAACCCGTGAACAGCGCTGAGCTTGATCTCTCACCTGAAAGAGGAAGGAAAACTGACTCAGAGGATAATTAATTCCTTAATTTCACCATCAAATAACCTCAGATTCCCAAAAGTTTCATGAGTTTATAAAATAATTAAAATTATACAGAGCACATTCTCTGACCACCATGGAGTTAAATTAGAAATCAGTAACAAGATAATGGAAAATCCCCAAATATTTGGAAAATAAACTACACACTTCTAAATAACCCCTAGGTCAGAAGAAATCACAAGGGAAATAGAAAAATATTTTCAATAAAATAAGGAAGACATAATACATTAAAATTTGTGGGATACACTTAAAACAATGCTTAGAGAAAAATGTACACCATTACTTTAGAAAGCAATAAAGACTTAAAAATCAGAAATTGAAAGGTTCCACTTTAAGCAGCTGAAAAAAGAAAAGTAAACTAAACCTGAAGTAGAAGGAAGAAAATAAAAAGCATAAGTCAATGATATAGGAAACCGACAATTAGAGAAAAATCAATTAAACATTTTATAGACTATGACTGCACCCAAAAACCACAGAACATATATATATGTGTGTGTGTGTATATATGTGTGTATATATTATATATATTATATATTATATATATTATATATTATATATATTATATATATATATATATTTTTTTTTTTTTTAGATAGAGTCTTGCTGTGTTGCCCAGGCTGGAGTGCAGTGGCACAATTTCAGCTCACTGCAGCCTCCACCTCCCGGGCTCAAGTGAGATTCTCATGCCTTAGCCTCTCGAGTAGCTGGGATTATAGGTACGTGCCACAACGCCCCGCTATTTTTTGTATTTTTAGGAGAGATGGGATTTCACCAGGTTGGCCAGGCTGGTCTGAAACTCCTGGCCTCATGTGATCCATCCATCTCGGCCTCCCAAAGTGCTGGGATTACAGGTGTGAGCGTGCCCAGCCCAGAATATATATTCTTTAGAAGAACAGGTGGTCTATTGGCTGAGAGTATGCCTCAGACGTAATATAGGCCTGAATAAGTTAGTTATTTTAAAAGATAAAACTAATAAACCCCTGGCCACTTGTTAGCTTGGTTATCTTGGTTAAGTCGTTAAAGTCTCTGTGCCTCAGTTTCCTTATCTATAAAATGGGAATAATCATAAGCCTAAGTCCTACCTCAAAGAGGTGTAGGGATTAAATGAGACAATACACCCAAAAACTGAGGTGAAAATGTAACAGCTATTATTACCACATCAACACCATATCTTTTCAGTCTTTTTTCCTGTACACACAGCTACGTATTGTTGTATATACAGGCATCCTGACTAGCGCTTACATCTTTAACATGCATTCGGTTACACGTTAATGGAAAAAACTCTGAATCATGAGCCAGACAACCAGGGCTAAGAGTTAACAATGTTTCCTCAGTTATAAAATGAAGGGAACACATCTGCTGACCACGGCCTCGTTAGGAATTATCATAACTAATTATCATAACTAATTATCTTTTTTTCCTTGATTATATCCTCCCACTGAAATATAAACTCCATGAAGGCAACGACCTTGTCTTTCCTGTTTTCCACTCTGTTCCTAGCATCTGGCAAGCTGCATGACACATTCATTTCTAAATTACTGAAGAAATGAACAAACAGGGTTGTTGTAAGGATCAAATGAGATAATGTGTAGGAAAGCACTTTGAAAACTCCAAAGCATCATTAATATAAATAATTATTGCCAAAAGTACAGGCTACTTATTTCTGTTACCTCCATATTCCTACTATAACTGAACCAAGGGAAAAATAGTAAGAAAAATAACTCCCTGTTGGTCATATAGCTTATGGTAGTAAAACCAACACTCAAGATATTTGTCCCAAGATTTCTAAGGGTGCAGTATTACTTTACAATACCAGTTGCTAGGTGAATGAAGAAGTGTAACAAATATAAGAGGATACATGTAAAGTGGAAGCCACAGGAAAACTGCATCATACTTCCAGGGTAAAACATATGGGAAATAATTTACATTTGGCCAAATTATCTCGTACAACTGATACTCTTATAATTTCAAACTTTAAGAATAAAAAGAAATTCAAAGTCCCAATGAATCATTATTTACAGACCTCAGAAAATGTAGGAATAAAAAGCCAACTACATGTCAAAAACACGTGTCACCAATACAAGGTGAAAGAAATTTAAATTTCAAACAAAATAGCCTCTTAATCTTATCAGCAAATAAAAGATCTTAGCTCATATAAACCTAATTCAAACAGCTAGAATTAAAGATTCTTGAGAAGATAAGCTTTTCTTCAAAGCCTACATATTGAACAATGTTCAAAATAGAAAGACATTCCTTTAACCTCCTACTTGTCTTATATAATTTCATAAAGCAAAACTTGAGACTTATTGTTCAACTCTGCTTAACCCAGGAAGTTAAACCCAATTACTCAGTAACGTACAAGTATCTCATTTCCTAACCCAAATGATTCAGCACCATAAGACTTACTACTGTTTCAACCACACATGTAAAAATAACTGTTTTAAATGCACATAACAATTCTAACAGAAAATATTTAGCAGAGTTGTATTGAGAGTCACAAAAATGTTCATAACTTTGATAAAATAGTACCATTTATAGGAATCAATACTATAAACATAATTCAAAAAGTGAAAAAAAAAACTTCACTTCTGTAAAGATATTCACAGAAGTATTACTCATAAGAATGAAAAGCTAAAAGCAATTTAAATGTTAAAAATAGGAAAATGGTTAAACTAATAGATTACATAGTTGCTATACAGGATATCTATGAAAAATGCAAAGCAAGATGGAAAAAGACTCTAAAAAAAGCTAGGAAAAATAGCTGGATTCTAAAAGTGCACGTATCAAATCAGTGTGTTGGACATACTTGATACTCTGTATGCTATTTCTGAATCTAAATTATTTTATAAAAGCATATGCAGACCATAAATGTAGTATCATTTATATCAAATAAAAAGTCGGACAATAAGAGTGTTGGCAAAGATATGAATTAAAAGAAATTATTATACACTGCTGATGGGAGACTATCATTGAGACAGCTGTTTTGGAAAACGATCTGGCTTTATCTAGTGAAGATAAATGTGCGCACACCCTGCGGCTCAGTAATTCCACTGCCAGGTATCTCAGAAATCAGAGAAAGTCTCAAGGCTCATTGTACACAAGAGCTAAACACTGTAAACAACCGAAATGTTCCAAAGGAAAATGGATAAATCATTCATACACAGAATGAAATGCAATGGTGAAAATAAATGCTATTGTATGTAACAATATGAACGAGTCTTACCAACACACTAAGTGGAGGAAAAAGCAAGTCATGGAACATTAAATACGGTTTAATGCCATTCTTATAGAGATCACAAGCAAAGCAAAAGATACGGTTTAGGAATTTTGTCTTTTTAATTTTAAAGGATCTTATAGACCCAAAAATCATCCGAGTGGTTACCTGAGGAGTTGACAGGGGAACAGGGAAACAGAATAGGGAAGGAACACAATATATGCAGGCAGCTATCTTCCTGATGTTCTAATTTTCAGTTTAGAGGCGGGTTCATAGATGTTCATCTATTATTATACTCTGTAACATAGAGACATGCTACAGATAATCTTTTATAGGTATAAAACACTCAAATTTTTTTTTAGTTTTTAAAGAAAGAAAAAAAGGTTATATATTCCATAAGTAAATTCAAACAGAAACAAATTAAAACATGCTATAGTGCAGAGATACTAGTATGATTCTTTTTTCCAGATTTTCTATCATTTGATTATGCTGCTTTTCTATTTTTAAAAATGTATTCTCTGGAAGATCCACAGGAAACTGACAGTACTTGTTGCTTCCAGGGAGAGAAACTAGACGGCTGGAGAAAAGTAACTGAGGGGACTTTTCCCCAAACGCCCTTTTTCAGTTTGCTGCTGTACCAAATCAATATCTAACATAGTCATTTTTTATTTAAATTAAAATGTAGTTTTTAAAAATGCTGCCACTATAAAGTCAGTATCTATTTATTAAGTTATAATATTTTGCCTATTTTTTTTTTTTTTTTTTTTTTGAGTCATGGTCTGGCTCTGTCACCCAGGTTGGAGTGCAGGTGGCATGATCTCAGCTCACTGCAGCCTCTACCTCCTGGGCTCAAGCCATCCTCCCACCTCAGCCTCCCAAGTACCCAGGACTAAGGCACATGCCTCAGCACGACTGGCTAATTTCTGTATTTTTTTGTACAGAGTTCCACCATGTTGCCCAGGCTGGTCTCAAACTCCTGAGTTCAAGTGATTTGCCCGTCTCGACCTCCAAAGTGCTGGGATTACAGGTGTGAGCCACCACACCCGGCCATAAAGTTTTTTTTAAAAAGGAGAAATAACACATTTTTACAAAAGTACATTGTTATTTTCTGTGGTTCCCAAACTGCACTGAGACACCACAGGGTGTTGAAGGCTTGGAGCTGCCAGGACTTTTTTTTTTTTGAGATGGAGTCTCGCTCTATCACCAGACTGGAGTGCAGTAGCGCCATCTCGGCTCACTCCAACATCCGCCTCCCAGGTTCAAGTGATTCTCCTGCCTCAGCCTCCCAAGTAGCTGGGACTACAGGCAGGCGCCACCACGCCCAGCTAATTTTTGTATTTTAGTAGAGACGGGGTTTCACCATGTTGGCCAGGATGGTCTCGATCTGTGGACCTCGTGATCTGCCCGCCTCGGCCTCCCAAAGTGCTAGGATTACAGGGGTAAGCCACCACGCCCGGCTGCCAGGACATTTTAAGTTTTTGAACGAAAAACAACATCTGCCAGACACTGCACTAACTAGTAGCTTGTGGTAGCTGGCATTCAATAATAGATCATTCTATACTCCTTTCAGTAAGCTCTTACCTTTGCGAAGCTGGGTCTTCAGCGGTTGCTGTGATAAAAAGCAAGTACCATAAGAAGATAAATGTAGACAGGAAGTAAGGGTTGTAATGTCCAACCTGATTCCAAGTTTGAGAAGTTATGCAGTACCTAAGAGGCACATACCTCCTACCAGTCATTGTGGTTATTTAAGAATGAAATCAAATAGTATTCGTTCCATTTATATGTTACTATTTTTGCAAACACCTACTAAGCTGTTAGGACATTGTACTCGTCAAGTTGTTTAGACTTACGTACTTTGTAAATGGAAATACCATTAGGTACTTCCTTTGGCCTAGGATGTGCCATGAATAAACTACCAGGACCCCACGGGTGCCTCGAACTCAGTTTGGAACTTCTGATCTACTGCATTTAGAAAAAACCTACCACTTTCCAAGAGAAACATCCCCACTGAAGTCCTAAAAGGGACCAGAAGTCGTAGTGTTCTTTGTAAATCTCCCTTATCTTTTTTCTTACAGAAAGTGAAAGCTACACTTTGAAGGTAATTTAAGTGAGATACAATAAATAAGGGATAAAGCTCTCCAATTACGCAAAGATTTCTGTAGCTAATCTACATGGAGAACATATTAGCAAGGATAAATTACCTTTACTCTTCCAGATTTATCTCTAGAGGCCTAAAAGTTCTACTGATCAGTCAAACTGGAACAGCAGTTTGGAGGGCCCAGGCTACCTACCGTCTGCCCCTCAATAGCAGCTCGCTGGCGCCCTAAGACATCTTGCAGCTGAGTGAAATGCTGAATGAAGGCCACCACCTCCGCCTGGAAACGCTGAGTATGCACATACTGCACAGAGGCCATCCGGAGGCTCACGCAAATGTCATGTTCTCTCCGGAGCAGAGGGTCAGGCCGTCCATACCTAAGAATTAGGATAAAAGTGTGACTCAGATAACAGCAAGATACAAGTTAGTATTTCAAGAAAACTCAGGTTGGTTTAGGGGCTTCCCTAAAAACAGCTTTAATTATTAAATGGAAATCCAAAATTAGGCTTTACAAAGCAAACTCTAATAATTACTACCTTTGTAAGCTTCTGTGATGGGATAAAGGTGTGATAGCCAGGAGTATAAACAGGTGGACAGCTCTAGCACTCAGAGGTCACTCAGAGGCCACCTGAGGTTCTGACCTTTCTCCCTACCCCTTTTCCCTGCCGTGAAAGTAAGTATTCCTGCTCACCATGTTCCTGGCAAAGATTGCGAGGATATGAGTGTGAAAAACAATAAAAATAAGGCCATGATTTTTAGGCATCGGATTCAATGTTTCTTGGAAAAACTGTCTTCTGGAGGCAGAAAGACATCCTTTTACTTCAGCTGAATGTAAGTCAAAGAGTTCTGGAATCTACAGTCAAAGATAAATTAGAAGAGTTCTCAAATTGTTCTGAATTTAATGCAGCATGGTGCCATAAAAATATTATTAAATAGGACACAGTCAACCAACATCACTGAGTACTTATTTTGGGCTAGGTGGAAAATTAAGAATTTTCCATTAATTATCTGATTTATTTTAGAGTCATGACACCGAAGTACATAATACAAACAAATCCATTCTCAGCAGGGTATAATATAACCCCCCTAAAAATGAAAAGCCCTCAGACATCTTCTTGAAACAGTTTTTCTCAACCTTGGTTGAACATCAGCATGTTATTTAAAAAAAAAAAAAAAAAAACTGGCCAGGCACGGTGGCTCACGCCTGTAATCCCAACACTTTGGGAGGCTGAGGCAGGTAGATCACCTGAGTTCAGGAGTTTGAGACCAGCCTGGGCAACATGATGAAACCCTATCTCTAACAAAAATACAAAAAATTAGCTGGGTGTGGTGGCACATGCCTGTGGTCCCAGCTATACGGAAGGCTGAGGTGGGAGAATCGCTTGAGCCTGGAAGGCAGAGGTTGCACTGAGGTGAGATCACACCACTGCACTCCACTCTGGGTGACAGAGAGAGACTTCATCTCAAAAAAAAAAAGAGAGAGACTAAGCATGGCCCTAGACCAATTAAATCAGAATATGTCAGAGGCAGACCTAAACATCTATATTTTCTAATACCTCTTAGATTAAAAAAAAGAGAAAGAAAACAAAAGGTTGAAAACCACCATTTTAAACTCCCTATTTTCTGAGAAAAGAATTCTTTGTGTGTGTGTGTGTGTGAGATGGAGTTTCGTTCTTGTCACCCAGGCTGAAGTGCAATGGTGCAACCTCCACCCCTCTAGGTTCAAGCTATTCTCCTGCCTCAGCCTCCTGACTAGCTGGGATTACAGGTACCCGCCACCACATCCAGCTAATTTTTATATTTTTGATAGAGACAGGGTTTCACCATGTTGGCCAGGCTGGTCTCGAACTCCTGACCTCAGGTGATCTGCCCGCCTCAGCCTCCCAAAGTGCTGGGATTCAGGCGTGAGCCACTATGCCCGGCCCTGAGAAATTAATTATTTAATAACCAGACAGGCCTAAAGATCCCTTTCTAAAATCTAACATAGAAACAATTCAATATGGATCATGTTTATAAACAAAAATGCATAATGAACTCCTATCATCAACAACCTTCTGAGGCCGAAATCATTCCACAACTTTTACAGCTACATGGAAGCTCAGAAATGTTCTAACGATCCAGTCCCCTTTATAGATAGAAAAACTGCTGCATGAAGACTACGTGACTTGTCTCAGGACACACAGCAAGTTCATGGAAAACCAGCCTGAGAGCCCAGGGCTATCAGGAATCAGAATTATTCAATCAAACCCTATCTGGGGTGTGTGTGTGTGTGTGTGTGTGTGTGTGTGCCGCGCACGCGCACGCATTAAGACAAGGCCTCCTTCCATCATCCAGGCTGGAGTGCAGTAGCACAATCATGGCTCACTACACCCTCCAACTCTTGGGATCAAGGAATCCTCCCACCTCAGCCTCTCAAATAGCCAGAACTACAGTTGCATACCACCACACCCAGATGGTTTTCTTCTTCTATAGAGACAGCGTCTCCCTGTGTTGCCCAGGGTGGTCTCAAACTCCTGGCTTCAAGCAATCCATCTGCCTTGGCCTCCCAAAGAGCTTAGATTACAGGTGTGACCCACCGCACCTAACTCATACCCCATCTGTTTACGAAGTTTTAAGTAGCCCACTTCAACACAGATCCATTTTAATGAAATTTAAAGTCAGGAAGAACTCCTCATAACCATAACTTTTCAATTTCACCTCTAAGAACGTAAAATTCCTTAAAAGTTTTCTTCATTGTCTAGCCAACAAGAATCTGAAACAGGAAGTATTATGATAAAATATTAAGTCAGAAAAAGATTGAGATTTTTACTTAAAAGTCTGGAAGATGAGTGCTTCTTCACCACTGGTAGTGAACCGTTCTCTGTAGAACTCTCCATGGGATGTGAGGTCACTTAGAGACAGACTCCCAATGCTGCCCTGTAAGGCCAGGTCTCCCTCTAAGGATGATAAAGTTAGAACACGTTACTATGTATCTTTTTTTGTCACACAACTTATATATGTCTGGAACAACAGCTGGTAGACACATGCCTCAGATTTTTCACTTTGTAATCAAACATCAAAAGCAAATTTTCATATTCCAATATACCCGGAAAAATATTTTATACAATATTTAAAACAAAGTTTCAATGCAAAAAGAGAAGAAAAAAAAAGTCTCAATGCGGAAGTCCAAAGGGGGCTGAAATAATATAGCAACATCACACATTTAAAAGATAAAACCTTTGTAAATACAGACAGAAACTTCGGGCTTTCTGAGATGAGACCCCGAACTAGAATTAAACATCATTAGCTCTATTAATTATACTCTGGATAAAAGAATAAAGGAGGAAGTGTCAGAAACACGTCAGGTATTCAAGCAACATGAAGTGTGTTTCACTGTGATTTAATGAAAGACCAAAATTACTGAGACAGACAGACACCGGAGACACAGATTTGAAACTACTCTGTATATAAGTGAAGTTTCTGGAAGGTGGAAAGAAGAAAGAAGAGGTGACTGAAACATGTACAACTAGAATGTGAACATACAATGAGTCATAATTAACACTGCATGGATACTAAAAAGGAATATTCTAAACTGTTGTCTCTGTAAAACAAAACTATCATAATTATCGTTATAAAACAATGACTAAGGTATATTTGGCATGCTAGTTCAGCTCCCAATGAATCATAGACACAATTTTTTTTTTTTTTTTTTTTGAGACAGGGTCTCACTCTGTCACCCAGGCTATAGTGCAGTGGCACCATCGTGGCTCCCTGCAGCCTTGACCTTCCAGACTCAAGCAATCCAACCACTTCAGACTCCTGAGTAGCTGGGACTACAGGCACTGGCCACCACAACTGGTTAATTTTCACTATTTTTTGTAGAGATGAGGTCTCACTATGTTGCCCAGGCTTGTCTCAAACTCCTGACCTCAGGCAATCCTCCCACCTCAGCCTCCCAAAGTGCTGGGATCACAGGCGTGAGCCACCATGCCCAGCCACATACTTATTTTAGATACCTAATGTCTTCTAACAAAAATACCCAAGCTTGTACCAATCTTAAAGGCCATTAACAGGAATACGCTGTTTTAAAAAAAAAAAAAAAAAAAAAAAAAAAAAAAGCCAATCTCCTCTAAGAAGCTTTTCTAAAATAATTGTACAAGGCATGAAACTTCAGCCTCAGTTCATTCCCTCCCCAAAAGACATTCTTGTTTTTACTACAGCATCAACATGTGAGCTTTGTAATCTTCAATAATTAGGGAAGGAAAAATGTTTTACCTCACACTTTATAAATCTCCACTATTTAGGCTGGGCACAGTGGCTCACATCTGTAATCCCAGGACTCTGGGAGGCCAAAGTGGATGGATGGCTTGAGCCCAGTAGTTTGAAACCAGTCTGGCCAACATGGCAAAACCCTGTCTGTATAGTTTGAAAAAGTAAGTTAAAATATTATTTTTTAAAAATCCTATTTAGGACCTGATGTAGTTGATCACTTGTATTCGACTAAGAATTTTAACCTACAAAGTCCCATTAGAGAGAATGCTGGCCAGGTGCTGTGGCTCACACCTGTAATCCCAGCACTTTGGGAGGCAGAGGCAGGAGAATCACTTGAGGCCAGGAGTTCGAGACCAGCCTGGCCAACATGGTAAAACACCATCTCTACCAAAAATACGAAAATTAGCCGGTCATGGTGGCATGCACCTGTAATTCCAGCTATTTGGAAGGCTGAGGCATGAGAATCGCTTGAATCCAGGAGGCGGAGTCTGCAGTGAGCCAAGATTGCACCACTGCACTCCAGCCTGAGCTACCAAGCGAGACCTTGTCTCAAAAACACAGAATAAAGAATGCCAGCTTTGCTACAGTATCTCCTGCATAATACCATCACCTCTACTGGTAGCTCCCCCAATTTATGACTCTAGATGCAGTCATATCCTCTGCTTTCCCAGAGACAGCCCTGTTGTATGCCTGTTTTCCAGGTGTAATTGTATTAATGATGTCCCCTTTAACTCTCAAATATATCTCAATTTGAACAAAAAAAAGTTATATGGGCACCCGTGAGTTTGTTGAAAACACAGACACCAGGGCTCCATCCCAACTCAATCAGACTCTCGAGAAGGAGATGAGAGACAGGAGTAGGGAAGAGGTTGTGCCAACACCTGCACTTTTAACAAGCTATCCAGATGATTCTGATCCATAAGCCAGCATTTGGGAAACCACCACCATGAATCCTGGCCAGACTAGTAACCACAATCAAGCCACTGCCACACCTTACTCAGCACGTGAGGACAATCAATTTGTGATCACAATGTTCAAATGCTGACCAGATTTTGCAAGTTTGCTTCCCTCCGCCCCCCACCACTTACCAATCATTTCCAGGTGTGCTACTAATTTGGACACATTTGCTTTGGCAAGCTCACTTGTGGTCTTATTCAGCACCAGAGAAAGTGAATGAACCTAGGAACAGACAAGATAAAGCAAGGCCAATATTACTGGGGAGAAAAGGTATCTTTCAGGAAAACGGAAGAACAATCAAGCAATACACAGAAAGGCTTGGGAAATTTGAAGGTAATGCTTTTAATGACGCCAATTTCACTTCAGCTTTCTTAAGCCAGACAAACCACGACCTGAGGACAGGGCAGAGACTGGACAGTCTAAATTTCAGTTCCACGACCTGAGGACAGGGCAGAGACTGGACAGTCTAAATTTCAGTTTCTGTGGTGCCTTCTCTATGTTTGCCTTGTCTATTTTCTGTTCATGAGATGCTTTACATTATAAAAACAATTTTTCTCATTTTGGCATTCATCATTAATATTGTACAATTCTATAGTAACTCAAACAGATCCATTAAATCTCATTTTAAGAAGTTTTTCAAAACAAAATGATAAATATGATTTAGAATCCTATTTACTACCTTTGAACAAATATTTAATAGAAGCCCACCATTAATCAACTGAGACTTCTCCCAGAAGCCATAATCAAAGATTTTCTTTCCTAGGGACAACTATAAATAGAAGAAAAAATCCTCTGTCTTGGGAGTAGCATTCTTTGTAACAAATAAATTTCATAATGCAATACTGTAATTGCAACTATTAAAAAGATCTTATATGTCTAGGATTTGTTGACTCAGTTCTCAACAACCTTTTTTGCTTTGAGTAACATCACAGGGGACAAAACATGGATGGAAGAGAAGGAGTGAGGAAAAGACTGACACCAGATTTAATCTTCAATTCACACCCACCACTTCCTAACAGCAGGGACCATGCCTTCACCCCCTTGTCTTCAGTGCCTACCACGGAGTAGGTACTCAGGAAATGTCTGGTGCATGAATAACCAGGAGGAAAAAAAGATGGGAAAAGAAAAAAAGGATGTAATAGAAGGAAAGGAAGAAGGAAAATCATTTATAGAAGAAGACAGAGAAAAAGCAGTGGGTTATTATAGTTGGAGCAATGACTTTGTGGGGGGAACTCCACTTCCCTTACAGTATGATTTCTCACACAGACACAGAAGGAATCGCAAGGCAAGATCATCATGGGGGAATTAAAAACCTCTAGTAAGCTGGATGCAGTGCTCACACCTGTAATCCCAGCACTTTGGGGGGCAAAGGCAGGAGGATCACTTGAGGTCAGGAGTTCAAGACCAGCCTGGCCAACATGGTGAAACCCCGTCTCTCCTAAAAATAGAAAAACTAGCTGGGGATAGTGGCAGGCATCTGTAATTCCAGCTATTTGGAAGGCAGAGGCACAAGAATCTCCTGAACCCAGGAGGCAGAGGTTGCAGTGGGCCAAGATCACGCCACTGCATTCCAGCCTGGACAATAGGGCAAGACTCTGTCTCAAAAAAACAAAATAAAAATAATGAAAACCTCTAGTCATTTAATTTTACCGAAAGAACATGTACACTGGGTCTAAAAATGCTTTGTTTGGAGGAATCCAACCATCACCAGCACTTGAACCAGCTCTTCGCTTGAATCTTAGTGTCACTAACGAATGATGATCAGATGCTGTATGCCTCAATGCAACAGGAAGCACTCAGCAGCCCCTCTGGCGTGCTCTTACCCCAAGCTGAACTGAATCTGATGGGGTCCCTAGAGCTAACATCCACTGGTTAAAATAGAGCATAAAAGAAGTCAAACAGTCAAACAAGAAAACACATAAACCTAAAATGCGGGACACTCTAAAAGGCACTAACCCAGCTTCTGTAACAACTCAATTGGCGGTGGGGTTGAAAGGGGGCAGGTATACCATAATTCTAAGAGATTTAAAAGACATGACAGCAAATGTAACATGGAACCTTACTTGGATCCTGATTCAAAAAAATGCATGCATCAGGCTGGGCACAGTGGCTCATGCCTGTAATCCCAGCACTTTGGGAGGCCAAGGCAGGCCGATCACTTGAGGCCAGGAGTTCAAGATCAGCCTGGTCAACATGGTGAAACCCCAACTCCATTAAAAATACAAAGATTAGCAAGGTAAGGTGGCACACGCCTGTAGTCCCAGCTACTTGGGGGACTGAGGCAGGAGAACAGCTTGAACCCAGGAGGCAGAGGCTGCAGTGAGCCAAGATCACACCATTGCACTCCAGCCTGGGTGACAGAGCAAGACAAGGAAGAGAAGAGAAAGAAGAGAAGAGAAGAGAAGAGAAGAGAAGAGAAGAGAAGAGAAGAGAAGAGAAATTCATGCATCGTTTTATTCCTCATTTTGTAAATGTGAAAACTTTGGCTTGCAAAAGCACAGTATTCTACTGAATTATAGAGACCAACAGAATAGAAAGGCAAGAAGTTTCTTAAACCATTCACTACTCTACAATCCACCAATAAAAGGGCATTTTTGAGACAATCAGAGAATCTGATTATGGACTGGTGTTAGAAAATACCAAGAAATTCTTGTTAGTTGGATGTGACAAAGCATTGTGGTATGTCCATTGTTTTTTTAGAAATAAATACTGAAGTATGTAGAGATGAAATGATATATCTGGAATTTGCTTTAAAATACTTCAGCAGGCTGAGCGCGGTGGCTCACTCCTGTAATCCCAGCACTTTGGGAGACTGAGGCAGGTGGATCCCTTGAGGTCAGGAGTTTGACAGCAGCCTGGCCAACATGATGAAACTCTGTCTCTACTAAAACTACAAAATTAGCCGGGCATGGTGGTGCGCACCTGTAATCCCAGCTACTTGGAGGACTGAGGCAGGAGAATCACTCGAACCCAAGAGGCAGAGGTTGCCGTGAGCCAAGATCATGCCTCTCCACTCCAGCCTGGGCAACAGACCGAGACTCCATCTCAAAATAAATAAATAAGTAAATAAATAAATAAAATACTTCAGCAAAGAAAAAAGGCATAAAGTAAATGTGATGAATTACAGGGTTGGGCAAATGGGGGTTCATTATACTGTTTCTCTGTGATATATCTGATTTTTTTGACAATAAAAATGTTTTTCAAAAATACTTATTTTAAAAACTGCATTGCTGAGGGACACTTATCCAGTCCTGTTCTCTTATAGAACCAGCCACATCAACCAAGGCAAAGCCCTCTGGGAGCACTGCATACTCAACACCAAAGAGTTCCTGACACAGATCATCACAGTCACTGCAAAAATAAAGTTCCAGGTACAGACATATAAAGCCCAAAGGAATGGCTAACACCTCTCCAGGTTCCATCCACCTTGCTAAACCCAAGGTACCAGAGGGCTCGGAATACTGCAAAGTCATTCATTCACCAGACACTGAACAAGAAAGGTAAGCTGGTCCTTTCCCATCTCTCCCCTGAGATGTCTTCCATTTCTAGAGGAATGAGGCCTACTATCAGCTAGGGAAATAAGAAAATGGCATCTAGATAAAATGTGATTCTCCTCCCTGACTTCTCCCCAGAAGTTAAGTGCAAGTCCACACATGCTAAGACATGTGGATGAAGAACATCCTTGAGGCACACAAATGTTACCAACCACGGCCAGGGTTCCAGGGCTCTGGACGGGTGCTAGTGACAACAGGCCTATGTGCCCTCGAATGGGCTATTCAGGTTAACTGCTTTCACATCCTGCTGTTCCATCACACACAGCAGAATAGCCTTAAACTCAAATGCTGTCTTTTTTATGTTTTTTTTTCCTTAATACTTACAATATGAGTATCAAGGACAAGTTATAAGTATGGAAATCCATGTAACATAAAAATAATAATGGCTACCACTCATTGAATCCTTATTGTGTGCCACACACTGTGTGGAGGGCCTTACAACAACCCTATGACGGGGGTGCACTGAACATCCTCAGTTTATTGATAAAAAAATTAAGGGCAAAAGAGGCCAAGTGGTTGGCCCCAGACCACATAGCCACATGGGTACGGTGAAAGTACTAGGACTCAAACTCAGGCAGTCCAACTTTTGAGACCATTCTTTTTTTTTGAGATGGAGTCTCGCTCTGTTGCCCAGGCTGGAATGCAGTGACGCGATCTCGGCTCACTGCAAGCTCCGCCGCCCGGGTTCATGACATTCTCCTGCCTCAGCCTCCCAAGTAGCTGGGACTACAGGCACCCGGACCACGCCCAGCTAATTTTTTTGTATTTTTTAGTAGAGACGGGGTTTCACCGTGTTAGCCAGGATGGTCTCAATCTCCTGACCTTGTGATCCGCCTGCTTCAGCCTCCCAAAGTGCTGGGATTACAGGTGTGAGCCACTGCGCCTGGGCGAGACCGTTATTAACAGTTATGCTGTTGCTCTCAATGAAAGCAAATAATGTTCTGAGAGAAACGGGACAGTAACAAAAGCCACGCTTTAAAGTTGCTATTACAGACTACACACTTTGCTAGGTGCCTTCCACATATCACCTCATTTAGTCATCTTAGACGATGGAAGATGAGGAAACTACGGTTCAGAGAAGCAAAGTAACTCCTCTGATTTATAGAGCTCAAAGAAAAGGCAAGATTCTTAAATCACTTACTTTCCCTGCCTCCAGATGGATTTACACTAAAACCTTTCCCAAAATATTAACGTCTACCTTTTGTAACAAACACCTAGAAGACTAGATAGCTCCCCTGCCAACAAGAGCTATTTTCCAAAGTAAATGTAAAATACTTGCATTTATATCAACAAGCCCAAATCCATTTTTAGAGCTTAAGGGAGCCAAAGGGAACTGAGGATACCTTGAGATCCAGCTTGGTGTTCACTGGATCCTGAAGTCCAGACTCCATGGAGGCGTGTGGCTCCGACTTCACGTTGTGTACAATGCCCTCAGGAGGCAGCCTCATTGCGTGGTTGTCTGCAGTGGAGCCGATTCCAAAAAAGTCCAGTATCACCACCCAGGTTTGCAGTGTGATCAGCACATCCAAGCAATTAAAATCAACATCAATGCTCCGGTTAACTCGATTGTAACTGGAAGAGAATTCGGGATGTTTCTTATCTACCAAGAATATGTTGATGTGGACTAAGGAATCATCAAATTTACTCTTTCCAACAAGTATCTTGGGCTCATCCGCTGTTGGAGAAGGAGGTGGGGTCAAGGGATAGTCCTTGTCTTGGACTTCCTTTTGCTTTTTCCGAGATGCAGAGGTGGGTCTTTGATACAACTGGAAGACATTAGGAGCTTCTTCCATGTGGGAAGGGAGAGACCGAGGCATATCGGGATATTCCACGTTGGACACTGAGGGGCAAGACTGAGAAAGATATTCTTTTTGTGCTAAACTAGATGGCTTAGGAGCTCCTCGAGACACCATCAGGTTCTTATATTTAGAATCTGGATTTTTCTCCAGTAAGTCCTCCATCAGCAGAGAATGCAGGGCAATCTGAATAGATAAAGTCTGGGGATGGTCTTTACTGAATTCCACCTCAAAGTCCTGAAACTTTAAGCTCACAAGACCTTGGGCCCCCAAAGTCAGATCTCCACTTAGCTGAACCTGAAGCTCCGATATACAAAAGGTGGCTTGAATCTGAGTAAAGGATTTGACTTCCTTCACTGACAATGACTTCTGAGAGGTGTTAGAAAGGCTGGAGTGGCTGAACAATCCATTCTCCTTCCTTTCAACAGAAGATTCTCCACAGGTACTGAGTGGAGGCAGAGGAGAATCAGGGCAAGGGGAGGAGGTAGCACTGGCTAGATACTTATTCAGATCTTCACTGTACACGAGATTGTCCAGCGTTTGTAAAACCTGCTCATATACATGCTTGGCTAACACCACCTGTATTGAAAAGAGAAAAATTCAGTTACTCTACTACTATTATTAAATGCACATAAACGTAATGCCCATAAATGTTTACAGTTGCTATTTATGGGTTCCTACATGATTCCTACATAAGGCTGTAAGTTAGCTGATAGCAAAGACTATCTCTTTTCTTTTCTGTCCTCAGCTCTTTTTGTCCCACTTCTATTCACGAGACCCTCCCTCAGCACCCTACACAATAATCTACATATAATAAGAGTTCAATAAGTACTGTGGATTATGCCTGAAGCAATGAAGTCACTTTTTCTGACCCCACAAAAATGCAGAAACGAAGAGTGTTGACAAAAGTCTGGTGTGGAGACACTACAGAATTGAGAAATAAGGTTCATGGTTCTAAAACTGGCTGATCATCACCAGTTAGTTAATGGTCAATGTTTAGGACTGGTAGTACTTTTTAGAAAAAAATCATGATGATCCATGATTAGTTATGTTTCCTTTCTCTTTTGCTTCATTTTTAATTACAATTTCTTATAAAAAATGTTTTCAGCCAGGCACAGTGGCTCACGTCTGTAATCCCAGCCCTTTGAGAGGCCGAGGCGGGTGGACTGTGTGAGCCCAAGAGTTCAAGACTAGCTTGGGCTACATGGTGAAACTGTCTCTACAAAAAAATACAAAATTAGCAGGGTGTGGTGGCACAGGCCTGTAGTCCCAGCTACTCGGGAGGCAGAGGTGGGAGGATCACTTGAGCCCAGGAGGTGCAGGACACAGTGAGCTGAGATCATGCCACTGCACTCCAGCCTGGGCCACAGAGCAAGACCCTGTCTCAAAAAAAAAAAAAAAAAAAAAAAAAAACTTTTTTCAGACAAGATTTTTATTTAATAAAGGGTAATTTTTAACAGAGGAATTCCAACCAATAGATGCAGAAATAATGACGGAATTAGAAAAAGTGACAATTTTGTAACCCCTAATTAAATAATGTGTGCCATCAAAGTTCATTAGTAGAATAAAACATTATGTGAATGACTGACAGGGAATTCTGCAATGGAAAAATCAAGGTTCTTGCCACTTAAATACAATTATCCACTTTAACATCAATAAGAGAGAAAAAAGACATAATTATGTACCTCCTGATATAAAGTAATACGAAGTATATGGCACCACCTACCTGAAGTGTACCCCCTAACCCCCCTGCCAAAAAAGAAACCTGAATCCAGTCAAACCCATAGAACTAAACCTGTTCTACAGACTTTACAGGAAATATGGGGGAGGACAAGTTAAGTGGCACATGAACAGCCAAATTCAGAAAGTGGGACATTCTACGGGACAACTGACTTAGTTCCACAACAAAATATGACAACATGGGGGGACAATATGGGGGGACAACAAAGAGAGGGAAACTAGATGAACAGAGACCTACATAATGTATCACCCAAATGCAACGGTGCCAGTTGTCTGTATCCCGATTCCAACAAACCCAAAACAAAGACATTTTTGAGATGATCCAAAATATTTCTGAATTCTAAAAATCGGTTAAAATTTAGATAATATCAAAGAACGCTCTTTACTTTTGTAAGACGTGAAATACCACTGTGGTCATGTAAGAAGAAGCACATAGTTTTCGGAAATACATTCTAAATGCAAGGGGTGATGACGGCATGACATCTGGGATTCACCTTAAACTATTTCAGCAAAAAAAAAAAAACCAGATAAAACAAATGTGGCAAAATCTTCATAAGTGGAATCAGAGTGATGGGCACATAATGCTCATTAGACTTTTGTATAGGTTTACATTGTTTCATAACCAACTTTTTAAAAACTTAAATTATTAAATTAATTACTAATCACTTATTTTTTTTTTTTTTTTTTTTTTTTGAGACGGAGTCTCGCTCTGTCGCCCGGGCTGGAGTGCAGTGGCCGGATCTCAGCTCACTGCAAGCTCCGCCTCCCAGGTTCACGCCATTCTCCTGCCTCAACCTCCCGAGTAGCTGGGACTACAGGCGCCCGCCACCTCGCCCAGCTAGTTTTTTTGTATTTTTTAGTAGAGACGGGGTTTCACCGTGTTAGCCAGGATGGTCTCGATCTCCTGACCTCGTGATCTGCCCATCTCAGCCTCCCAAAGTGCTGGGATTACAGGCTTGAGCCACCGCGCCCGGCCTAATCACTTATTAAATAATTCAAATAATTATCTTAAACAATTATTTTTAAAGAAAGAATTATCTAAAATAATGTTTTTAAGATTTTCATCAAAACAACAGTTAAGTCAATGGCAACCATAAGAATAAGTCAACATAGGCCAGGCATGGTGGCTCACACCTGTAATCCCAGTACTTTGCGGGGCCGAGGCAGGAGGATCACTTGAGGCAAGGAGTTCAAGACCAGCCTGGCCAACATGGTGAAACCCTGTCTCTACTAAAAATACAAAAATTAGCCAGTGTGGTGGCGAATGCCTGTAATCACAGCTATCCGGGAGGCTGAAGCAGGAGAATTGCTTGAATGTGAGAGGCAGAGAGGTTGCAATGAGCCAAGATCACGCCACTGCACTCCAGCCTGAGTGACAGTGAGACTCCATCTCAAAAAAGAAAAAAGAGCAAGTCAACATAATCCAATAGAATTTACATCACATGCAAATTTAAGGTGAAAACTTTGTCCTGATAGCTACCACTGATGGGGCAAAAGCTTAGTCTGAGAAGGGAAAGCTTTGGAGTAGTTCTCTCAGGGGTCCCAGAGAGCCCTGAGAGGAACCACTAATGTCAAAAGGCAGGCCCACTCCATAAACAGCATGCCTGGGTTACTCCAGAACAGCTGCCAGACACAGACCAACTACTGTTGTGCCAGACACAGACCACAGACCGTCCTAAGAGCCTGCCTGTCACTGCTGTTTTATAATGTACTGCTCTTTGCTCTAGTCCCTGTGAAATCAGGGAAAGTGACACTTTTGAAGGAAAAAAACGAAAAGCTGTATACATACACGCATGCCCATAAAAAAAGAAATCCCTATCCTGGCCCATTTCATTTCAGAGAGGGCAGGACTAATTCTTTGTTGAAAGGATCTGTCCACAGCTCAGATGATCACAATGTTTCATAGGCTGGGTTTAGTATGTCTAAGTGTGACAAGAATGATATCCTCCTGGGAAAGGAGACTCTGACTGTGTAAGCAATCATTTCCCCATTTCTGAATGTCAACGGAATTAAGAATCTGCCATCTTCCTCCAGATAACCCACCCTTCCTCCATATGAAAAAGGCTGACAAGATGGATTCCCCACGACAAAAGGATTCCATGATTATTGGAACAAGGTTTCAACAATGGTATTATGCATGGGTGACATCTCTTTGAAAATATATTTTCCTTCCAACGTGTAACAGACATAAATATGTGTCATATTTATAGAGTGTTAATATACACTTATGACTTCAACTGCCCTGACATGAATTTACCTGAACTGGATTGACAAATTTTCCTTCAATCTTCATGATGCTAGAAGTTCCCAGGTCATCTGGGCTAAGAGAAAAAGTCAATTCAGATTCTCTCTCTATAGGGATCTTCTCCAGTTTAAACTGAATGGTGGTGTTGTTCAGGATGTGAAAAGCTGGCATAAAAGAGACGAAATGATAAGACTGTAAACCTTAACATTTACTTCATTACTGCTGATTAAACATAGAGTATACAAAATACAGCCCATGAGTTACTCTTAGACCAGGAGGGCACGTTAGCCTGGCACCTGGGGTCTATGATTGAGAGCAAACCTTAACAGCTATCCCGAGGCCAAAATTCATAGCAAGATGAGGTACGATATATATTTACACAAAAAGAGAAACAATATTTTTATCATATGCTCCATTTGGTAGCTTCAAAACACGACGTGGTGAACATTAATCCAGTCCAGAGACTATATTATGCTTCTCTGAGTCACCCAAGCTGGCATTTTCCAAACCAAATTATTCATCCTTCCCTACCTTTCAGACACAGATGTATCCCTCTTATTAGGCCTAAATCAGAATCTAGGACAACACAGAGTTCTAAGTAAACAACTTCTATCCAAGCAGAGAAAGCAATCTTTCGACAAGTATAAAAACGTATCAGTGAATTAACATGTGATGACCACAGAAGGCTAAGTTCTCAAAGGCATTAATTGTGTCACAATAAAGCCATGCTCTAGGGCTTACCTGATCTCTGTGTGCCAAAACCAACAGATTGGACTGTTTCGTTTTATCTGATCAGATCCAGAATACAAACATAAGCTTTTATTCTCAGAACCCTGGACCAACCCATTATAGAACAAGATGACAGAATATTAAAGAAGATAATATCCACAAACTATTTACATCAACCCCTTGAGGTATCTTGGGCTAAAATATTTAACTAGGAAGGATCTACGGCTTGGGAACAGAATATCAGATATATCTGACCAAATTAAACAATACTTTAACAACATCCATCCACTGAAGTGTCTCTGTAAATGAGTACTCATCCAATTTCAAACTGGAACACTTTAAAAAAAATAAATTCCTGCCCAGGCACGGTGGCTCACACCTGTAATCCCAACACTTTGGGAGGCCAAGGCAGGCAGATCACCTGAGGTCATGAGTTCGAGACCAGCCTGGCCAACATGTTGACCCCCTGTCTCTACTAAAAATACAAAAATTAGCCGGGCGTGGTGGCGGACGGGTAATCCCAGCTACTTGGGAGACTGAGCCAGGAGAATCACTTGAACCTGGGAGGTAGAGGTTGCAGTGAGCTGAGACTGCACCATTGCACTCCAGCCTGGGCAACAAGAGCAAAACTCCGTCTCAAAAAACCAAAAAAATAAAAATAAAAGTAAGTAAATTCCTGTTTTGCCAAATATGATATTAAATGGAAAAGGGTGAAAACATGCCAACTTACTACAAGGCATTCTATTAAAACTCTTTTTGATTTCTTAAGCATTACCGGAGGATTATTCTAAAAGAAAAGGATTTTGTTGTTGCTATTTTAAACAAGGGACTCCGTGAGATGGGTTTTCAATCATTAAACAAAATGGAACAAAAGACATGCTCCTCACCTTGACCTCTATGCAAAGATTCAAAGAAATCATGTCGTGTGAAATGAGCTTCCTCCTGACTGTTGGCACTGCCAGACCCGGAAGGTGGGCAAAACGTCCGGCTTCCTTCAGAACCAACAGCTTCTCTACCTGCCAACTGTGTGCAATTCAAAGAATACAGTTTAATGTCCTTGATTTCCACCTGCAGACGGTCACTTCTGGATTCATCATCTCCCGCCACGAAATTCCGGATGAATATCTGTCCCAAGTGTCCCACCAACAACTCAGGACTCCCTGGCTTCCGAGGGATAGAAACAACTGGTGATTCAATGTTTATGTTCAAGATTAGCTTTACAGTGTCCGAAGGAGATGAAGCTAGGTCAAACCCATATATTTCATTTTCCTCTAAGATAAAGGGTTCCCGAGTCTTCCTTGGAGTTTCAAAGAGCGATACCATCTCGCTATACTCGGCAGTCTTGGTAGCTAGTACTGTGGTGACTTTGCTGGCTGCACTTTTCAGCATACTTCGAAAATTTTCTTCCAGTTCATCCATGGATAACGTCAACTCCTTCAAAAACTTAGCAGAGTGGTTATAATGTAAAGACGCCATCTTCAGGTTGAGAAAACACTCCTGTTTAGATTTCTCAACAAACGTGAAACTCAAAGCTTCAGTGAGGGCTGCATCTTCCATTCTGACAAACACAGATTCAAAGTAGCCAATATCACTGATGATATTTTCATAGCCTACAGAATTCCCAATGCTGACAACATACTGGTTTTTAACATTATCTTGTGTCAAATCCATAAGCTGTAAACAGCCGAGAGAACCATTCATGTCAAACGTGCTACCCATTGAGACATTGACTTTGGTGCCACCTATACTTGCAGTTGCAATTTTTCTGCCATATTTCTCTCCATTTGCCATGCCCACTGTCCGAAGAAGCAGTAAATTAAGCCTATGGATTTCCACTGCAACCTCCGTGTTTTGTTCATAGGTAGACTGGTAAGTTCCTTGTTCTCTGAAGCTTCTTTCAAAATCAGTCATTAAAGGTTGAGGACTTAAATCATCTTTTTCCTTGGGAAAGGATTTTTGAAGAAAACCGATTAGCTCCACGATCGTCTCTGGATTGAGGATAATATCTAAATTATTCACCTGCAGGGAAATCACCTGAAGAGAACTGTCTAAATTCATTGATGGGCACTCTGAACTCACAAACTGATATTCCAACTTAATAAGCGACTCCTGCTCTTTGGTGAGAATTTTGTCAAGTGAAACACTAGTAGCTGATCGGTTGTTCAGCGTAGCTCCATCAGTTAAGTGGGCCACATTCGGTCCAGAGACAGGAGACTGGGCCCTGCTATCCCGAAGGCTTCCTGTTGGAATATCAAAGCTCAAGTTCTTATGGGAAGCCATCAAAAGGTCAAAATCAGCACCATATGTCTGCATGGTATCCACCAGGAGCAAACCATGAACAGTTAGCGAGACTTCAGCATCATAAGGCCTCTTCACAAAGTGAGCATTGGTACCAAACACCTTGAGCACAGAAATGTAGCGGCCATTGCTCTCGACACCAAGCTGCATACAGTTCACTTTAAATTCCGCCAGGAGGAGCTGCGACTCCACCAGAACCTCACGGGTATGCTGCTCCAGCATCACAATGCTCTGGGTTAAATTCATTACGGAGTCTTGCAAACTTCCCCGCTGCTCCTCCTGGGGAAAAATCTTTTCTTTAATCTGAGTGTCAGAAGTTTTCATTTCTGGGGTGGTGAGGAGAGCAAAGCAATTCTTTAGTGCAGATATTTTATCTTCATTAATGTGGATTTTCAAGTCTGGTAAGTTGCCTGACAGCACGGCTCCTGGATATTTGGGATCTGAAGTATAAATCAATCGACGCTCTAACTGTAGGTGGACGTCGAACTTCTCTACCACATGGGTTGGTCCCACGTCAATATCCTGGACATGCTTCCAATTGTCTTTCACTCGTCCAACCATGATCTGGAGGTCCATAAATGACAGCGAGTACCTCTCATACATCTTTGTGCTCATTAAATGTGCTTGAAGCTGTTCTTCACTGAATTCAACTCCAGGAAAGGGAGGCGTTTTCTCTCCATTGCTGCTGTTTGACTCAGGAGGTGGGGTGTTAGGAGGTGTGGCCAGGGGGGTCTTATATTCATCATCACTAAACTGGGTCTCTTCAGATGCGGACCCATCCCTACTTTTCCTCCTGGAGTTATCTGCAGATAAAAAAGAGAAGATTCAAATATATGTCTGCTATTTCCCTCCTCTTTCCCTTAATGTAATAATTATGAAAGGTAGAGAATCAACCAACCCGTTTGAGAAAACTGAGGACAACTCTAAGCATAATATCTGTGTTTACCATTTTCTAAGTGTGAATTTACCTATTAATTTGGAAATCAGAACACAAATATAAAAAAGTATGGACGTTAGAAAAGCTGGAGGCCCCCTGACATGAGCGCCACCTGCTGGCCCAATGCTTCCTCCTCACTTCTCGCCTGACTTGCCATGGGCATGGGCTGCTTTCACCAACCCTTTCTTATGTCACTCTCCAGAGTCTTTTCTTTCTTTTCCTTTTTCTGTGTGGTCATTTGTTTCTCCCATTGGAATGTTCTTTTTTTTCAGATGAAGTCTCACTCTGCCGCCCAGGCTGGAGAGCAATAGCACAATCTCGGCTCACTGCAACCTCTGCCTCCCAGGTTTAATTGATTCTATTGTCTCAGCCTCTCAAGGGGCTGGGATTACAGGTGTGCACCACCATGCCCAGCTAATTTTTTGTATTTTTTTAATTATTTATTTTTGAGATGGAATCTCACTCTGTCACCCAGGCTGGAGTGCAGTGGCATGATCTTGGCTTACTGCAACCTCCGCCTCCCAGGTTCAAGAGATTCTCCTGCCTCAGCCTCCCGAGTAGCTGGGATTACATGTGCCCACCGCCATGCCCGGCTAATTTTTGTACTTTTAGTAGATACAGGGTTTCACCATGTTGGCCAGACTGGTCTCGAACTCCTGACTTCAGGTGATCCACCCACCTCATCTTCCCTAAGTGCTGGGATTACAGGCGTGAGTCACCGCATCTGGCCAATTTTTTGTATTTTTAGTAGAGACAGAGTTTCACCATGTTGGCCAGGCTGCTCTCGAACTCCTGAGTTCATGTAATCCACCCACCTCAGCCTCCCAAAGTGCTGGAATTACAGGCGTGAGCCACTGCACCCAGCATCCACTGGAATGCTCTAAGAGAAGAGAGGTCTCATCTTTCTTGGTCAACATAGTCTTCCTAGTGCCAAGGTAGTGCTTGATGAGCAGTAACTGCTCAATATGCAATTGTGTAGCCCCAGAGACCACACTCAGCCCGTCTCCAGCTAAGCAGTGCCAAGACAGCTATAAAAATACACCACTGGGGCTGGGCATGGTGGCTCACACCTGCAATCCCAGCAATTTGGGAGATCAAGACAGGCAGATTGCTTGAGGCTAGGAGTTCGAGACCTGCCTGGCCAACATGGCAAAACCCCATCTCTACTAAAAATACAAAAATTGGCTGGGTGCGGTGGCTCACGCCTGTAATCCCAGGACTTTGGGTTGCCAAGGCAGGTAGATCACTTGAGGTCAGGAGTTCAAGACCAGCCTGGCCAACACAGTGAAACCCCATCTCTACTAAAAATACAAAAATTAGCTGGGCGTGGTGGTGTGTGCCTGTAATTCCAGCTACTAGGGAGGCTGATGCAGGAGAATCATTTGAACCCGGAAGACATAGGTTGCAGTGAGCTGAGATTGCGCCACTGCACTCCAGCCTGGTCAACAGAGGCAAGACTCTGCCTCAAAAAATAAATAAATAAATAAACAAATAAATAAATAAATAAACAAACAAACAAACCCAGTGTTACAGAAGAAATACAAATAAAAACCACAATGAGATACCACCTCACACCCACAAACATGGCTATAATCAAAAAGGCAGACAATAACAAGTGATGACAAGGATGTGGAGAAAATGGAACCCTCGGACACTGCTGGTGCAGCCATTTTGGAAAAACAATCTGGGCTGAGCGCAGTGGCTCACGCCTATAATCTCAGCAGTTTGGGAGGCCAAGGTGGGCAGATCACCTGAGGTCAGGAGTTAAGGCCAGACTGGCCAACGTGGAAAAACCCCATGCCTACTAAAGATATAAAAATTAGCCAGGCATAGTGGTAGGCGCCTGCAATTCCAGCTACTCAGGAGGCTGAAACAGGAGAACTGCTTGAACCTGGGAGGCAGAGGTTGCAGTGAGCTGAGATGGCACCACTGCACTCCAGCCTGGGCGACAGAGTGAGACTCCATCTCAAAAAAACAAACAAAAACAATTTGGTACTTCCTCAAAATATTAAAACATGGAGTCACCACATGGCTCAGCAACTCCACTGCTAGGCATATAGAGAATTAAAAATATATGTCTACATTGCAGAAATGTGGGTGTATAAAAAAGAAAAAAAAATTTAAAGAAAATATACGTTTACACAAAAACTTATACATGAATGCTCACAGCAGCACTATGCATAATAGCGAAAGAGTGGAAGCAACTCAAATGGCCATGAACAAATGGAAGGATAAACAAAATGCAGAACAGCCACACAATGGACTATTATTCAGCCATACGAAGGAAGGAAGTATTGGTATATATTACAACACAGAAGAACCTTGAAAATGTCATGCTAAATGAAAAAGCCAGACATAAAAGGCCACACATGGCATTATTCCATCATATGAAATGTTCAGAACAAATCCAGAGACAGAAAGACGAGTGGTTGCCAGGGGACAGGGAGTGGGAAGGTGAAGTGGTGTTTAATAGGTACACACAAGAGTTTCAGTCAGGCCGGGCGCGGTGGCTCAAGCCTGTAATCCCAGCACTTTGGGAGGCCGAGACGGGCGGATCATGAGGTCAGGAGATCGAGACCATCCTGGCTAATACGGTGAAACCCCGTCTCTACTAAAAAATACAAAAAACTAGCCGGGCGACGAGGCGGGCGCCTGTAGTCCCAGCTACTCGGGAGGCTGAGACAGGAGAATGGCGTGAACCCGGGAGGCGGAGCTTGCAGTGAGCTGAGAGCCGGCCACTGCACTCCAGCCTGGGCAGCAGAGCAAGACTCCGTCTCAAAAAAAAAAAAAAAAAAAAAGAGTTTCAGTCAGGAAAGATGCAAAAGTCCTCCCAATATTAAATAGCAGTGAGAACTGCACAATTCTATCAACATACCAAAAACAACTGAACTATACATTTAAAACTTAGAATTATATCTCAATAAAGCTATTATTTTAAAAGTAACAAGTGAACCCTCGGGTCTTAAAATTTTATGTAAACGTTTTATTAAGCTTTACTTAGATTATCATAGATAGGTCGATCTACCAAGATATGTCATTATTTCATTATTTTAAAAGTTACACGTGAACCTGGAAGTTTAAAAATGTTATATAAATGTTCTATTAAGCTTTACTTAGATAATCATAGATAGATTGATCTACCAAGATAGGCTTTCATTATTTCCCACTCACACTATACCTTGGGTATTCGTCAAAAGCATTCTTCCTAGATCCACAACAACTAACACAGGATTCTTGAATTTGAAATCATCAGGAAATATCACCTGAGGGGCAGAAATATCCAGTCGCACGGTCCATCGTTTACTCTCCTCCTGTACAAATAAAACAGTCATTAACCATAACTGCTGAAACCCAACAGCTTTATCCATGGTGCTCAAGCGTTTCTGGAAGCTGCAGCTGGGATTATGGAGAGACTTAGTGGTCTACTGTATTACAGCCAAAAGTCTAAGACAAAAGTAGATGTAAATGCTTGAGGATCTGAGAAATTACCACAGGCAAATATCTGAACGGCGGAGAAAAAAATAGCAAATAACTAAATAGGGGGATAGTCTATACTTAAGATTTTGTTTCTAATTTACAGGGTTTAATACTTTAAAGGATTATAGAAATTATAGAATTCAAATAAACATAGAACTCTAAACATTTTTACTTATTCAGGGGCATTGGTAACCACGAACTTCCATGCCAAAACATCTTAGTGAGAAACATAAGCTTTGACACTTGAAATATAAATAACACACCAATTCATGATTTGTTCATTGTTCTTCCCTTCAACCAAAATCAGCCTCAACCGTATGTATGTGGCAAAAGCTAATTTACGTTACCAAAAAGAAACCTCTCTTGTTTACGAGAATACTAATTGTCATACTTTATGTAGAAACATATATACACACACATACACACACACACACCCAAAAACAAAAAACAGGGCTAATTCTCCATCCCATACTACACACCTCATTTTACTTGGATCATTTCTGCTTCTCTGACACCTGTAACTTACTCTGCACTGTCCAAAAGATACCACACTTTTTCTCAATGTGCCACCTGCTGCTGTATTGTAGCAGTGCACCTCCATGTCACCTTAGAAACTGTGTTTTACTGGACTATTTTGATTTATAGAGACAAGGTCTCACTCTGTCGCTCAGGCTAGAATGCACATCATAGCTCACTGCACCCTCCAGTTCCTGGGCTCAAGCAATCCTCCCGCTTCAGCTTCCTGAACAGCTGGAACTATAGGTATGTGCTACCAGGCCCAGCTAATTTTTTTTTATTTTTTGTAGAGACAAGGTCTCACTATGTTGCCCAGGCTGGTCTCAAACTCCTGAGCTCAAATGATCCTCCCACCTCAGCCTCCCAAAATGCCGGGATTACAGGCATGGGCCACCTTGCCCAGCCTACCTACTGGACTGTGAAGATATCTCTTGGCCCTCCCTATCTATGGCATCCTCTTGACAGCTGGTCATTTGGCATCACAAAGTGCCTATCATCACACCCTAAAATAGAAGCTGGGGCATCATTCCAGTTGTCGCTTCTGGTAACAGTAAGTAAAAAAGAGAAACTCTCACGTGAAACATGCACAAAGTATCAGGTCTGGAAAATAGAACAAACACGAGTCTTTTTTTTTTTTTTCTTTTTTCTTTTTGAGATGGAGTCTCACTCTGTTGCCCCGGCTGGAGTGCAGTGGTGCAATCTCAATCCACTGCAACCTCCGCCTCCCAGGTTCAAGTGATTCTCCTGCCTCCGCCTCCCGAGTAGCTGGGATTACAGGAGACCACCACCATGCCCAGCTAATTCTTGTATTTTTAGCAGAGACAGGGTTTCACCATGTTGGCCAGGCTGGTCTCGAACTCCTGACCTCAAGTCATCTGCCCACCTCGGCCTCCCAAATTGCTGGAATCACAGATGTGAGCCATAGCACCCGGCACAAAGATGAGTCTTGAAAGTAACCTCATCCTGGTCCAAGGAGACACAGAATCTAGTCACAGTCACTCATTGTATTAGCTAAACCCTGACTATAAAAGACACAAGATTTTATTATCTGCTAGCTGATAAGGATTTAATATTTTCCGTGTCTTCAGTTAGCATAACTGATAAAAGTAAGCCTATCTACAGTAGGTAGTGACTTGATGGAAAGAATTCCTGCCCCTTCCACAATCCCCAAAGAGTGTTTATGGATGCCCACTTACAATGAAATCACCCACTAGCAAGCGATCAAGAGTTTGCCGGATTTCTGCCTTGGTCTGCATCTTCAGCTTGTTATATTGCCTTCGGGCAGCTTCAGCCACTCTCAGCTCAAGTTCAGACTGATAACCAAAACCTGCAAGATTGGAAATACACAGGAGAGTCAGAATTTTCACACGGCTGGGTGAACAAAAGTCCTACATCAATTCTCACCAAGAATTTCCATTAAAGTTTAAAAAAAAAAAAAAAAATCAGGCTGGGCATGGTGGCTCACACTCGTAATCCCAGCACTTTGGGAGGCCAAGGCGGGAGAATCACCTGAGCCCAGGAGACTGAGGCTGCAGTGAGCCATGATCACGCCATTGCAATCCAGCCTGGCGTGACAGAGCAAGACCCTGTCTCAAGAAAAAAAAAAAAAAATCAGTAACAACAGTTTCTTGCTCCAGTATGACCTGGCATAATACAGGGTAACAGGAATGAGACAAAAATGGGTAGTAGACCGTCATGGGGGAGAGGAGACAAGCGAGAGAAGCGTACCTAAGCTACTAGAATTTCTTAAGCCATTTTCTAAAATATTCCAAACTACTATATTTCCAAATTGTTAAAAAGCACTGAAAGAGAAAATGGAATTTCAAAGGAAGTGCCTTCTATGTTCTTTGTTTTTTCTTCTTATTCCTCTAAAACAAAGTCCCGCTCTGTCTCCTACGCTGGAGTGCAGTGGCGTGATCTTGCCTCACTGCAACCTCCACCTCCCAGGTTCAAGCAATTCTCCTGCCTCAGACTCCCGAGTAGCTGGGATTACAGGCGCATGCCACGACACCCAACTAATTTTTGTATTTTTAGTAGAGACAGGGTTTCACCATGTTGGCCAGGCTGGTCTTGAACTCCTGACCTCTAGTGATTTGCCTGCCTCAGCCTCCAAAAGTGCTGAGATTACAGGTGTGAATCACCACACCCAGCCTTTCTATATTCTTTTTAAGATAGGGTCTTGCTGTGTTGCCCAGGCTGGAGTGCAGTGGTGTAATCATAGCTCACTGTAGCCTTGAACTCCCAGTCTCAAGCAATCCTTCTGCTTCAGCCTCCCGAGTAGCTGGGGCTACAGGCACGCACCACCATGCCTGATTAATTTTTTTAAATTATTTTTAGTAGAGATGAGGTCTCCCTATGTTGCCCAGGCTAGTCTTAAACTCCTGGGCTCAAGCAATCCCCCAGCCTCGACCTCTCAAAGTTCTAGGATTACTGGTATGAGCCATTGTGCCTGGCCACCTTCTATATTCTATCAGTGACAGAGCAATGAAGTCACAGCATTTATGGCTACTGTTTATATGAAAAGACTAAAAAACTAGTCCAAAAACTAAAACAGCTTCATTGTAATAAAGGGGGAAGGGACATTTAAGAAAATACTATTGTTTTATAAATCTCCCTGTCCATAAAAGTACTTTTTCTGCACCTACTGTTTCAAATCTTTTTGGGGAACAAAGGGAGGCATAAATAAATCAATGATGACATTTAGAACTTTGCGGTATTTAATGCTGCACAAAGGATGTCAAAGAGACCACTGATCCTGTCATCTAGAAGGAAATTCTTGAACATTCCTGCTCAGTTCACTGGTCTAAAATATCCCGGGTAGCCAAGGAAACCACTGTCCTAGTGAAATAAAAGTACGGAGACCGTCGCTTTTCAGTTCCAAGATGCAGATTTCCAGTTACAATGCTGGCTGAAAATACAGCCGTGTGAAACCAATATCATGAAACTATTTTATGCCTGTAGTACTTTCATCTATTTTTGTAAGAATGTTTTGTAATTGAGAAACCTAAAAGAGATGATGAACTCCCTCACCCCATACTATTTTATTGCCTTTCAATCACTTTTGGTAATATTTTAAGATAGGTACTGATTCAAAGGTAGTGGCTTTCAAAAAGTACAGCTGCTATTCTTTGGTGCCATTATTCAGAATGACAGTATGACATAAAAATGGAAAAAAAAGAGAGAAATGAAAAGTATGACTACATGCATGCTAAGTGGAGGCAAACAAAGAGAAAATATTTAAGGATATAGATTTATCTTGGAAAAGACTGTCCACAAACTTCTACCCTGACTTAGTAACAGGACAGGGCAACCCGACTGACTTACTCTACAGACCTTTTTTGTTGCTATCAGAGCATCTGAAAAACCCTTGTCCAGGACACCAGAAATAACAATAAAGATGTTTTTAAAAAGGAAGATCAAACAAAAAAGTTAACCTGAGGTATGAACCTTTCCCTTGTAGAAAAAGTCTGCTACTTTTTTAATGGCCTGCGGATTGTATATGATGTTCAAGGGCCTTGTGCTGACATTGAGTCGCCTCTCAAAGTGGCTGTGTGCCGGATTTCTCTCATACAGCATCTCAAAAACTGGGTCATCTGGGTCTGCAGCTAAAGGAAAGAATAGGAATAAGAACATGGAACAAAGCAAAAACGATAACTTTATTCTTAATAGACCTGTGAGAAATTCTGGAAAAACAGACGTTTTCTAAATTATTTTCCAATTAGTTCACATTTATGCCTATCTTTAAAATAGAAAGCCTAATCAGGATTGACTGTTTAATTTTCCACAGGAATTACGTAGAATGGCCTGTTGTACTAGCTCCCATATCATGGAAACCAAGGACCTGAAGGCCCTGCAAGGTTGCCCAGTTAGTCTCAGGTTCGCATCTCCACTGAGAGAGGACCAGGCTGTCTCCAAGTCAAACCCGGGTGCACACAGCAAATCGCTGTGCACAAAACAGAAAACATTCCCTCTTTTACTACTGATCAAAGACTACTGATCTGGTTTTTGCTGGAAAGCCCCCCAAAAAGAATTTTTAAATTATTAAAAAAAAAAAAAAAAAAAGGTCAGGTATGGTGGCTCATACTTGTAATTCCAGCACTTTGAGAAGCCAAGGAGTTCAAGACTAGCCTGGACAACATGGCAAATCCCCATCTCTACTAAATACACTAAAACTATCCGGACATGGCACCACACGCCTGTAATCCCGGCCAGGGCATGGGAATTACTCGAACCCGGGAGGCAGAGGTTGCAGTGAGCCAAGACCACGCTACTGCACTCCAGCCTGGGCGACAGAGCAAGGCCCTGTCTTAAAGAAAAATTAATTTTAGCCGGGCGCGGTGGCTCAAGCCTGTAATCCCAGCACTGTGGGAGGCCGAGACGGGCGGATCATGAGGTCAGGAGATCGAGACCATCCTGGCTAACATGGTGAAACCCCGTCTCTACTAAAAAATACAAAAAACTAGCCGGGCGAGGTGGCGGGCACCTGTAGTCCCAGCTACTCGGGAGGCTGAGACAGGAGAATGGCGTGAACCCGGGAGGCGGAGCTTGCGATGAGCTGAGATCCGGCCACCGCACTCCAGCCCGGGTGATAGAGTGAGACTCCGTCTCCAAAAAAAAAAAAAAAAAAAAAAAAAAAAGAAAAATTAATTTTAAAAATTTAAAAATTTTTTTTAAAAAAGTAGGACAAATTACCTGGGTAATGATCACTTCTGTCTGCAGATGTAGTTTGCACACCAAAAGATTGTGAAACTCTGCCAACTTCTTTTTGCTATTAAACAAACACACAAAAATGCATAGACGTCAGGGTGAGAGGAGAGTAAATTCACTAAACAAACCATCTTACCCTTTAGCAACACACTCCCTTAGCACAATCAAATCAAAACCCACTTTACCTCAGACTGAGCACTTCCAGAATTGTTTCGTTTTCTGCCCTTTTCCCAATCTAGTGAGACCACATCTTTTCCTTTGTACTGACAATATGCTACTTTGCACTCAGCACATTTAATGAACAGTTGCTAAATGAAAATTAAACATGTCTAACTTTTCAAACTTTAAGTCTGCCTTCCCACCCTCTCCACAACCTTCCCCCAACCACAATAAAACTATGGACAGAATAAGGGGTTAACTATTCAACCATGTGGACAGTTTGTTGCCAACTTAAGATCAAAGATCTTATCGTTAATAATGTATATTTTGAAAATTATATATATATATATAGAAAACTTGAGATGTTTCTGTTTTGGGACCCTGGCAAGATGAGATTTCATGTCAGTGACTAAGGGTCAGAAGGCATGAAAATGACTGTTACATACAGAAGAAACCCGAACACTGAAATGCAGAAAATAGTGGTCTTATAGCATTTTCTTCCAAATCAGAGCAAAATAGAGTATGGTGGCTACAACACAGGAGTGCAAGAAGGCATAGCCATAAATCTCACCAACATTTTCTCTTTAACAAATTCAAGAAACTTCTCTAATCCCAGCACATCAGCCTCAAGATCATCAAATGTCAGAATGAATCAGGTATCATTCGCCTAAAACAGACTACAATTTACCAACACTTTAGATACATTCATTATCCCACTGTTGTACATACTGGATTAGGGAAGACTAGAAGAGGAAACATAGTTCCTTCTGTAGCCAGGTCTCGAAGAAACAGTCCACCCAACCGGACTGAAAGCAACGAGGAATTTCTTCGAGGAAGAGACTCTGCTAGAAGTTTTACATCTATAAAACATAAGTAAACTAGTTGATACAATGCTTATGAGAGCCTAATGTGTTTTTAAAAATATGAGATATTCTATTTCACAGAGGATTATTAGAGATGATGAACTATTTTTCCTTGAAATTAAACAAACAAACAAAAAAACCCTATCTATCTATCTATAGGCACATATTGGAGATATCACGGGTTTGGTTCCAGACCGCTGCAATAAAGTAAGGATCACAATAAAGCGAGTCACACAAATTTTTTGGTTTCCCAGTGCACAGAAAAGTGATGTTGACACTATACAGTAGTCTACTGAGTGTGCAATAGCATTATGCCTGAAACTACAATACAGATACCTTAATTTTAAAATATTTTATTGCTAGAAAGTACTAACAATCCTCTGAGTCTTCAGCGAGTTGTAATCTTCTTGCTGGTGGAAGGTCCTGCCTACATGTCAATGCCTGCTGACTGATCAGGGTGTGGTTGCTGAAGTGTTGGGGTTACTGTGGTGATTTCTCAAAATAAGACAACAATGAAGTTTGCTCCATCAACTGACTCTTCCTTTCACAGAAGATTTCTCTGTAGCAGGTGATGCTGTTTGATAAAGCATGTGTTTAACCACAGTAGAACTTTTTTCAAAACCACAGTCAATCCTCTCAAACCCTGCCATTAGCAAGTAAGTTTATTTAGCATCCTAAAAACTTTGTTGTCATTTCCTTTTTTTATTGTGTTTTCTTTTTTGAGACAGGGTCTCGCTTTGTCACCCAGGCTGGAGTGCAGTGGTGCAATCATAGCTCACTATAACTTCAGAGTCCTGAGCTCAAGGGATCCTCGTACCTCCCAAGTAGCTAGGACTACAGGTGTATGCCACCACAACCAACTAATTTTTTTTTTTTTTATTTTTAGTAGGTCTTGCTGTGTTGCCCAGGCTGGTCGTGAACTCCTGGCCTGAAATGATCCTCCTGCCTTGGCCTCCCAAAGCGCTGGGATTACAGGCATGAGCCACCACACCCAGCCTTTGGTTGTCATTTCAACAGTGTTCACTGTATCTTCACCAGGAGCAGATTCCATCTCAAGAAACCACCTTCTTTCCTCATCCGTAAGAAATAACTCTTCATCCATTCAAGTTTGATAACAAGATTACAGCAATTCAGTCACATTTTCAGGTTCGACTTCTAATTCTAGTTCTCTTGCTATTTACCCCACATTTGCAGTTACTTCCTCCACTTAAGTCTTGAATCCCTCAAAGTTATCCAAGAGGGTTGATTTCTTCCAAACTCCTGTTAATGTTGATATTTTGACCTCCTTCCACGAATTACAAACGTTCTTCATGGCATCTAGAATGGTGAATCCTTTCCCGAAGCTTCTCTATATACTTTACTCAGGTCCATCAGAGGAATCACTATTTATGGCAGCTATAGCCTATGAAATGTATTTTTTTTTTTTTTTTTTTTGAGACGGAGTCTCGCTGTGTTGCCCAGGCTGGAGTGCGGTGGCCGGATCTTGGCTCACTGCAAGCTCCGTCTCCCGGGTTCACGCCATTCTCCTGCCTCAGCCTGAGCTGGGACTACAGGCGCCCGCCACCTCGCCCGGCTAGTTTTTTTGTATTTTTTAGTAGAGACGGGGTTTCACCGGGTTAGCCAGGATGGTCTCGATCTCCTGACCTCGTGATCCGCCCGTCTCAGCCTCCCAAAGTGCTGGGATTACAGGCTTGAACCACCGCGCCCGGCTGAAATGTATTTCTTAAATAATAAAAATTGAGGCTGGGAGTGGTGACTCACACCTATAATCCCAGCACTTCTGGGGGCTGAAGCAGGAGGATCGTCTGAGGCCAGGAGTTTGAGACCACCCTGGCCAACAAAGTGAGAGCTCATCTCTGAATAAATTAAGTAATTAATTAAAGAAACAAACAAACTTGAAAGTTGAAATTACTCCTGGATCCATGGGCTGCAGAATGGATGCTGTGTTAGCAGGCATGAAAACACCACCAATTTCTTTATACTTCTCCCAGCAGAGGTCTTGGGTGACTAGATGCATTATCCACGAGCAGTAATATTTTGAAAGGAATCTTTTTTTCTGAGCAGTAGGTCTCAATAGCAGCCTTAAAATCTTCAGTAAACCATGCTGTAAACAGATAGGCTGTCATCATCCAAGCTTTGTTGCTCCATTGATAGAACACAAGCAGAGGAGATTGAGCATAATTCTTAAGGGCCCTGGGATTTTCAGAAAGGTAAATCAGCAACTTAAAGTCACCAGCTGCACTGGCCCCTAACAAGAGAGTCAGTCTGTCCTTTGAAGCTTTGAAGCCAGGCATTGACTTCTCCTCTCTAGCTATGAAAAGTCCTAGATGGCATCTTCTTCCAATAGCAGGCTTTTTCATCTACAATGAAAATCTGTCATTTAGTATAGCAAGGATCTTAGCTGGATCTTCTGGATAACTTGCTGCAGCTTCCCCATCAGCACTGGCTGCTTCGCCTTGCACTTTCATGTTATAGAGATGGCTTCTTTCCTCCAAATTCATGAACCAACCTCTGCGAGCTTCAAACTCTTCTTCTGCAGTTTCCTCTCCTCTCTCAGCCTTCCCAGAACTGAAATGAGTTCAGGCCTTGCTGTGCTTTAGGCTTTGGCTTAAGGGAAGGCTGTGGCTACTTTGATCTTCTATCCAGACCATTCAAACTTTCTTCATTGCAGCAGTAAGGCTGTTTTGCTTTCTGATCATTCGTGTGTTTGCTGAAGTAGCACTTTTATTAATAATTTCCTTCAAGAACTTTTCCTTTGCATTCACAACTTGGCTAACTGTTTGGCACAAGTGGCCTAGCTTTTGGCCTATCTCAGCTTTCGACATGTCTTCCTCACTAAGCTTAATCACGTTTAGCTTTTGATTTAAAGTGAAAGATGTGCACGTTTAGCTTCTGATTTAAAATGAGAGACATGTGACTCTTCCTTTCACCTGAACATTTAGAAGCCATTGTAGGTTTATTAATTAGCCAGATTTCAACATTGTGTCTCAGGTAATAGGGAGGCCCGAGGAGAGGAAAAGAGACAAGGAAATGGCCAGTCGGTGAAACAGTTGGAACATACACAGTATTTACAGTTACCATCTTTGATGGGCATGGTTCATGGCACTCCAAAACAAATAAAATAATAACATTACAAATCAGATCACCATAACAGAATAATCATGGAAAAGTCTGAAATATTGGGCAAATTACCAAAATGTGACACAGAGACACAAAGTGAGCACATGCTGTTGGAAAAATGGCACCTGTAGACTTGCTCATTTTCAAATCTTCAATTTGTAAAAAATGCAGTGTCTATGAAGTGCAATCAGGCAAAGTGCAATAAAATGAAGTGTGCCTGTATCTACCCAGCTATCTAAACATACAAAGACCGTTAGAAGTTTCCCAGCAGAATGAATTTTAAATAGCACCTTTTCAATTCAGTTCAAGTAATCTGCTAGTTAATACTAAGTTTATGACAGCTCAATTTTCTACAGTATGAAGTCAAACAAACTGGCTTTTAAAAAAAAAATCATTTGTCCTTCTTCAACTACTGAGGAATCTCAAATAAGTTACTGTTTTATGGACTGAAATAAAAATATCTGTGAGATGTCCAAACCAATATCTGCATATTTATACACCTTTAATTCAAAGTCACAAAAAGAAGGCAAATAATGTCCAGTCCATCCTCATTATTCACAGATTCCGTATTTGCACATTTGCTTACTTGCTAAAATTTGTAACCCCAAAATTAATCCTCATGGCACTGTCGGTCATTCAGACACTCACAAAGCAGAAAAAAATTCAAGCCGCCTGATGTGCACATTCCCACCTGAGTTCAAACAAGGCAACGCTCTGTCTCCTCGTTTTAGCTCTCACACTGTGAACAAACATCCTTCCCATGGTCTTCTATTTAGAGCCATGTTTTTCATGCTTCTGTGCTTTTTGCTTGCGGTTTCACTGTTTAAAACAATCCCCTAGTGCTAAAGTGCTGTCTAGTGGTCCTGAGTGCAAGAAGACTGTGATGTGCGTTACAAAAATAATATGAGGCCAGGCGCGGTGGCTCACACCTGTAATCCCAACACTTTGGGAGGCTGAGGCGGGCAGATCACGAGGTCAGGAGATCAAGACCATCCTGGCTAACACAGTGAAACCCCGTCTCTACTAAAAATACAAAAATAATTAGCCAGGAGTGGTGGTGGGCGCCTGTAGTCCCAGCTACTTGGGAGGCTGAGGCAGGAGAATGGCGTGAACCCAGGAGGCAGAACTTGCAGTGAGACGAGATTGCGCCACTGCACTCCAGCCTGGGCAACAAAGTGAGACTCCGTCTCAAAAAAAAAAAAAAATGAGTATTAGAGAAACTTCATGCAGGCATGAGTCATAGTGCTATAGGCCATGAGTTCAATGTTAATAAATCAATAACACAATGCTCCTTGACTTAGGATGGAGTTATGATAAACCCACCATAAGCTGAAAATATCGTAAGTCAGCTGAGCACAATGCCTCATGCCTGTAATCCCAGCAGTTCGGGAACCCAAGGAGGGTGGATTACTTGAGGTCAGGAGTTCAAGACCAGCCTGGCCAACATGGCGAAACCCTGTCTCCACTAAAAATACAAAAATTAGCTGGGCATGGTGGTGTGCACCTGTAGTCCCAGCTATTCAGGAGGCTGAGGCAGGAAAATCGCTTGAACCCAAGAGGCAGAGGTTGCAGTGACCAGAGATCACACTACTGCACTCCAGCCTAGGCGACAGAGCAAGACTCTGTCTCAAAAAGAAAGAAAGAAAAAGAAAAGAAAAGAAAAGAAAAAAAGAGAAAGAAAGAAAGAGAGAGAGAGAGAGAGAGAGAGAAAGAAAGGAAGGAAGGAAGGAAGGAAGGAAGGAAGGAAGGAAGGAAGGAAGGAAGGAAGGAAGGAAGGAAGGAAGGAAGGAAGGAAGGAAGGAAGGAAGAAAGGAAGAAAATATCATAAGTCAAAAATGCATTTCATACACCTAACCTACTGGACATCACAGCTTGGCCTAGCCCACCTTAAAAGTGCTCAGAACACTTACATTAGCCTACAGGTAGGCAAAATCATCTAGCAACACAGTCCACTGTAGACTATTAGCTGCTTACCTCATGATCGCATGGCTGACTGGGAGCTGTGGCTCACTGTTGCTGCCCAGCATCTTCAGAGAATATCATACTACCTACCTTTAGCCCAGGAAAAGATCAAAATTCAAAATCCAAAGTATGACTTCTATTGAATGTGTAGCACTTTTGTGCCACTTGTAAAGTCAAAAAATCCAAAGTCAAAGTATCCTAAGTCGAGGACTGTCTGTATATCTATATTAAATGTCTTTAAATACAGACACACATTTTAAAAGTAAGGTTAGGTACTGATCAATTGATGAACGTTATGACCAGAGGTTCACATGAACCTAACCCAGTAGTTCCCCTAAGAGCAATGGTTCCACATTGGGTAATACAGTTTTCGCACTGACTTTCTAGACTATCACTACAGCGAATAATGAGAATCGCCTGGACATTGGCCCACAGAGAGACAACAGTGGCAGGTAGTTTCTTAGGGGCAGTGTACCTGAAAACTCGAGCTGCATGAAAGCACTTTCATTCATTTGAGGAGTTCCTTGCTCCTTGTGTAACAGAGTCACTGTACCTCGCTGCAACTGCAAATTCAGTTTGGCAAAGACATGATCTCGCTTTGTATATGTGTTCATACACGAGGCATCTGCAGTGGGGTCAAAAAACTCCTCAGTGCCTAAATGGTAAGGGAGAAAAGACTGTAAGAAAAAACATGGAATAAAAAAGCACCAGCAAGCAGACTGATCACAGTTATGATGATGTTAGTTTAACTATTTTTCCCTGTGTTAAGGAAGAACTCCAAAGTCATGGGTGACTGTTTTATAGTATTTCCTAATGTAAAACAACCCTAATTGTTTTTTAAGGGATCTTATCAACTTATTATCAAACCAGGAAGGATAAGATTCATGATAAGGGACGGTACAAAGCAGTGCTGCCCAGTATGGTGAAATGGTCCACATCTGTGATGTCCAGTACAGTGGCCACTAACCACATGTGGCTACCGAGCACTGGGAGCACAACGTGGCTAATGTGCTAGTGCAATTAAGAAATTAAATTTTTACTTGTATTCAATTTGAATTAAATTTTAGTAGCCATTTGTGCTTATGGCTAGATATCGGACACTGCAGGTTTAAGAGAGGCTCTAGACTGGTATTCAAATTTCAGAGTTTAAAATTGTTGAACTTGTTCAAATTTAGCTCTTTTACAACCTCTGCCTCTCAGCTCTATCTGAAACTGCATTAATATGTACACTTAGTCACAAAGTTACAAATGGAGTATCTCCCAAAATATTTCTTCTCTTAGCCTCTATGAACATAAACTGTTTTTCAAATATCTACTTTTGTTAAATTTGAAAAATACCACAAGCTGTTGCACAAATAACAGACCACTTTGTTTGAATCAAGTGAAGGCCAGCTCCCACCGTACCCAGGATCTCTTCGGGAATCCACTGCTCCTGTTGCTCTGCTGACAGTCCCTCAACCACATTCCCTTCTGGGGTTTGCTGCCCGTACCAGCCACCCCATCCAGGAAACCAGGACTGAAGATACTGCAGCATCCCACTGCCTCCACCAGGTTCTGGGTCTCCCGGAGAGGCTCCTGGAGAATCAAACTGAGGCTCCCGCAGACTCTGTGTCAATCACAAAGGAGCACAGGTGAGTACTCAAAGATAACAGCAAGCTGTGACATGCGCTGTTTCCCCCACAGGAGCATACGCACATCAAAACTGCAGCACTCGGGGTGTGCTGGGTCTGAACAAATCCTCTTGTAGAGGATTTCTTACCTCTGCTAGTTCTTCTTGTTTGTGAAATCGATCATGAACCAGTTCACGCAAAATCTTCAATTCCTCAAAGCTCTGTTCCTCTTCAATCCGACACATTTCCTCCTGTTTGGGTGAAAACAAAAGCAAATAAACAAAAACACAAACGTTGTACATCCAGAGACACTGGACACCCTCACAAGCCACTAAAAGTACAGCACAGGAAACTCTCTGGTCCCCTGCATTTCCACTGAAGGCCAAGAAACAAGATAAATAGTTCCATGATTGCTGTTTCTGACTTAAGCAGCTTTCCATATAATCCAGTAGAAGTTATTTGGTCTTAAAAACATCACTAACAATTCTCCAGAAATTGAGCTCTATGAAAGAAGGGGGGAAAAATATCACTAACAAGTTTCATCATATCTGAGATGAATGGTGAATGGAGAGGGAATGAGGAAGAGCAGTACTCAGTTTTAAGAGTCATTAAAGCGTATGGACTGTTGCAGCACCCACATTTTGAACAGCACTGACCCCATTTACAAAGGGCTTCCACATGTATTAGCTCAGATGAGCAGTAAGCAGCCTAGTTATCGCTCTTCCTGAAACCCAGGACCAAGTTTCCACAGGAAGTGTGCAGGCTCCAGCTCTTTTACAATTCATGTAGGAAATTAGCAAGAACGTGGTCATTTTCACTTGTTTCACACTAGTTAGGAAAGAACCATGATACCCAGCTAATTTTTTAAAAGCAGAATTAGCTGTCCTGAACTGCTTCTTACACCGTAACATTAAGAAAAAAGGAGATTTTACATGTTTACTCGCTCATCTCAGTTGTAAATGAGATTTTCTCTCCCTCTGTGTCTTTGCCTGTGTCTTTAAGACAATCATCCAAGGGCTGGGCGCAGTGGCTCAGGTCTGTAATCCCAGTACTTTGGGAGGTCAAAGCGGGCAAACCGCTTGAGCCCAGGAGTTCCAGATCAGCCTGGGCAGCATAGCAAAACCCTGTCTCTATAAAAGATACAAAACAGCCGGGTATGGTGACGTGCAACTACTCAGGAGGCTGAGGTGGGAGGATCCCTTCAGCCAAGGAGGCTGAGGTTGCAGTGAGCCAAGATTGCACCACTGAACTCCAGCAAGGATGACAGAAGGAGATCCTGTCTCAGAAAAAAAAAGGGTAGGCTGGGGGCGGTGGAGGCTGAGGCAGGCAGATCACTTAAGCTCATGAGTTCAAGACCAGCCTGGGCAGAAGGGTGAAACCCCATCTCCACAAAAAATAAAAAATTAGACACTTGTGATGCGGGCCTATAGTCCCAGCTACTTGAGAGGCTGAGGTGGGAGAATGGCTTGAGCCCAGGGGGCAGAGGTTGCAGTGAGCATGATCACGCCACTGTATTCCAGCCTAGACAATAGAGCCAGACCTTGTCTCAAAAAAAATTTAAAAAAAGGAAAGAAAAGAGAAAAGAAAACCATCCACAATGTCTGGTTTATTTTATCCTTCTCATAAGGTTCCTGCGTCAGTAACCATGTCTGACACTGATGATAAAAGCATTAGCAAAGTGAGTGGGCCACAGCCTCAGGGTGCTGGCAGGAGAGGCGCTAACCACTAGGGATTCAGCATTGCCCTCAGTGACCACACAGCAGGAGCTGAAGGGAAAAGTACTCCTTTGTGCTTGGAAGAGTCTACTAAACAAATGGTTAGTTAAGGGGCAGTACCTGAGCCAAAATCCTGGAAACAGTCTAAGCTGCTACTGCAAAAATTGATGCTCACAAAACCGAAACAAAACAAGCAGCAAAGCAATCCCCAACACCTTCCCCCGAGAGAGCAGGCAGACAGTAGAGAAGGTGGGGTCCTATGCCAGGGCTCCGGGAGGGGTATTCTAAGGGCCTTCAACCCTACTATTAACTAAACCATGAGCTTGCCTTCACCACGTACTTCACCCTTTTCTGCCTGGCCTCTACCACCTAAATATCCAAGCTCAATCAAGTCCCCTGGGATTACAGAAAACAGAGGCCAAAGTTCACAGAGATTACAGACTTTGAAGTAAAGAATTAGGACTCGGATGAGGCTTTGAAGAGAGGCGGGTGACTGCATGAAACCGTCTCTCGAGCTGGGGGGCAGGCGTGTGGGCACAAAGTCATAGCAGGACCACGGTGTCTTTCCTCCTCCCATCCCGTGGCCAGGCTCTCCTCGGGCAGCGGAGTGTGGAAGATGCTCCTGGCTTTGTTCTCGCCCTACTAAGACCAATTCTATCCTGTAAAATTTTGCCACTTTGGCATGGGACTTTATTACCTCACAGATCCTATTTTCTTTAGTCTTTGAGAGAACATTCTTACCTTGTGAATAAGACAAGAAACACAAGACCACAGTCCACTCACCTTGTCATCTGTGGACAGCAGGCCTCCTTTTAACTTGTTGAAATACTTGTCAGTGTAAGATACAGCATCGCGAGCACGGTGCAACATGAAGTCCCAGGTGCAGCGTTTCCTCTGCTCTCTGATCTCATATAAGTTAGCATTCAAAGCAAAATACCACCATTCTCGGCAGCTGAAATGGTCCATAACAAGGTAATCACCTCTTACAACAAAAGCAACAAAAAGGTTACCAATCCAGGACAATCCACATAACCCCACTCCTCTCCTGAGACATCTTTTCTCTTGTCAGCCACCAGTTTATATATTAAGCTCATCTTAATATTAAACCCACTAGGTGGAGAAGGCAAATCTGCCAAAGAACATCAAATAATAGATCCCAAATGTATATATCAATAACATAGTTCTCAATTGGTGTGAATTTTAATATCCGTCCCCTCCACTGACAGAATATCGAAGGCTGACTGTAAGGTAAATACCGTCTTCAGATAATTACCAAGGATGTGACTACTAAAGATTTTTAATTGAATACTTCTAACTAAAGACACGGAACTACGTAGGATCTTTAAAAAGTTTTATTATATCACGCTGGTCAAATTTATCACTGCAACATGAAAATAGGATTCAGTTTTGCTATGGAGGCTGCAAAGAGTACTATGTAAATGTTGACCAAACAACCTGGGAGAAAAAACACAGGGAAGTAGGTTCAAAGAATATTTAAAGTATTTTAATATACACCAGATCCCACCAGAGCAACGTCAGCCTACTTGCTAAATAAGACTGAGAGGATCCTCTGAATTTTACTCCACTCAGTCTAAGAGTAAGCTGATGACACCAAATAAATATACAGAAAGAATAACAATAATGATAAACAACGGGAATGGCATTCCAAGGACCAGAAAAAATCAATTGTACTTCTATCTCCAAACAAGGGTAAAGGGCAGTGAGGCGCACTTCTGATCTATGCACATAATAAGAATAGACTTCCAAATGTATTTCAGGAGCACACTGAGAAGCCCTTACTTCTTAGATATCGCCACTTTGGGTTTCCACCTTCGGAACTTCACCTGCCTCTCCTTTCGTTCCAGCTCCTTGAGGAATTCCATGATTTGCCGGTATTGCAGCTTTTTATTAGAGGTTAAGAGATACTAGGTTAGAATTGGTTTGTTTCTTTTACTCAGTTAAGACCTATATCTAACAAGAACAATTCACATTAGTTGATCCACTGAATTGAAACCCAGTGCAAACTGAACCACCAAAATATCAGCATCAAGTGGCATGTTTCTCTGAACACTCACAGTTAAGCCTATGCATTGCCGTATCGCTTGTAGTTTTTGTTCGGCTCTTAAAAATATCAAAACAAAACTAGCCTCCTTTCCAATCCATACCACCAACTAATTAAAAAAAAAAAAAACTACCCTGAGATCAACCCATTTTAACTATGTAACAGACAGTGAGTTTTATACCTAACACAATTTTGGTCTGGAGGGAAATGGTCTCAGGTGAACTTTCTTTCCTGGTGAGGACACATTAATATCAAGACTTTCACCGCAGTCACCAGTGTGACAGTGAGTAGATGCCACTGAGAAGAAAGGGCATACCTGAGAGAGTTTCAAGGGAATGGTCTCCAGCTGAATATCACAATCAATACGGGGACTGTGCCGAGACCGTAGGGGCTTCTTGGAGCAGTTTCTCTTCAAAAGAGCAGATGCAAACACAGGCTCCAGGACGTAGTGATGGCTGCGACTCTCCATGCTCCTGGCCATGGCCTCCTGTGTGTCACAAGAACATCTGCTCTGCTCAGAATGGCTTTCCGTCTGGGAGTCACTCTTTTACAATGTTGGGGTTTTATGAGAAACAGTGGAGCACAGTCACAGGCTGTGTCACAGCAGCAAATGTTTTTGTCTGTTTTGTTTTTATTCATTTTTATTCTTTTTATATGAGGACAGGATCTCACTATATTGCCCTGTCTGGTCTTGAACCCCTAGGCTCAAGTGATCCTCCTGCCTCCCAAAGTGTTGGGATTATAGGCATGAGTCACTGGGCCTGGCCAACAGCAAATGTTTTTAGGATCAAGTAACATGTTGGTATGTTATCTAATCAACAGTGTATTGTATCGAAATCCAAAAACACTATAAAACTGGGTTATAAAACTCTCTAGTATTTTAAATTTTTTATTTATATTTCTTTTTTCTTTTCTTCTTTTTTTTTTGAGACGAGTCTTGCTGTGTTGCCAGGCTGGAGTGCAGTGACGCAATCTCGGCCCACTGCAACCTCCAACTCCCTGGTTCAAGTGATTTTCCTGCTTCCGCCTCTCAAGTAGCTGGGATTACAGGCACGCACCACCATGCCCAGCTAATTTTTATATTTTTAGTACAGACAGGGTTTCACCATGTTGGCCAGGATAGTCTCGACCTCCTGACCTCATGATCCGCCCACCTTGGCCTATCAAAGTGCTGGGATTACAGGTGTGAGCCACTGCACCCAGCCTTTACGTTTCTTAATAGGTAATACATTCACACGGTTTAAAATTTTAAAGGAAAAAAAGGTGAAATCTCTTTCCTGGTCTCATCCCCAGCCACCCACTTACCTCCTCAGAGGCAACCAGCAACACCAGCTTCTCATGTCTCCCACCCAAGCCATTCTGTACACATGCAGAGACATCTGTAATTTTCTGTTTTCTTCAACAAATGCTATAAATGCTGTTTTTACCTTAGTTTAACTTCATACTATATCTTAAGAAACTATTACACAGTCATCATAAAGATCTTTACCTTTATTATTTACAGCTGCATATTGTTTTACTGTATGGATACAGTGTTTATGTAATCGAATTAAAACAAAAACCGGCCGGGTATGGTGACGCCTGTAATCCCAGCACTTAGTGAGGCCGAGGCAGGTGGATCACCTAAGGTCAGGAGTTCGAGACCAGCCTGGCCAATATGGCGAAACCCCGTCTCTACTAAAAATACAAAAATTAGCTGGGCATAGTGGCATGCACCTGTAATCCCAGCTACTCGGGAGGCTGACGCAGGAGAATCACTTAAACCCTGGAGGTGGAGGTTGCAGTGAGCCGAGATCGCACCACTGCACTCCAGCCCCAGGCAACAGAGCAAGACGCCACCTCAAAAAAAAAAAAAGAAGAAAAAAACCATCATGTACAATAGTATCCAAGTGAAAGATAACCCTGGGTGGGGGAAAAAAAAGAGCCATTTTCCCCCATTTCACTTAAACCACCTATAAATTATTTATAGAAGGATTAAACTGGCTGGGTGTGGTGGCTCACACCTGTAATCCCAACACTTTGGGAGGCCAAGGTAGGAGGAGCACTTCAGGTCAGGAGTTCAAGACCAGCCTGGCCTGGCCAACATGATGAAACCCCATCTCTACTAAAAATATAAACATTAGCTGGGCATGGTGGTGAGCGTCTGTAAACCCAGCTATTGGGGAGGCTGAGGCAGGAGAATTGCTTGCATCCAGGAGGCAAAGATCACAGTAAGCCAAGATTGTGCTGCTGCACTCCAGCCTGGGTGACAGGGCGAGACTCCATCTCAAAAAAAAAAGAAAAAGAAAAGGAAAAAAGATTAAACTGAGATGTTTTTTAATCCTTCACAAACAATAATATTTTATATCTGATGATTTATGACTTTTTAAATATCACTTAAGGGAATGCCACCAAAGTGAAGTTTAAACATAAATGCGTTAAGAAAGTTCCTCTTAAAGGCCGGGCGCGGTGGCTCAAGCCTGTAATCCCAGCACTTTGGGAGGCCGAGACGGGTGGATCACAAGGTCAGGAGATCAAGACCATCCTGGCTAATATGGTGAAACCCCGTCTCTACTAAAAAATACAAAAAACTAGCCGGGCGAGGTGGCGGGTGCCTGTAGTCCCAGCTACTTGGGAGGCTGAGGCGAGAGAATGGCGTGAACCCGGGAGGCAGCGGAGCTTGCAGTGAGCTGAGATCCGGCCACTGCACTCCAGCCCAGGCAACACAGCCGGACTCCGTCTCAAAAAAAAAAAAAAAACAAAAACAAAAACAGAAAGTTCCTCTTTAAGATTCAGTGCTGGTGCTCTGTTCATTTCAAATCTAGATGCCTAGGCCAGGTGTGGGGGCTCATGCCTATAATCCCAGCACTTTGGAAGGCCAAGCGGGAGGACTGCTTGAGCACAAGAGTTTAAGACCAGCCTGGACAACAGAATGAGACCCTATCTCTACAAAAATAAATAAATAAATGATGGAAAAAATCTAGATGCATAACTATGTTACATGCACATGCAAACAATGGAATACTATGCAGTAGTCAGAGCAATGAATTGGAAGTACAAACAGCAATATCTTAAAAACATAGCTTTAGTTGAATAAAATAAACCAAAGAAACCTATAATCTAGTATAAATGTAAAACATACATAAAATAAAGCACTATAAATTGTTCAAAGTCACATACATATCAAGTACCTCAAGCAAACACACTTGAGAGTGAATGGCTTTAGAGGAACAGTGGGTGGGAATGGGAATCAGAGATGCAGGAGACAAAAGCCTCCATGGCAGTGATCCTACGCCACTTCCCTTCCATGCTGTCTTGCAACAAAGCCCCCTGCCGAAATCATACCTGTAACTCCACCTGAGGCAAATCCCCCAGTAAAGTGCAATTGACATCCCAATAGATGCTAAATTCTGCTACGTCTAATTGCTTTTTCCGCATTAGTTTCTGTACCTGAGGTAAAAAAGACAAAGAAGAAAACAGGATGACTGTCTTTATTCGTGAATGCCATTCATTCAACAAACCATTTGTAAAAAATCATGTGTCCGGTACTTTACGAGGTGCTGTGGATATATAACTCAAAACATGCTTCTGCTCTTACAGAGTTCAAAATCTAGCTAACTGGGGATACAAACATGGAAATACATAATTTTAATGACACAGAGAGAAGCAGAAGAAAAATCTATACGATGCTATGAGCAAACAAGAAAATGTCACTGTGCAGATGACTGTCGAAAGATGTAAAAGTTTCAGGCAAATGGTCAGGTGGGAGGAAAGGGCTGGGTCAACCACACAGTCCTCCCTCAGTATCCACAGGGAGTTGGTTCCAGGAACCCCAAAGATACAAAAATCTGCAAATGCTTGAGTCTCTTAAAATGGCATAGTATTTGCACACAACATACCCATATATCCTCCCTGTACACTTTAAATCGTCTCTAGATTACTTTTTTTTTTTTTTTTTTTTTTTTTTGAGAAGGAGTCTCGCTCTGTTGCCCAGGCTGGAGTGCAGTGGCCAGATCTCAGCTCACTGCAAGCTCCGCCTCCCGGGTTCACGCCATTATCCTGCCTCAGCCTCCCCAGTAGCTGGGACTACAGGCGCCCACCACCTCGCCCGGCTAGTTTTTTGTGTTTTTTAGTAGAGACGGGGTTTCACCGTGTTAGCCAGGATGGTCTCGATCTCCTGACCTCGTGATCCGCCCGTCTCGGCCTCCCAAAGTGCTGGGATTACAGGCTTGAGCCACCGCACCCGGCCTCTAGATTACTTACAATACCTCATACAATGTAAATGCTATGTAAATCATTGTTATACTGAAATTTTTTTTTTTTTTTTGAGATGGAGTTTCACTCTTGTTGCCCAGGTTGGAGTACAACGGCACGATCTTGGCTCACTGCAACCTCCACCTCCCGGTTTCAAGTGATTCTCCTGCCTCGGTCTCCTGAGTAGCTGGGATTACAGGCATGCGCCACCACACCCGGCTAATTTTTTTATTTTTAATAGAGATGGGGTTTCACCATGTTTCCCAGACTGGTCTTGAATTTGTGAGCTCAGGCGATCTGCCCGCCTCAACCTCCCAAAGTGCTGGGATTACAGGTGTGAGCCACTGCGCCCAGCCAGACGGGGAGTATTTTTGATCCCGTGTTGGTAGAACCATGGATATGGAACCCGAGGATATGGAAGGGCAACCGTACAAAAGGCCTGATATCTTCAGGGAACAGTGAGTCTATCTGTGTAACTGGAACACTGGATGTGTGGGGTGGGGGCAGTATTGGTACAAGTGGATGAAGACATATTTGGGATGAGGAGTTAGCTAAGAGTTGAGAACAGTAGCTTGGAATGTTACTAGGTACACTGGGTTGAATGGTGTCCTCCCTTCCCCAAAAAAAAAAAAAAAAAAAAAGTCATAACCACGCAGAAGCGTGTATGTAACCTCATTTGAAAATTATCTCTTTGCAGATGTAATCAAATTAAGAGGTCATACTGGTTTAGTGGAGGCCCTCATCTAACGGGTATTGTCCTTACAAGAAGACAAACGACACAGGGAGAAGGCCACGTGAAGACGGAGGCAGAGGCTGCATGAAGCACCTGCAAGCTGAGCAAGCTCAACAACCGCCAGCAGCTAGCCAAGGAGAGATGCACCAGACAGTTTCTCCCTCAGCCTCCAGAAGGGACTGATCTGGCCACAACTCTTGACTTCAGACCTCTCATCTAGAGAATAAATTTACGTTGCTTTAAGCCATCTGGTTTGTGGCAATCTGTTAGGGCTGCCCTAGTTATCAAATTCATTAGGAAAGGAAGTTTATGCCGTGCTAAGGTGTTTGGACTTCAGGCCTTCAGTGATGCGGAGCTGCCGAACGTTTTAATGCGGGCAGGTAACACGATCAGGTATGTGCTTCAGAAAAAGAAGTCTGGTGACGGGGTAAAGTAGGGCTTTCCCTTCAGTGTGCCAGAAAAAAATGAGTTATGAGTGCCTCAAGTATGAGCCAGTGTATGGGATCAAGTTACATCTTAAAAACATGTGGTTACTCTGAGCTGGCCACTTCCAGCCCCAAGCAGCCACAGCCATTTGCCCCCGGGTACTGTACAAATACTATCTTTTTACTATGTGGGTTCTGACATGGAAAACACTGGAAAGCACTGGTACAGGACAAATAGAAAGATCCTGGAGATCACAGAACAGTGTATTTCATTAGTCCAGGTAAAACCTGACAACATCCTGCAGGGTGACGGTCATATGAGGATGGACAGGAAGAGCTATGTTTGAAATGCTTTGTAGGAAAAAGTAGCAGGACCCTGTGAATAACTAGATATGGAAATTGAAGTGTAAGAAGTGAAAGGAGGAGCACACAGCTTCTAGAGATCAGTGTGGCAGGCAAGAGCACAGGGTGAGGAGCAGGGATGGCACAGTCTTTCATAAAGGGCCAGAGAGTCAACAGCTTAGGCTCTGCGGGCCATGCAGTCTCTGCTGCAACTACAGTACTCCACCGTGGACAACACTAATGAGCATGGCTGGGATCTAAAAAACCTTTATTTACAAAAACAGGTGAGAAGCCAGACTTGGCCACAGGTCATAGTTTGCCAAGCCCTAATTTAGAGTTGGTCCACCTGTGTTCAAGGCCTGGTTCCACTTTTCACTCCACCTCTTATGCTGCAGTGTCCTTAGTAAGGTTATTAGGATCACAGCAGTGGTGAAAATCAAGGCGAACTGAATGAGTTAAATCATGGAAAGTGCTAAGAACAGTGCCTGTCATATAAAAGTACTCAAAACTGTTAGTTATTATTGGTTTTTACATTCAGTAAAATGTTAGGAAATAAAGAAAAACACTTCGTTTGGGGGACAAAATGGGCAGATGGAATACACAGGATCATTCTAGTACTTATGACAAGCTGTGGTATAACATGAAATATATTTGATCTTTGTCCCAGGTTCCTCGCACAGAGTTCCTAAAACCCTTGGAAGTTCCTGACAGGAGTGTCATTGTTGTTCCTAAAAACCCTCATGATCACACCTCAGTATATGCTAATTAAGTGACTTTTGATGGGGTCGGTAGACAGCCTCAAGATGGGGCTCATCACGAAAAGATCAAGTAATTAGAGGGTTGGGCCTTTCAGTGCCACTCACTGACCTCTGGTTGGTGGCGCTGGAGATTAAGCTGCATAAAAACTTTGAACCATGAGATCTGCTAAGCTTCCAAGTTGCTGAACACTGGAGCAGGGCGTGGCCCTCTTTATCTAGATATTCACCTGTATCCTCATCGCATCTTTTACTATAAACCAGCAAACGTAAGTAAAGTGTTACCCTAAGTTCTGTGAGCCATCCTAGCAAATTACCAAACCTGAGGAGGGGAATTGTGGGAACTCCAACTTCTAGTCAAAAGCACAGGTCACAACCTGGGCCTTGTGACTCACATCTGAAGTGGGGGGTGGTCCTATGGGACTGAGCCCTTACCCGGCGGGGTATGCAGTAACCCATTAGTGTCAGAATTAAGTTGAACTACAGGATACCAAGTTAGTATGTGATGGAGAATTGCTTGGTGTGTCAGGGAAAACCCTCACACACCTGGTGTCAAAAATGTTTTTTGTGTAGCATGTGAAGAAACAGAGTATGTTTTGAGACAAGCAGTAGTTTTAAGAAAACCACGAATATGAAGGTCAAAGGGTGGAGAATGGAATTCAAAATGTGGAAGCCATCAGCAAATATTCCCTGGTGGTAGCTACAACTATGAGTTTACCCAGGGAGTGAATTGTGAGTTTACGCAGGGAGTGTATGTAAACCGAGAAGAAAATCAAACACAAAATCCTTTCTGCCTCTTAGCTTCTTTGTGCATAAAATGAAAGTGATATAACCAAAGGTCAGAGAAAATTACCTATTTCCCTATGTCAGCAAATTTGATTTGCTGCAAACACACAAGAGACACCCATGCCCTACCACAGAAGGCAATGGAAAAGAATGTGATTCATTTACATAACACAAAATGGCAAAAGGCAGAGCCCCAAATTCCTAGAGCATGGCTTTCTTCCTGCTTTGTCATCACATTTCATACTCACAGGCTCATTCACAGCATTTTGCATGGACACATTCTTAATGCAGATGCCAAATGCAAAAGGATGGGAGGGATTGGTGACACCATCTTCAAAGCGTAAATGGACATCTTGAATTTTTAACTGCAAAGAGAAAAAAGAAAAAACAGCTGATGCACCTGCAGAATAGTGTTCCAAAGAAAAGAAAAAAGAAAAAGCATTTAAATAACTGCTATGGGTGAAATACTATAGTTAGGGGTCAAACTGCCCTTGAGCCCTTGAGCCACTAAAGGAAGCCACAGCAGACACTCTACACAAACACATCACACACATATCCAGTATCCTGTAAGTTCCTAAGAGTGTTACAATAATTCTCTTGTTATGTTATAATATGTGATATTATGTTATAATAACTCTCTTGTGATTTGCTTTTACCAAAAGGGCTCCAATACTTTCATTAAATCATTTCAGAAGACATCTTTTAAAAAGCAATTAAAGAAAGTAAAGCCACTGTATACAGACAATTGTTCCTCCTGCTCTGCTGATATCTTCATCTTTCCTCTATGTCCCCACATCTGGACCAAGGAAACCAGCACGGCACATAAACTTTGTATGTGTGTACATATGTATGTATTTATTTCCCTTAGTCCCTCCCTGTAAGTGGGCTACAGAAAAGGCACTCTGCTTCAATGAATTAAAAAATAATAACAGGCTGAGCACAGTGGTTCATGCCTATAATCCCAGCACTTTGGGAAGCTGAGGCAGGAATATTACTTGAACCCAAGAGTTAGAGACCAGCCTAGGCAACACAGCAAGACCTCACCTCTACTAAAAAATTTTTTTAAATAGCCAGGTATGATGGCACGAGTCTGGAGTCTCAGCTACTCAGGAGGCTGAGGCAGGAGGATTGTTTGAGCCCAGGAGATGGAGGCTGCAGTAAGGTATGATGGCGCCATTGCACTCCAGCCCAGGCAACAGAGATTATGCCTTAATAATAACAATAACAGAAAGTAAAAAGACAATCCACAGAATGGGAGAAAGTATTTGCAAATCTGATAAGAATCTGGTATTCAGAATATACAGAGAGCTCTTATAACTCAACAATAAAAACATAAACTGATTTGTAAAATAGGCAAAGGATGGCCGGGCGCAGTGGATCACTCTTGTAATCCCAGCACTTCGGGACGCTGAGGAAGGTGGATCACCTGAGGTCAGGAGTTCAAGACCAGACTGGCCAACATGGTGAAACCCTGTTTCTACTAAAAACATAAAAAAATTAGCTGGGCGTGGTGGCAGGCACCTATAATCCCAGCTACTCGGGAGGCTGAGGCAGGAGAATGGCGTGAACCCAGGAGGCGGAGTTTGCAGTGAGCGGGGATCGCGCCACTGCACTCCAGCGTACGCAACAGAGCGAGACTGTCTCAAAAAAAAAAAAAAAATTAGCCAGGCATGATAGTGCAGGCCTGTAATCCCAGCTACTCAGGAGGCTGAGGCAGGAGAATAGCTTGAACCCGGGAGGCAGAGGTTGCAGTGAGCTGAGATCGCGCCACCACACTCCAGCCTGGGTAACAGAGCAAGACTCCATCTCAAAAAAATAAAGAAATCGTGGCAAAGGATTCAAATAGACATTCTCCAAAAAAATAGATACACAAGTGGCCAGTAAATATATGGAAAAATATTCAGTATCCTTAGCCATTAAGAAAATGCAAATCGGCCGGGCGCGGTGGCTCAAGCCTGTAATCCCAGCACTTTGGGAGGCCGAGACGGGTGGATCACGAGGTCAGGAGATCGAGACCATCCTGCATAACACGGTGAAACCCCGTCTCTACTAAAAATACAAAAAACTAGCCGGGCGAGGTGGCGGGCGCCTGTAGTCCCTGCTACTCCGGAGGCTGAGGCAGGAGAATGGCGTAAACCCGGGAGGCGGAGCTTGCAGTGAGCTGAGATCCGGCCACTGCACTCCAGCCTGGGTGACAGAGCAAGACTCCGCCTCAAAAAAAAAAAAAAAAAAAAGAAAATGCAAATCAAAACCACAGCAAGACCATCATTTCACACCCACTAGTATACAATCAACAATAAATGTTTGCTTTTTGGTTTTTGGTTATTTTTTTTTTTTTTTTGGTTACTTTTTTTCTTTATGTCCTAAATGGTGTTAGAGAAAATGCTCTCTCACCATTTCTGCAGGCTTTTCTTCTTGAGATGGAGTCTCACTTTGTTGCCCAGGCTGGAGTGCAGTGGTATGATCTTGGCTCACTGCAACCTCCGCCTCCCGGGTTCAAGTGATTCTCCTGCCTTAGCCTCCCCACCAAGCAGCTGGGAGGACAGGCACATGCCACCATGTCTAGCTAATTTTGTATTTTAGGCTGGTCTCGAACTCCTGACCTCAAGTAATCCGCCTGCCTTGGCCTCCCAAAGTGCTGGGATTACACGCATGAGCCACCGTGCCCAGCCCCATAATCAATAATAAATGTTGATGAGGATATGGAGAAACAAAACGCTCATACATTGCTGGTGAAATCGTAAAATAGTGCAGCCTCTTTGGAAAACAGTTTGGTAGTTCCTCAAAAAGTAAGCAGAGTTAACCCATCATTCAGCAATTCTACTCCGAGATATCTATTTGAGACAACTGAAAACATGTTCACCCAAAACCCTATACACAAATGTTTACAGCAATATTATTCATAACAGCAAAAAGGAGAGCCAACCCCAATGTCCAGCAACTCACGAATGAATAAACAGAATGTCACATGTCCTGAGAAACGCAAGAACTCTCAACAAGAACATTCCCTTCAAAAGAGATTTGACCAACTTTAATATGGCTTCTGGCAGCCTGAGGCCATGTCCCGGGGACAACACAGTCCCCTATTGAGTTCCTGCCTGGTAAAGCTCAGGACTATCAAAAGAACATACCCTTTATTCCAGCCAACACCTGACATAGGCCTCTGACCTCCCTTTCTTATAGCATATTTACTGAAAAGGGTTTATAGGTTTACAGAGCTATTCAATTGTGCCATTTCTTTGAGAGATGTGTATGTATAGGTGGAGTATTCCTCATCTGAAAGGCTTGGGACAAGAAGTGTTTTGGATTTCATTTTTGGGGGGATTTTGAAATATCTGCATTATACTTAACTGGCTGAGTATCCCAAATCCAAAAATCCAAACTCCAAAATGCTCCAATGAGCATTTCCCTTGAGTATCATGTGGGCACTCAAAAGGCGTCAGACTTTGGAGGATTTCGGATTTTCGGATTTGGGACGCTCAACTTGTATCTCCAACAGCTCAGGAGTCTCTTTCTCAAGGACCTGAAAGCCATTCCTTTGAAATGTAACCATCAGGAAGGGTAGGGCCTCAATCTCCCAGTCTGAGGGAAGAGCGAATCCTAACTTTGATCACTGCCAGCAGACACAGCTAGCCTAATGACATTCACAGCGACCAACGCCTTGTCATTTTTCACTTGAGTACCCACTCACTCCACCTCCCTGCACCCTCAAGCTCCCTTTAAAAGGCCCAGCTACCTCCGCACAAGTCAGCCTGGAGCTCGGCTGTCAGTAGTTAGTGAGTAAAATCTGTTTTTATTGCTCTGACGTCCGGCTTTGTTTAATCTTTGACAATCCATACAATGGCATACATGATTCAGTCATAAAAAGGAATGAAGTGCTGAAACATGCTACTACACAGATGACCCTTGAAAACATCATGTCAAGTGAAAATGGCCAGGCCATATATCATGTGATTCCATTTAGATGAAATGTCTAGAATAGGCAAATCTAGAAAGTAGATTAGTGATTGACAGGAGCTGAAGGAAGAGGGGAATTGGTAATGACTACTTTTTTAAATTATTATCATTTTTTTAAGATACAGGGTCTTGGTCTGTTGCCCAGACTGGGGTGCAGGGGCACTATTATAGCTCACTACAGCCTTGCAGCCCAACTCCTGGGTTCAAGTCATCCTCCTGCCCCAGCCTTCCAAGTGTCCGGGATTATAGGTACATGCCACCAAGCCCAGCTTTGGCAGTGACTACCAATTGGAATGATGAAAATGTTCTGGCATTATTTAGCAGTGACCAATGCACAACCTTGTAAATATACTAAAAAAAAACACTAAACTGTACACTTTAAAAGACTGAACTTTCTTGTATAAGAACTATATCTCAATAAAATTATTTAAACTAAGATAAAATAAAAATAATGACTAATCTTTTAAAATTTGTTTGTCAAAGTTAGGAAAGTTATGAAACCAAAAACCTCAGACTGTAATTTTTGGGAACATGACATACACTGAACACATCTGGCCTGTGTCACATTGGCACTGCAAGAAAATTCTAAAGGTAGTAAGTATGGACAAAGTCTTATAACACTCATATCAGTGGGACCCTGATCAAGTTTTTGAGGATGAAACAAAATTATAATTGAAGTAGAAAACATGGCCAAGGCCAACAGCCCCAGTCCTGTAACTCATCAAATTGCCACCAGATACACCAGCAAGAGGTTAGGTATCTTAGTGAGCTGTTCGCAATTTCACAACTCACTATGTCATCAACTAGAGACGAGGCATCCAACCTCTCTCATTTTACAGGTGAAGAAATTGAGACCAGAGAGGTGAAGTGATTTGCCCTGAAGCCATATAGTCATCAAGGCTCAAATAACCTGGATTCTTACAAGATAAATCCTTTAGCAGGTGGGATTCCAACATTCAAAAAGAAAGTGCAGGAAGTGAAATGGAAGAGATGTGAAAACTCCTTCTCATGCCAGCTGAAGCAAGAAAACTCTATGTCTGCCACAGAACATAGGACTTGCTTTTCAGGTTTTCCCCTTGGCACAGCCTACAAAAGAGCAGACCTGAGCAGCCAGCCCCATCTACACCTTAGATCAGCTGAACCCACGAGAAACGGGAAACTGAGAAACATATTTAAGCCTGAGAAATCCCTCTCATGTTGACACTTTTATAAAAGTCAGCAGGACTTACTTCAATATTCTCCACAATCCTCGTAACTACGGAGGCGGTAACTGAATACCAATAGGACTCCCCTTTCTGCTGGCGTTCATTCTACAAAGGCAAGAGTCAGCGTTAGCTCAATCTAGTGTTCTTGCTCATCTTACACGTGTCACCACAACTGCTCTTATGGCCCAAAAGATCTCTGCCTTGCCTTCCATTTCTCCTCCAGGGCTTGAAGTAGTGCTTTCTTGCGTTCCCTTTCCAACAGCTTCTCCTTTTCATCATTGAAATCCTGTATTTTTTCCGGGGCTCCAATTAAGTGAAGGCTGGAGATGGAGATCACCCAAGGGTCCACATGGGGGCGATAAAAGGGAATCTGAAGGGTTACTTTCCCAACGAAGCCTGGAAGGAGAAGGAAAGTCTCGTTCACAGTGTGTACATTTTTAATTCTTTCCATTTTTTGGTATTGTCACAATTTTGTTTAAGGAGCATGGATTGCTGTTATTACTTTTTTTTTTTTTATTTAAAACAACAGCCAGCAGGCTCTTGCACATGTGAAACAAGTGTTAGGAGGCTGACATCTGTAAGAACAAGGTATAATCACTTATATAAGCTGGAAAAAGTTTGTGAAGACTTCACCACATCAACAGTAACATCCCTCCTCTAGAAACCATCTCCTTTTGGCCGGGCGCGGTGGCTCAAGCCTGTAATCCCAGCACTTTGGGAGGCCGAGACGGGCGGATCATGAGGTCAGGCGATCGAGACCATCCTGGCTAATACGGTGAAACCCCGTCTCTACTAAAAAATACAAAAAACTAGCTGGGCGACGAGGCGGGCGCCTGTAGTCCCAGCTACTCGGGAGGCTGAGACAGGAGAATGGCGTGAACCCGGGAGGCGGAGCTTGCAGTGAGCTGAGAGCCGGCCACTGCACTCCAGCCTGGGCAGCAGAGCAAGACTCCGTCTCAAAAAAAAAAAAAAAAGAAACCATCTCCTTTTCCAAGCGGAGTACACCTTACACTTCCTTAGAGTGTCTTTCTTCCCCGGGCCCCGCACAAGCCCATGGACACTAAACTCATGTATTGCTCATTATTCATTGTCTGGTTGATAAGTACTAGTTGGGAGTCATCAGACCTATGATATATCCAATCTTGAACATCCCCACCACAAACTGAAACGTAGGTAACATGGCACTGGCCTTCTCTCAATAAAGAATTCTGATTCTTCATGAGAACCTGAGCTGATGAGAAAGCCAAACGGCTCGGCAGAATTGTGATACTTATTTCCCAAGTTCTTCCATTTCTAGCCAAACCTCCTAGAATACAAGCTTTCTTTATATTCAATTTATAAGAGTCAAGCTATGTTGCCCAGGCTGGTCTTGAACTCCCGGCCTCAGGTGATCCTCCTGCCTCAACCTCCCAAAGTGCTGGGATGCCAGGTGAAAGCCACCAAGCCCAGTCCAACAATGGTATTTTTAATGACAACATCAAGTGATCAACTGTGTAATCCAGTAATAAATTCAGAAATTTAGCTGGGCTTGGTAGCACGTAGCTGTATTCAACCATTTCAACTAATAGTTGGGGAAGCTGAGGCAAGAGGATCTCTTTAGCCTGGAAGTTCAAAGCTGTAGTGAGCTATGATAGCATCCCTGCACTCCAGCCTGGGTGACAAAGCAAGACCCTGTCATAAATAAATGAATGAATGAATGAATGGAGGCCAGGCACGGTGGCTCACGCCTGTAATCCCAGCACTTTGGGAGGCCGAGGCAGGCAGATCACCTGAGGTCAGGAGTTCAAGACCAGCCTGGCCAACAAGGTGAAACCTCGTCTCTACTAAAAATACAAAAAAATTAGCCAGTCGTGGTGGGGCACACCTGTAGTCCCAGGTGCTTTGGAGGCTGAGGCAGAAGAATTGCTTGAATCCGAGAGGCAGAAGTTGCAGTGAGCCGAGATCGCACCACGGCACTCCAGCCTGGGTGACAGAGCGAGACTCCGTCTCAAAAAAAAAAGGAAAAGAAAAAAGAAAAATGAAAGGGGAAAGAAAAGGAAACCTTGAATGTAGAACAGAGGTTCTCACATTTTAGGAAACATAAGAATCACCTGGAGTGCTTATTAAACACGTAAGTTCAACGACATTCCCTCAGAGATTCTGATTCAGTCGGTCTGGGGATCACCTGACCTCCCTACCACCATCACAAGGTCATCCTGATACGAGTGGCCCAAAGACCACACTCTAAGACTGGCATAAACTCTAACATTTGCTATATCCTTCCTCTAACTGATCAAATTGATACAAACTCCAGGGCTCTCAGTTTTCACATCCCAAACAATTTAAGACTCAAATTTCCTCCCCGTCCTTTAGTTCCACATACCAGCTTTGACTTCAAATGGTAATTCCAATTCTTTCAAGGCATCTTTCTTTAATGGCAAGTTTTCTAATTCAACAGCACCTAAAAATAAAAACAGCATCATGAAATATCCATTTAACAAATACAGTAGGCTACCTACTACTGTGTGTAAAGCATTGAAGGTTAAAGGAAAAGTTTTACATCTAGAACAGACTACATCATCTGTAGATTAAAGTTTTACATCTAGAACAGGCTATATCATGTGTAGGTTAAAGGGAAAGTTTTACATCTAGAACAGGCTATAGCATGTGTAGGTTAAAGGGAAAGTTTTACATCTAGAACAGGCTATATCATGTGTAGGTTAAAGTTTTACATCTAGAACAGGCTATATCATGTGTAGTGCTACCACCAGCCCATACACTTCATCTAAATGAATTTCCAGGCCATCGGCTCTAACATCTACATGAGAGCTGAAGCTTAGGCACTGATGAAGAGTTATGACCAAGAGTTACATTTTCCATAACAGGCCAGATAGTAAATATTTTAGGGTTTATATGATGTCTGTTGCGTATTCTCCTTTTATTTTTTTTTATGAACCTTTAAAAATGCAAAACCCATTCTTAGTCTGCAGGCCAGATCTGGCCCGCTGGCCCCTTTGCTGACCCCTCGCTTAGGCTAATATTTACCAGAGGAACATCAAAATCTGACTCACCTAGGATGAAATGCAGGCTCCTGGGCCCCACCCACAGACCAACTAACTCAGAATCTCTGGGATTGAAGCACAGAAACTTGCAGTTTCTAACAAGTTCCTTCCACCCTCAATCCCTCCCCAAAATGAGTATAGCACATACAGTATTCAAAAGTCTATGATCTAATTAAATGAAACTGGTCTTCAAAAGGAATTACACTCTTCTCTTCTGGGAGAACTTCTTAGCACCTCTACTTACAAGTGCAATAACTGATCAGAAAGCAAAGGAAGGAACAGGACTGAGAGGTGACAATGTGTAGCAGTCCTCAGCGCCCCCTCGGCCTCAGCGTCCACTCTGGGGGCGCTTGAGGAGCCCTTCAGCCGGCCACAGCACCGTAGGAGCCCCTCTCTGGGCTGGCTGAGGCCGGAGCCTCCTCCCTCTGCTTGCCAGCAGGTGTGGAGGGAGAGGCGCGGGCGGGAACCGGGCGGGAACCCGGGCTGCGTGCTGCGCTGGCTGGTCGGTGTGAGTTCTGGTGGGCACGGGCGCCGGCTCAGCAGGCCCCGCACACGGCGCTGCCGGCCGGCACCGGGCCAGGGCAGTGACGGGGTTAGCACCCGGGCCAGCAGCTGCGGAGGTTGCGCGGGGTTCCCCAGCAGTGCTGGCCCGCTGGCACCGCACTCAAATTCTCGCCAGGCCCTAGCTGCCTCCCCATGGGGCAGGGTTCAGACCCGCAGCCTGAGGTGTCTGAGCTCCTCCCCCTGCGGTGGGCTCCCAGGCGGCCTGAGCCTCCCTGACAGGCACCGCCCCCTGCTCCCTGGCGTCCAGTCTGGGCGACAGCCCAAGGACTGAGGAGTGCAGGCACAGCTCCACACTGGCAGGCAGCTCTGCCTACAGCGGTGTGCAGGATCCACTGGGCAAAGCCAGCTGGGCTCCTGAACTGGATGGGAACTTGAAGAACTTTTATATCTAACCGGAGGATCGTATGTGCACCAATCATCACTCTGTGTCTAGCTCAGGGTTTGTAAATACACCAATCAGCACGCTGTGTCTAGCTCAGGATTTGTAAACACACCAATCAGCACTCTGTGTCTAGCTCAGGGTTTGTAAATACACCAATCAGCACTCTGTGTCCAGCTCAGGGTTTGTAAATACACCAATCAGCACTCTGTGTCTAGCTCAGGGTTTGTAAATACACCAATCAGCACTCTGTGTCTAGCTCAGGGTTTGTGAATACGCCAACTGGTACTCTGTATCTAGCTAACCTAGGGGAGCCTTGGAGGACTAGCACTCTGACTCTGTGTCTAGTGCAGGGATTGTAAATGCACCAATCAGCACTCTGTGTCTAGCTCAAGGTTTGTAAATACACCAATCGGTACTCTGTGTCTAGCTCAAGGTTTATAAATGCACCAATTGGTACTCTGTATCTAGCTAACTCTGTATCTAGCTAACTAGCACTCTGCGACTCTGTGTCTAGCTCAAGGATTGTAAATGTACCAATCAGCACTCTGTCAAACCAATCAGCTCTCTGTAAAATGGACCAATCAGCAGGATGTGGGTGGGGCCAGATAAGGGAATAAAAGCAGGCTGCCCCAGTCAGCAGTGGCAACCTGCTCCGGTCCCCTTCCACACTGTGAAAGCTTTGTTCTTTCGCTCTTTGCAGTAAATCTTGTTGCTGCTCACTCTTTGGGTCCACGCTCCCTTTATGAGCTGTAACACTCACCGCGAAGGTCTGCAGCTTCACTCCTGAAGCCAGCGAGACCACGAACCCACCAGGAAGAACAAACAACTCCAAACGTGCTGTCTTTAAGAGCTGTAACACTCACCACGAAGGTCTGCAGCTTCACTCCTGACAGCGAGACCACGAACCCACCAGAAAGAAGCAGCTCCAGACACATCTGAACATCTGAAGGAACAAACTCCGGACAACCCATCTTTAAGAACTGTAACACCGCAAGGGTTCCCAGCTTCATTCTCGAAGTCAGTGAGACCAAGAACCCACCAATTCCGGACACGGGACCACCACTGAAAATTCTTTTCAGACCCAGCTTTTATGACTTAAACCCAAAAGTGAATAGACAGGAGGGCAGCTAGATCCATCACTCTCCTGGCTATGCAAGCCATTCGCCCTCACGTATACAGAGCCCTGCTCTGTGGGAGGCACTGTGATGGCCACTGGAAATGCAAAAAGAGAAGGCAGAGTCCCCATCCTTAAATCACTGCGATTGTTTTTACAAAATTGAGCGACAAAAGGCAATTTTTGAGCAACCTAAGTCTATCTGAGATACACATTTTTCAAGAACAGGGAGTACAGACAACAACCATTATTTGGTAAGAAATGCAAGAGAGCCTTTTACTCCAAGTACAAAATAATGCAGAAAACGTGATTATGTTTCCCTTTAAATGACTGTTCAGGACTTCGGGTTACTGGTTTCTAAAGAATTCAGGCCAGGTGCGGCAGCTCACACCTGTAATCCCAGCACTTTGGGAGGCTGAGGCGGGGGAATCGCTTGAGCCCAGGAGTTCAAGACCAGCCTGGGCAACAGAGCAAGACCCCAACTCTACAATAAATTTTTAAAAATTAGCCAGGCATGGTAGCATGCACCTGTAGTCCCAGCTACTGGGGAGGCTGAGGCAGGAGGATCGCTTGAGCCCAGGAGGTCCAGGCTGCAGTGAGCTATAATCGCACAACTGCACTCCAGCCTTGGTAACAGAGCTAGACCCTGTCTCTAAAAAGAAAAAGGGGGAAAAAAAAAAGAAAATTCAAATCTAGCAACTTGGCAGATTCTGAACAAATACAATCAACTTATTTTTTGATTTTTGCAGGAATATTTGTCCACATGGGCCATGCCCCCCCACCCCACCACCATACCTTAAGACTAACGGAAAGGAAAAGTTTATAACCCCAGTGAAACAACCCCATATCCACATTTGGGGAGAAAATGAATATAAGGGGAAAAAACATCATGAAACGTTTCCCTTAGTTGAAATAGACTTAAAGGTGGCAATTCAGGCCGGGCGCGGTGGCTCAAGCCTGTAATCCCAGCACTTTGGGAGGCCGAGACGGGCGGATCACGAGGTCAGGAGATCGAGACCATCCTGACTAACACAGTGAAACCCCGTCTCTACTAAAAATACAAAAAAAAAACTAGCCGGGCGAGGTGGCGGGCGCCTGTAGTCCCAGCTACTCGGGAGGCTGAGGCGGGAGAATGGCGCAAACCCGGGAGGCGGAGCTTGCAGTGAGCTGAGATCCGGCCACTGCACTCCAGTCCGGGCGACAGAGCGAGACTTCGCCTCAAAAAAAAAAAAAAAAAAAAAAAAAAAAAAAAAAAAAAAAAAAAGGTGGCAATTCAATAGTTTCTTCTTTTGAATAGCATGATTTACACTTCGAACCGCCTTATTTTTATTTTTATTTTGAGATGGAGTCTCGCTTTTGTCGTCCAGGTGAGAGTGCAATGGCGCGATCTCGGCTCACTGCAACCTCCGCCTCCTGGATTCAAGTGATTCTCCTGTCTCAGCCTCCCGAGTAGGGACTACTACTACTCCCGACTACAGGCGCCTGCCACAACACCCGGCTAATTTTCTGTATTTTTAGTAGAGACAGGGTTTCACCACATTGATCAGGCTGGTCTTGAACTCCCGACCTCAAGTGATCTACCCACCTTGGCCTCCCAAAGTGCTGGAATTACAGGTGTGAGCCACTGCACCCAGCCCGAGCCACCTTATTTTTCAATGCCCAAATCTGTCACAAAGGCAAGTGAGCTCTGGGCTTCCCTGGCAGTTGTACAACCTTGGGAAAGTAAAGGGAATTACAGGCAACTCATATCACGAAAAATTAAAGCTGAAGCATGGAGGGCAAAGGAGAAGATCTAGAAAGGACAGAGAGAATGTAAAGGAAAAAATGAGAAGAAACAGCCTACACCAAGCCAAAAGCAAAGGAATCTGGCGAACCAGAACAGCCATGGTTTAAGACTGAAGATTTCCTAGTCCCCACCCACTCAAATATGCACCCACGACTGGCCCTGCAGGGAAAGGTCCCTCCAAAGATCCAAGCAGAAAAGCACCCAAAGTACTGAGTGCTTTAGAAATGATAATGTTGGTCACTTACTCCAGGCAGACATTACAGACTTACTCACGGATGTCTCATCCAAAAACTCCTCATCTCAGGCAAGAAATCTACTCACTAAACTGGGAGTAATTTAGAGGTTGGTCATTTCTTAGTAATTTCTAATGGTTACTGAATTCTCTTCCCTCTGCTCCAGGTTAAAGAATCAACCTAAGGTTCAGCGCTTATAAAAACAAAAAGGAGGGAATGGAAGTTTTGGGTTACAAATATACGATATGCCCCAGGGTGAAGTTCAGACTCTGACATGGTACTGGCAGCCTCTACCTTCTTTTTTTTGTTTGAGACAGAGTCTCACTCTGTCAACCAGGCTGGAGTGCAGTGGTGCGGTCTCAGCTCACTGTAACCTCCGCCCCCTGGGTTCAAGCGATTCTCCTGCCTTAGCCTCCTGAGTAGCTGCGATTATAGGTGCCTGCCACCGTGCCTGGCTAATTTTTTTTATATTTTTAGTAGAAGCGGGGTTTCGCCATCTTGGCCAGGCTGGCCTTGAACTCCTGACCTCAGGTGATCCACCCACCTCAGCCTCCAAAAGTGCTGGGATTACAGGCATGAGCCACCTACCTTCTGGCCCCAAACCATTTCAAAAACACCCTGCAAGTTTTCAGCCTCTGCTCACAGGGTGCATTCCACCTGGAATGTGGGGACCTGCCCAGGGCCACCTATGGAAATCCTGCTAAAATCCACTCAAGGCTGGGTGCAGTGGCTCACGCCTATAATCCCAGCACTTTGGGAGGCCAAGGCAGGAGGACTGCTTGAGCCCAAGTGTTCAAGACCAGCCTTGGCAACATAGTAAAACCCTATCTCTACAAAAAATAAAACAAATAGCTGGACCTATGGTGGTACATGCCTGTAGTCCCAGCTACTCAGGAGGCTGAAATGGAAAGATCGCTTGAGCCCAGAGAAGTTGAGGGTGCAGTGAGCCGTGATGGTGCCACCACACTCCTGGGGTGATAGAGCAAGACCCTGTCTCCAAAAAAAAAAAAAAGAAAGAAAAAGAAAAAGATCCACTCAAAAAGCTATCTCCATAACCTTCCCAGAGTCCTGCAGGCAGAATGGACAGCTCCCTTCCTTCACACCCCTCGCATGATGCCTGTATTTCCAGAATAACCATTTCATCTACACTCCCTTGTATTACTATATAATCTGTCTCCCAAACAGGTTAACAGTCCTCTAAGATCAGGGACTATAGAGGTGGAATAAGAAGATGGATGCGGTGGTTCATGCCCATAATCCCAGCACTTTAAGAGGTCAAGCAGGAGGATCACTTGAGCCCAGAGTTGCAGACCGGCCTAGGCAACTTAGTGAAACCCTGTGTCTACAAAAAGTAAAAAATTACCCAGGCATGGTGGCATGCACCTATAGTCCCAGCTACCCTGGAGGCTGAGGCAGGAGGATCGCTTGAGCCCAAAAGTTCACGGCTGCAGTGAGCTATGATCCTACTACTGCACTCTAGCCTGGGTAACAGAGTGAGACTCTCTCTCAAATGAAAAAAAAAAAAAAAGAAAAGAATAGCAGCTACCATTTAGTGTGGTCTTACTGTGTCCAAGCACTTCATACACATTATCTCATTTAATCCTCACAACAATACAAATAAATAATATTAGTTTCTCCCTGCTAACTTTTATATTTTTAGTAGAGATGGGGTTTCACCATGTTGCCCAGGCTGGTCTAGAACTCCTGGCTTCAAGTGATCTGCCCACCTTGGCCTCCCAAAGTGCTGCAATTACAGGTGTGAGCCACCATGCCCAGCATCAATAAATGTTTTTGAATGACTGAACTTTTTTTTTTGAAACAGGGTCTTGCTCTGCTGCCCAGGCTGGAGTGCAATGGCAAGAACACAGCCCAGTGCAGCCTTGACCTCCTAGGCTCAAGCAATCCTCCCACCTGAGCCTCCCAAGTAGCTGGAACCACAGGTGTGCACCACAACACTCAGCTAATTTTTTTTTTCAGAGAAGGGATCTCACCACGTTGCCCAGGCTAGTCTTAAACTTCTGGCCTCAGGTGATCCTCTGGCCTTGGCCTCCCGAAGTGCTAGGATTACAGGTGTGAGCCACCACACCCGGCCTCAATAAATGTTTTTGAATGACTGAACAAGTGAAAATGTTTGGGGGGAAAGGGTCTTGCTCTGTCACACAGGCTAGAGTGCAGTGGAGGGAACACAACTCCATGCAACCTCAACCTCTCCAGCTCCAGCGATCCTCCCACCTCAGCCTCCTAAGTAACTGGGACCACAGGCACGCATCACCACACCCAGTGAATTTTTTTTTTTTTTTTTTTTTTTTTGTATAAAAGGGATCTCACCATGTTGCCCAGGCTAGTCTTGAACTCCTGGCTTCAGGTGATCCTCTCATGTTACTCTGTATTTTGTTTATTTGTCTTTAAGTCTATCTCCATTCTTAAACAACTCATGTTACTTTGCATTTTGCTACTTTTCGTATGTGGATACAATCATATATATATATATATACACACACACACACACACACATATATATACAATCTCTTTGAAGTCCAAACTGCCAGCCAATCCAATCACACAGATATGACCATGAGGATGGATGATGATAACTAACATTGTCTGAGAGCCTACAATATACCAAGAACAGCTCTAAGCTCTCTGACCCACATTAATTTCTCAGTCCTCAGAACCTTACGAGATAGTTCATTATTATCTCCAATTTACAGAAAGGGAGAGTGAAGCATGAAGAAACTGAGTAACCTGCCCACATTACTGGTAAATGGAAGAACTGTGATTCAAACACATAGTTTAGCTAAATGAATCAATACCCTTGACCACTATTTCAGTCCCCTTTGCATCTCTCAAAGCATCTAGAACAGTAAATATCTGTAGATAGATTGAAATGACATTCTCAGCCGGGTGCAGTGGATGACGCCTGTAATCCCAGCACTTTGGGAGGCCCAGGTGGGAGGATCACTTGAGCTCAGAAGTTTGAGACCTGCCTGAGCAACATGGTGAAATCCCATCTCTACCAAAAAAATACAAAAATTAGCTGGGCGTGGTGTTGCATGCCTGTGGTCCCAGCTACTTGGGAGGCTGAGGCAGGAGGATTGCTTGAGCCCAGAAGGTCAAAGTGGCAGTGAGGTGCAATCACGCCACTGCACTCCAGCCTGGGCGACAAAAAGAAACCCTGTCTGAAAAAACAGAAAGAACATTCTCATTCCTATCTAGTACCCTCTCTATCCCCACACACTGCTTAACTGTGTCAGAGATGAACAAGCAGATGAACCAACTTCTTTACGAAGCCATTCCCTCAGTACACTTCCGTGCTCCCAAGATGTTTCTGGCCAAGCTCTGTGATGTGCTTTGGATCCATAAGCATCAGGTACCATACTAACACTAGTTATGAAAGAAAAAGCATTTTTCTATCCTGCAGAGAAATATTCTTCAAGTTCAACAGGTTCATTAAAAGCCATAAAGAATAATGTTTTTAGAAAGGAAATAAGGGCAGAAAAGCAGTTTAAGGTACCAGATAGATAAACACAGTTGTTGTTACAAGATATATTCTAAAACTGCTGAGCAATGTTAGTACAACTCTGTAACACATCAGATATCATCCATTGCTATTTATTCATTTCTTCAGCAAATGCTGTTGCCATATCACTCCCGACAGAACCAGCTCTTTGATTAGCAGGGTCACGGCCTGCAGCTCTCTTTCTAGGCCCTGTTACCTACACCTCATACAACGTAGTTAGCTTCACAGTGGTCTGAAAACTTCAATAAGAGACCAGAGAGGTGAACTTGACACTACTATCGCACTCTGAACGCATCCTCTTCTCTGACAGACTGCTCACTCTTGCTTTCCACTTAGCTCCTGTTTCAGGACAAGAGGGAAACCAGAATAGGAAAGGAAAGGAAGAGAGTGGGGAGGCATAACCATGACAGCTTTGCCCATGGCCTATCGCTGCTACAATCATTTGGTCAGAAAAACATGGAAAGCAACACTTTTTTTTTTTTTTTTTTTTTTGCGATGGAGTTTCACTCTTGTTGCCCAGGCTGGAGTGCAGTGGCGTGATCTCAGCTCACTGCAACCTCCGCCTTGCAGTTTCAAGCGGTTCTCCTGCCTCAGCCTCCCGAGTAGCTGGCATTCCAGGCGCCCGTCACCACGCACAGCTAATTTTTGTATTTTTGGTAGACAGAGGTTTCAACATGTTGGCCAGGCTGGTCTCAGACTCATGACCTCAGGTGATCCGCCTGCCTCGGCCTCCCAAAGTGCTGGGATTACAGGTGTGAGCCACCACGCTCCGCCGGAAAGCAACACATTTAAAGGAACAGGTGAACCACTGGTACTCTATTCTCAGACTATGCAAACAGCTGTGTCACTGTTCCCTCTAACCTGTCCTCGTCCACTTACCAAAACTCACATCCACGAAGGTGAGGTTTCACTGTATTTGAAGTCTCCTTTCCATTTCCTAAGATTTTACACACTTGCAGACTGACTTTCTTCTCTTTCTACATATGTTAAAAAGCTCCATTTTGAGTTGAGCAAAGAGAATTTAAATTAAAACAAGGAAAGGGAGAAAATGCAGCTTTCAAATTCCCATGCCAAGTCAGGGACTGCATTTACCAAGTCTAGGCCTGTAAAGGGTAAAATGTCTCAAGCTTCAGGTACTTACTATTAAGCAAGCCAAAACCTCAGAAATTCTGTTGAACATCTCACAGTAATCAATTTTAAAACTTTTATTGAGGGACTACTATATGCCAGCAGGCTAGGGACTTTAAATGTTATTCCAGTTGATCCTTATAGCAACCCTCTGGAGGTATCTCTGTCTAAAGAAACTGAGGCTTAGAATTTCAATATGACCTATTGTTCACATAGTTAATAAATGACAAAACAGTATTTGAAGCCAAAATCAATGCTACTGTCAGTACATTGTGGCTGCCTCCACAAAGCTTCATAAAGCTAAAAAATTAACTGGGACTAAGCACAGTCACCAGTAGTATAGCTTATTTTGCTTTTTTTTTTTTTTTTTAATATTTAATAGTTCCTTAAAATCTACAACAATATAGCTATAAAGTTACTCTGTAATAATCATCAGGGTCATATGGGACCTTTTACACACATTTAGTACAAAGCCATCTGGGCATTAAGTTTTAAGATTCTCAGTACAACAAAAAAAATACAAAAACAGAAATGCCACCTGTAAAGCTGTACCTCACCCAGAGGAATACTCACCTTTCAGAAGTGCAACGGAGAGCTGGTCAGTGTTCAGGTTATTGACATATTTCCCCAAATAGGTATTGAGAACCCAGGCTACAAGGCCTTCCAACATGACTATATCCTCAGGAAAAGGTGTTTAGAAATCATGGATCATTCTTTATTTCTCTCTTTCATGGTCACAGAAAAATCTGTGAAAGGAAAATAATGAAAATCAACATAAAAACTGAATGATTTTCTAAGCCAATTTCATCCCCTACCTGCCTGAAGGTAGATGAATGCAAAGAACAGGCTGGAGTGCAGCGGCACGATCTCGGCTCTCTGCAATCTCTGCCTCCCGGGTTCAAGCGATTCTCCTGCCTCAGCCTCCCCAGTAGCTGGGATGACAGGTGCCCACCACCACACCCAGCTGATTTTTTCTATTTTTAGTAGAGATGGGGTTTCACTGTGTTGACCAGCCTGGTCCCAAACTCCTGACCTCAGGTGATCCACTCGCCTCAGCCTCCCAAAGTACTGGGATTACAGGCGTGAGCCACTGCGCCTAGCCGCAGATGTTTTAAAATATGAGGCAAGAAGCTCTGTAAGATGCCCCCTTCAGTAACTGGAGGCAAACCAAAACATCTACATTCTGATGCTGCTTCAGGGAACAGTCACTCTTAAATTTACCAAAAATTACCTACAACTCAAAGCTGTCTATCTTTTCAGTGTAACTGTCCATTGTTCACTTATGGTGATTTACCTCGGGATTAGACCACCCTGATCAGAGGTTCTAATATGGGCATAATTTAGTAATGTCCAGAGGCATTTTTTTTTTTTTTTTTTTTTGAGATGGAGTTTCGCTCTGTCGCCCAGGCTGGAGTGCAGTGGCCGGATCTCTGCTCACTGCAAGCTCCGCCTCCCGGGTTTATGCCATTCTCCTGCCTCAGCCTCCCGAGTAGCTGGGACTAGAGGCGCCCGCCACCTCGCCCGGCTAGTTTTTTGTATTTTTTTAGTAGAGACGGGGTTTCACCCTGTTAGCCAGGATGGTCTCCATCTCCTGACCTCGTGATCCGCCCGTCTCGGCCTCCCAAAGTGCTGGGATTACAGGCTTGAGCCACCGCGCCCGGCCTAGAGGCATTTTTGATCATGACATAGGGGCTGCTACCAGCATCTTGTGAATAAAGACCATGGAAGCTGCTAAACCTAAAATGCACAAGACAGCTCCCACAGCAAAAAAATTATCCAACCCAAATGTCAACAGAGCCAACATTAAGAAACCTTATCCTAGATTAAGACAGAAAATGCCCTAGGAGATTGTCCGAATGAAATTCATGAAAGAGGCCGGGCGCGGTGGCTCAAGCCTGTAATTCCAGCACTTTGGGAGGCCGAGACGGGCGGATCACGAGGTCAGGAGATCGAGACCACCCTGGCTAACACGGCGAAACCCCGTCTCTACTAAAAAATACAAAAAAACTAGCCGGGCAAGGTGGCGGGCGCCTGTAGTCCCAGCTACTCAGGAGGCTGAGGCAGGAGAATGGCGTAAACCCGGGAGGCGGAGCTTGCAGTGAGCTGAGATCCAGCCACTGCACTCCAGCCTGGGCGACAGAACGAGACTCCGTCTCAAAAAAAAAAAAAAAGAAATTCATGAAAGAAGCCGGGAGTGGTGGCTCACGCCTGGAATCCCAGCACTTTGGGAGGCCGAGGCAGGTGGATCACCTGAGGTCAGGAGTTCAAAACCAACCTGGTCGACATGGTGAAACCCCGTCTCTACCAAAAATACAAAACTTAGCCAGGCATGGTGGCAGGCACCTGTAATCCCAGCTACTCGGGAGGCTGAGTCAGGAGAATCCCTTGAACCCGGGAGGCGGAGGTTGCAGTTAGCCAAGATCATACCACTACACTCCAGCCTGGGTAACAGAGTGAGACTCCATCTCAAAAAAAAAAGAAAAAGAAAAAGAAATTGATGAGAGAAACCTGAATAAAGTTGGGGGTGGGGGGAGAATTCACATTCTTTAATGATCCTCATTTAGGCCACCCAAATTAAATGTCTCAAATTTGTTCATGAGGATCACTTATACAATCATATACACGGGAGAGAGACGACAGTGCTTTACCACTGTTCTTAAATGTCCTGGAACTGCATTACCGGTACCTGGGCACCAGATGACACTGATACGATGAACAATCTTAGTCAATTATTACAAACCAAACTCCAGAAATCCTCTGACTCCAGCCACAGTATTTAGATGTGGTAGGTACTACTGCCCGTTATAATAACTGGTGTTTACCAGTATTAGCAAAAAAAAAAAAAAAAGTAATTTTAGTATTACAAAAAGTCAACATGAGGGAAACTGAGACACAAAAGTTTAACTGGGTTCTCAGATTGCTCAGCTAGAAGATCCCAGTGGAAACTGTGAGCCTCAAATCTTGCTCTGATCCACCATGTCAGTCATCAGCCACCCTGCCAGGCACTACAGATTTGCCATGGCACACATCCCACTGGAGCCAGCCTACTTTCAGGATCCTTTCCAAGCACGCTGCCCCACCTCTAGTGATTCATCTTAGTGCCAGAAGACACACCTGTCCCAACTGAGAGGCTGCCATCCAACAACTACCTGAAGCACAAGGCCTCCATAAGAAGGAACTCAATCTCCTAGAAAAACTGGCTTTCGTTTGTCAACAATATCTTGTACTTCCAGAGAAGATTCACTTTTGTTGTCAACAGTGACAGTAAAAAGAAAAAAACAGGCCAAGCGCAGTGGCTCACGCCTGTAATGCCAGCACTTTGGGAGGCTGACGCGGGCGGATCATGAGGTCGGGAGATCAAGACCATCCTGGCTAACACGGTGAAACCCTGTCTCTACTAAAACTACAAAAAATTAGCCGGGCGTGGTGGCGGGCGCCTGTAGTCCCAGCTACTCAGGAGGCTGAGGCAGGAGAATGGCATGAACCCAGGAGTCGGAGCTTGCAGTGAGCCTAGATCTCGCCACCGCACTCCAGCCTAGGCGACAGAGCGAGACTCTGTCTCAAAAAAAAAAAAGGAAAGAAGGAAAAAAACAGCATTTGGTAAAATATTTGACCAATTTCTTTCCAAAGATTTCTTTTTTTCTGCGAATGGAATATAAAGATATGTTTTAAGGGTAGAGTTATATAAAACTAATTATTGGCTACATTTGTTTAGAAAAGGTTATAAGAACAATTTTTTAAAAACCAACGATCAACAGTCTGAGTAAAAGAAACATTTCTCTATTGTAACTTTTTTTTTCTGGAGACAGAGTGTTGCTCCCTCGCCCAGGCTGGAGAGCAGTGATGGGATCTCGGCTCACTGCAACCTCCATCTCCTGGGTTCAAGCGATTCTCCTACCTCAGCCTCCTGAGTAGCTGGGATTATAGGCACCTGCCACCATCCCCAGCTAATTTTTGTATTTTTAGTAGAGACAGGGTTTCATCACGTTGCCCAGGCTGGTCTGAACTCCCGACCTCAACTCCTGATCTGCCCACTTTGGCCTCCCAAAGTGCTGGGATTACAAGCGTGAGCCACCGTGCCTTGCCACTATTGTAACTTTAAAGGAGTAAATGTGTGAACACCAAATGTGAAACTGACTAATCTCACTACGGGGACTCCAAACAAACTTAAGAAGCCAAGGTCAGAGTACTTTTTATTTTTGTAGTTATTGCCATTAATTTCGGCCCCAAATGCCAACTCTCTCTGAGTGCCAACTACCAATTATTTCCAAATCAAGGGAAACAACTGTCAGTTTGTAAACAAGTTCAGGCCCTACCCTACTTGCCCTAAATGGAAAAGAATGCAAAGCACAGGTTTTAAAAGCATGAGCGATTAGCACTGTAAGGCGCCCTGGTCAGTAAAATTGAGGCCCAAACCAGAAAGCACCCATGATTTGCTCTGCTAAGCATCTGGACCCAGCTTGAGGCCACTTCAGGGATTCCCTTGAGGAATTCAGTGTCAGCAAAGGCCGTCAGACTGGTCAGAATCCCAAAGTGTTTACACTCCGGTCCATCAGGGCTTCTAGGCAGCTGCCTGGCACTAACCCCCACCTGGGCTCCCCTACCCAGTGGGGCGGGTGACAGTAGGGATGAGTGCTGAGCCCACGGGCGGGCAGACAGCCGGGCATGACCTTGAGCCAGGCCCCTCCCCTGAGGAGCAGCCAGACCGGGAATAGGAAGGACTGGCAACCGGAGCTGGGCGTCCCTCCCCGAGGCGGCCGGTACTGAGCGCTGCAGGCGCCAGGGAGCTCCAAAAAGGGGGCGGGGGCGGCTGTCCGACCTGTGGCCCCACAGGGACGGCACTGCCCGGAAGGAGACGCTCCCACAACCTTCCCGCCCCCAGCTCTCGGACCCCGCAGCCCCCTCCAGGGAACAGAGACCCCACCACCCAGGTAAAACCTGGAGGGAACAGCGCCGGGATCCCACACCTAGGAGTGGCTGGGCCAGGGCGTGACCCTGGGGGGCAAAAGGTAAAGAGAAGTTTTAGGCCTGATGTCCCCGCCCGAGAGTGTGACCTCGGGTGGCTGATTAAGGCTAAGGCATTCTAGGGAACTGACACCCCACTCCTGGGCGTAACGTGGGGGACTCGCACACTAGGGTCCTGCATTGAGACTACGGCTCAGGCGGACAGGCGCGGACTGACACCTCCCAATTCCAGGGCGCCAGGCTACTGGGACCCCAGAAAGTGTGCCGGCGTCCGGCAGGGGCTCGGGCTCCCCAGGACACGGACTTCGGGATTCCCAGAGGTTCAGCCAACTCCTAGCCTGTGCCTGGGGCGGGGACTCGGACGCAGGGGTCTCCGGAGGTGGCGGGCTCGGGGCCTTCGGGGGAGCAGACGCCCCAGGGTTACCCCGAGGGGCTCAGACCGAGGCCGGACGACGGGGCCCCCAGGCTCCCAGCATCGCTCTCCCCAGGGTGGGCCCGTGCCCCCAGGTCTAGGCGGAGCTCTAGCGGCGGCCCGTGGATCCGCGCCGGCCCTGCAGTTCCCGGCCCCAGACCCGCCCGGCGCGGCACCGCTCGGCCCCTACCTGTCGGTGTCCCGGGCCGCCCGCCCCAGCCCGGCGCTGCGCGGCGCTTCCTCCCCGCCGCTCCTCAATGGCGCAGGCCCGCGGCGCTCAGCCGGCCCCGACGCGACCAATCGAGCGGCCGACGCGCCGGTGCCTGGCCAGCCGAGCGCCGAGTTATCGAGGAGGTGCCCCCTGGCGCCCGCGGCGGCTCCTGCAGGGCTGCGGGCCCCTTCAGGGTTTGCGAACACTGGGGCCTATTTTATAGGTGGGGAAACTGAGTCCCAGGGGAGGGCAGGGCCACAAATGACTTTGGTTCAGACAGCATGGGAACCCAGGATTCTTCCCACCTACAACCACCCTGCCTTCCATCCACGCGAAAGGTGCAATCGGCCGTCCGTCTGGCCCACTCACCCGCAGTCCGTTCCCAACTTCGCAGCCACAGGGGCCTGTGAATTCAGACCCTGCTCTTCCCTGCTTAAAATGGCGTCCCAACCGTACTTCAATTAAAACCCACCTCCTTACAGAGCTGCCACCAAGGTCCCACTAGATCTGGTCCCTTCCCATTTCAGCCACTTTTTCCCTGGCTGCCCTTGCCCCGGCATCCTTCAGTTTCTGCCCTTGGAACTGTACATTTGCCGTTCTCTCTACCTAGGACCCTTCTCCCCAGACCAATAGAAATACAATGCCAGCCACATAGGCAATTTACATTTACTAGTTGGTACATATTTTAAAAACGAAAAAGAAGAAAATGAACTTCATTTTAATATATTTAATCCAATATGTTCAAAATATGATCATCCCAACATGCAGCCAAAAGAAAAAATCACTAATAGAATATGTTAACTTTTTTATAATAAGTTTTTGAAATTCGGGTATATTTTATATTTACTGCACATCTCAGTACAAACTGGCCACAATTCCAGTGCTCAAAAGCCTCGTGTGGCCAATCCAGAGCTACAGAATAGCTCTGGATATTAATATAGCTGACTCCCTCTGGCTTCAGATGTTGCACTCAGAAAAGACGTTTGCCTATCTCCAGTTCCATTATGAGCTGGACAGGGTGACTCACGCCTCTAATCCCAACACTTCAGGAGGCTGAGGCGGGCAGATCACTTGAGGTCAGGAGTCTGAGACTAGCCTGGCCTACATAGTGAAACCCCATCACTACTAAAACTACAAAAATTAGCCAGGCGTGGTGGTGCACACCTGTAGTCCCAGCTACTGGGGAAGCTGAGACAGGAGAATTCCTTGAACCTGGGAGGCCGAGGTTGCAGTGAGCCAAGATCGCCCGTCTGCTCTCCAGACAGAGCGAGACTCCCTCTCAAAAACAAAAATAAAAATAAAGTTCCATTCTCCATTACCCTGTTGTATTTTCTTCATGGAACCTAATACTCCCTGAGATTATCTTAGTTGTTTATACGTATGTTGTTCGTTCCCCAGTACCTTGAAAACAGAGATTGTATCCCTTTCACAGTGTTTCTTCAACACCTAAACATTACCTAGCACAGAAAAGACTCAGTAAGTGTATATGAATGAACAACTGAACACTTCCTCCTTGCATTATCACAAGAAGGGCAAGAGGGAGACCTCAGGCTCATATAAAGTCAGAAGATGCAGGAAGCAGGACGGCAAGCTTACAATCATGTATTTACCATAATAATTGCCACCCCTCATGATGCTAATCTAATGAGGGTGTATGTGGACTGACTCACTCCTGAGCTGGACCAGGGTTTCTGTATGGTGGGATCAACCTCTCAGAATCTGGATGCTGGGTCTCCTCTGGGGCTGAGGTTAGGGAGTAAAACCTGGAACTCCACAGGCAGAAGGGGGAAGGAAGGCCGTCCTTCAGAGGTGAAGGACGTTGAAGTCCAGATCACCTAGCACAGACACCTGGCTGTACCTGGGAAGCTTGTTAGAAATGCACATGGCCCAGGTCAGGCACAGTGGCTCACGCCTGTAATCTCAGCACTTTGGGAGGCAGATTTGGGTGGATAAGCTGACGTCAGGAGTTCAAGACCAGCCTGACCAACATGGAGAAACCCTGTCTCTACTAAAAGTACAAAATTAGCTGGACATGGTGCTGGGTGCCTGTAATCCCAGCTACTCGGGAGGCTAAGGCAGGAGAATTGCTTGAACCTAGGAGGTGGAGGTTACTGTGAGCTGAGACTACGCTATTTCACTCCCACCTGGGCAATAGAGCAAGACTCTCTCTCAAAATAAATAAATAAATAAGCATATGGCCAGTCGCCGTGGCTTACGCCTATAACCCCAGCACTTTGGGAGGCCAAGGCAGGCAGATCACCTGAGGTCAGGAGTTCAAGACCAGCCTGGCCAACATGGCGAAACCCCATCTCTACTAAAAATACAAAAATTAGCCAGGCATGGTGGCAGGCGCCTGTAATCCCAGCTACTCAGGAGGCTAAGGCAGGAGAATTGCTTGAACCCGGGAGGCAGAGGTTGCAGTGAGCCGAGATCTCACCATTGCACTCCAGCCTGGGCAACAGAGAGACTCCATCTCAAAAAAAAAAAAAAAAAAATCCAAAAATAAATAAATAAATAACCTGCACAGGGCCCTGCACCGTGGCTCACACCTGTAATCCTAGCACTTAGGGAGGCCAAGGAGGTGGTGGGGATTGCTTGAGGCCAGGAATTCAAGACCAGCCTGTGCAACATAAGGAGACCCCAATCTCTACAAAAACTTAAAAATGAAAAAATTAGTTGGGCATGGTGATGCCTGCCTGTACTCCCAACTACTGGGAGCAGGAAGCAGGAGGATTGCTTGAGCCCATGAGTTCAAGGTTACGGTGAGCAATGATCATGCCTGTGCACTCCAACCTGGGCAACAGAGACCCTGTCTCAAAAAATAAAAAACACAAATTCCTGGGCACCGTTCATTTGACCAGTATGACTGAAAATCTTGGTGCCCTCAGTTTCCCATAAATGTTTAAATATACATTTACCATACAGCAATCCCACTGCTAGATATTACCCAAGAGATATTAAAACGTATGCCCATACCAAGACTTATACATGAATGCTCATAGCAGCTTTATTCATAAAAGCCAAAAAAAAAAATCAACATGTCCATCAATAGGAGAGTGGATAAACAAATTGCAATATACTCACACAATGGAGCACTACTCAGCAATAAAAAGGAACAAACTACTGACGCAAGGACGATCTGGAGGAACCTCAAAAGTATTAGCTATGTGGCAAAAGACCACAAAGACCACATACCATAATAATTTCATTTCTATGAAATTCCAGAAAAGACAAAACTATCAGAGGGACTATAGGCTACAGTACCTGTGCACTACCACACCCGGCTAATTTTTGTTTTTTTGAGACAGAGTCTTACTCTGTTGCCCAGGCTGGAGTGTAGTGCCACCATCTTGGCTCACTGCAGCCTCTGCCTCCCAGGTTCAAGCAATTCTCATGCCTCAGCCTCCCGAGGAGCTGGGATTCCTGACATGCACCACCACGCCCAGCTAATTTTTGTATTTTTAGTAGAGACAGGGTTTTACCATATTGTCCAGGCTGGTCTCGAATCCCTGAGCTCAAGCATTCCTCGGACCTTGGCCTCCCGAAGTGCTGGGATTATAGGCATGAGACATTGCTTTGACAAATAATTGTATATGTTTATGGGGTACAGTGCACTGTTTGGATATCTATTTACAATGTGGAATGATTAAATCAAGCTAATGAACAAATCCATCAGCTAACATTTTTTTTGTGGATGCAAAAAAACCTTAAAACCTACTCTTTTAGCAATTCTGAAATATGCAATGTATTATTTCTTATAGTCACCATTCTGAGCAATAGATCACTATAGCTTCTTTCTCTTGTCTAACTGAAACTTTATACTCTTTGTTTTGTTTCTTTTTTTTTTTTTTTCTTTTTTCGAGACAGTCTCTGTCACCCAGTTGCCCAGGCTGGAGTGCAGTGGCGCGATCTCAGCTCACTGCAACCTCTGCCTCCCGGGTTCAAGCGATTCTCCTGCCTCAGCCTCCCAAGTAGTTGAGATTACAGATATGTACCACCACGCCCGGCTAATTTTTGTATTTTTAGTAGAGATGGTGTTTCATCATGTTGGCCAGGCTGGTCTCAAACTCCTAGCCTCAAGTAATCCACCCGCCTCAGCCTCCCAAAGTGCTGGGATTACAGGTGTGAGCCACTGCGCCTGGCCGAAGCTTTATACTCTTTGGTAGACAGCCCCAAGTTCCTAGCCCAAGAGTTTCTGGGACTCCCAGAATCTCCAGAGAGAGAAGAGTGTCTTTTCATAGGTTCCTGAGATGACTGGTGGCTGAAAGCCCCTCGATAGCTTCAGAATGCGGCTGGTTGCCAGAGGAAGCAACCGTGTTATTAGAGAGAGGGTGGGCCTATCTCACGCAAAAACACACACACTCTTCGACTGCCTCCGGCCTCCGGGGAGGATTGGAGATTAAGTTCAGTCACCAATGGCCAATGATTTAGTCAATCATGCCCACGTAAAAATCCTAAAGGTGGCCGGGCGCGGTGGCTCATGCCTGTAATCCCAGCACTTTGGGAGGCACAGGTGGGCTGATCACAAGGTCAGGAGATCGAGACCATCCTGGCTTACACAGCAAAACCCTGTCTCTAATAAAAATACAAAAAAATTCACCAGGCGTGGCGGCATGGTCTTAGTTACTCGGGAGGCAGAGGCAGGAGAATGGCGTGAACCTGGGAGGCGGAGCTTGCAGTGAGCTGAGATCGGGCCACTGCACTCCAGCCTGGGCAACAGAGAAAGACTCCATCTCAAAAAAAAAAAAAAAAAACCTAAAGGTTCAGAGTGTTTCCAGGGAGTGCTGGGAGAGTGGTTCAGCCTGCGAGGGCATGGAAGTTCCGAACGCCACTGCATCTCCAATACCTTAGCCTATGCATTTTTCCATTAGTTGCATCCTTTATAATAAACTGTAAATGAAAGTAAAGTGGCCAGGCGTGGTGGCTCATGCCTGTAGTCCCAGCATTTTGGGAGGCCAATCACGAGGTCAGGAGTTCGAGACCAGCTTGACCAACATGGTGAAACCCTGTCTCTACTAAAAATACAAAAATTAGCCGGACGCGATGGCACACACCTATAATCCCAGCTACTCAGGAGGCTGAGGCAGGAGAATTGCTTGAACCCAGGAGGCAGAGGTTGCAGTAAGCTAAGATTGCGCCATTGCACTCCAGCCTGCAACACAGCAAGACTCCATCTAAAAAAAAAAAAAAAAAGAGGCCGAGCACGGTGGCTCACGCCTGTGATCCCAGCACTTTGGGAGGCGGAGGCGGATGGATCACGAGGTCAGGAGATCAAGACCATCCTGGCTAACACAGTGTAAAACCCCATTGTGTGTTCTATTTACTGAGATAGAAGAAAACTGCCTTAGGAGAAAACCTTCTTAGGAGAAAACCCCTTAGGGCTGAAGGTGGGACTTGCTAGCAGCAATACTGCTCTTTATGCTCTGAAAAGGTTTATGGAGATATTTGCATATGCATATCAAGGCACAGCACTTTTCCTTCAACTTATTCATGTCACAGAGATCTTTATTCGTAGGTCTTTCTGCTGACCTTCTCCCTATTACTCCTGTTGTCCTGCCGCTTCCCCTTTTCCGAGATGGTAAAGATAACGATCAATAAATACTGAGGGAACTCAGAGACCGGTGCCGGCGTGGGTCCTCTGTATGCTGAGCGCTGGTCCCCTGGGCCCACTTTTTCTTTCTCTATACTTTGTCTCTGTGTCTCATTTCTTTTCTCAAGTCTCTTGTTCCACCTAATGAGAAACGCCCATAGGTGTGGAGGGGCAGTCCACCCCTTCATAGAGGGCATGTCAGAGGTCTTCATGGCAGTCCCTCCCATCACAGGCCTCAAGGCCTAGGAGAAAAAAATGGTTTTGTGGGCCAGGCCCAGGGCCTTGCTGCTTTGTGCAGTCTTGAGACTTGGTCCCTGTGTCCCAGCCGTGGCTAAAAGGGGCCAACATACACCTCAGGTCATTGCTTCAGAGGGTGCAAGCCCTAAGCCTTGACAGCTTACACATGGTGTTACGTCTGCAGGTGCACGGAAGTCAGGAATTGAGGTTTGGGAACCTCTCTGCCTAGATTTCAGAGGATATATGGAAACACTAGGAAGAGTTGTGCTGCAGGGTGAAGCCCTCATGGAGAACTTCTGCTAGGGCAGTACAGAAGGGAAATGTGGGATGGGAGCCTCCACACAGAGTCCCCACTGGGGCATTGGCTAGTGGAGCTGTGAGAAGAGGGCCACCATCCTCCAGACCCCAGAATGGTAGGACAGCTTGCACTGTGCACATGCAAAAGCTGCAGACACTCAATGCCAGCCAATGAAAGTAGCCAGGAGGGGGACTGTATCCTGCAAAGCCAGAGGAGGGGGAGCTGCCCAAGACTATGGGAACCCACCTCTTGACCTGGATGTGAGACATGGAATCAAAGGAGATCATTTTGGGGCTCTAAGATTTGACTGCCCCACTGGATTTCAGACTTGCATGGGGTCTATACTCCATTCATTTTGGCCCATTTCTCCCATTCGGAACAAGTGTATTCACCCAATGCCCTGTTGTATCTGGGAAGTAACTAACTTGCTTTTGATTTTACAGGCTCGTAGGTGGAAGTGACTTGCCTTGTCTCAGATGAGACTTTGGACTGTGGACTTTTGAGTTAATGCTGAAAGGAGTTAAGACTTTGGAGGACTGTTGAAAAGGCATGATTGGTTTTGAAATATGAGGACATGAGATTTTGGAGGGGCCAGGGGAAGAATGATATGGTTTGGCAGTGTCCCCACCCAAATCTCATCTTGAATTATAGCTCCCATAATCCCCACATGTTGTGGGAGGCACCTGGTGGGAGGTAATTAAATCATGGAGGTGGGTTTTTTCCCATACTGTTCTCATGATAGTGAATAAGTCTCATGAGATCTGGTGGTTTTATAAAGTGCAGTTCCCCTGCACACACTCTCTAGCCTGCTACCATGTAAGACATGCCTTTGCTCCTCCTTTGCCTTTTGCCATGATTGTGAGGCCTCCTCAGCCATAGGGAACTGTGAGTCTATTGAACTTCTTTTTCCTTATAAATTACCCAGTCTCAGGTATTTCTTCATAGCAGTGTGAAAATGGACTAATACAGACACCTTGCTTTCTTTTTTAGTTGTATACATACCAGAGGAAGGTATGCAGGAGATGGGGGTCATTCCTTAATTACCACCCACTTAGATGCATGTTGGCCCAGAAGGGGTAAGTTTTCTGGGACAGGCAGATTTGCAGAACCCAGTTCCACACTCTCCCCACATCAGGTTCCTCCCCACCTGGCTTCCTATATCAGTTTCTGGAATCATCTGGATCACAGGGGATGTAGACAGGTAGCCGAAACTCCTGCAGAAATGTTTCTGTTGGCACACACAATGCTCTAAGGTCATTTGAATTACTGAAAACATAGTAATTCATTGTAACTGGAGATTACACATGAAAATCTATATTTAGGACATCTCTAGAAAAATTGAAGATTTGGCCACTATGGAAACTGCTGAGGGTCCCATGTGTAATGGTTGCAAACAGCATCCTTTGTTGCATGGACAGCCTGATTTTTGCTCTAAGGGACTATGGAGACAGCCCTTTCCAATGTCTTCGACCTTAGCACTGTCCCCAGCGTAGGCTTCAGACAGGCGTACAAGGTGCCTTTGGAAATCCCCAGGGCACCAAGGCCAGGGTTCGCATTGGCCAAGTCATCATGTTCATCCACACCAAGCTGCAGAAAAAGGAGCATGTGATTGGGGCCCTACGTAGGGGCCACGTTCAAGTTCCCTGGCCACCAGAAGATCCACATCTCAAAGAAGTGGGGCTTTACCAAGTTCAATGCGGATGAATTTGAAGATGTGGTGGCTGAGAAACAGCTCATCCCAGATGACTGTGGGGTCAAGTCCATCCCCAGTCATGGCCCCCTGGAGAAGTGGCAAGCCTTGTACTCATGAGGGCTTTCACTGTGCTGCCCCCGATAAATTATGCCCACCATTAAATATCCCACTTCCTGTCCACCCAAAAAAAAACAAAACAAAACCAAAAACTGAATGCCTCTTTGCCTACATTCATCCAATCATTGACTGTCAAGTGAACACCTACTATGTGCCTGGCACTGTTCTTTTACAGTGAGAGGGCTGGACCGGGTCTCACTCTGTTGCCCAGACTGGAGTGCAGTGGCACAATCATGGCTCCCTGCAGCCTCAATCTTCTGAGCTCAAGTGATCCTCCTACCTCAGCCTCCCAAGTAGCTAAGACTGGAGATGTGCACAATCAACTAATTTTTTTTTTTTTTTTTTTTTTGAGACTCACTCTGTCACCCAGGCTGGAGTGCAGTGGCGCAATCTCGGCTCACTGCAACCTCTGCCTCCAGGTTCAAGCGATTCTCCTGCCTCAGCCTCCGGAGTAGCTTGGACTACAGGCACGCATCACCATGCCTGGCTAATTTTTATATTTTTAGTAGAGACGGGGTTTCGCCATGTTGGCCAGGCTGGTTGTGAACTCCTGGCTTCAAGTGATCCGCCCGCCTCAGACTCCCAAAATGCTGGTATTATAGGCGTGAGCCACCGCGCCCGGCCCTGGCTAATTTTTTGATTTTTTGTCGAGATGGGTGCGGGGGCTCTCACTATGTTCTGTAGGCTGGTCTCAAACTCCTGGGCTCAAACAATCCACCTGTCTCAGCCTGCCAAAGGGCTGGAATTATAGGAGTGAGCCCACTGGCCACCGAGCCTGGCTGCTTGGTACTGTTCTAATCCCATGACTGAGTAAAATAAAGCTCTGCCATCCTAGAGTTTATATTCTAGCAGGAGGTATAGACAACAAGAAATAAATATAACAGATATGTAAATTATACAGTATTTGAGAAGGTGATAAGTACCATAAGAGCCCTGTGAGGGGTAGGGGGATCCCAGAGTTGAGGGAGTTGCAATTTTAATTATGAATTAATTTAATTAGATCTTGAAGGCTTTTAACTTTGTAAGGCAGTGCTGTCCAATAGAAATAGAATGCACGCCATATACATAACTTTAAAATTTTCTAGCAGCCAAATCACAGAGTGAAAAGAAACAGGTAAAATGAAGTTAATATTGTATTTAACCTAGTATATCCAAAATAAGACCATTTCAACATGTAAATCAATGTAAAATTACTAACAAGATATTGTATATATAGTTTTTCATAGTGAGTCTTCTATATTTGGTATTTTGTATTGAGATGTATTTTACACATCTCAGCCTGAACTAGCCATGTTTCAAGTACTCAGAAGCATCTGTGTCTGGTAGCTATTCTATTTGGAAGCACAGGTCCAGAATCTCTTGTGAAAGTGCAAGCAGCCCAGGGAGAGGTGGTACTGTCACCCCGTAGGGAAAAAAAGAGAAAAGGTGGCCAGGTGCGGTGGCTCATGCCTGTAATCCCAGCACTTTGGGAGGCTAAGGCAGGCAGATCACCCGAGGTTAGGAGTTCAAGCCCAGCCTGGCCAACATAGTGAAACCCTGTCTCTACTAAAAATACAAAAATTAGCCAGGTATGGTGGCAGGCACCTATAATCCCAGCTACTTGGGAGCCTGAGGCAGGAGAATCACTTGAACCCAGGTTGCAGTGAGCCAAGATCACACCACTGCACTCCAGCCTAGGCGACTTCAGGCTACTCTCGCAACCCCATATCCCATCCCACCCCCCATAGTGCCATGGCTGTCCTGTCCTCCCCTCACCAAGGTGTCTGCTCAAACTACAGCACCTCAGAGAAGACTTCCTCAACCCACCTTGCAAGCTGGCAGCACCCCAAACCCTATCTGGCCCCTTACTTTGCTTTATTTTTCTTCTTAGCACTTACTGCCACAAGCATAGCCTACATGTCTGTTTTTACATAGTCCCTACTAGCATGTCAGCTCCAGGTGGACAGGGACCTTGTCTGTGCTGTTATCTACAACATTCCCAGTACCTATACACTTAAAAAAAAAAAAAGTACTTAACATGTATGGAGCCCTGACAATGCCAGGCACAGTTCTAAGCATTTCAGATAGTAACTCATGTAATCCCACAATCTGAGGGAGGTACTATTTTAATCCCATTTTACAGATAAGGCGAGTAAGGCACAGAGACATCTGAGACATTCATTCACTTGACTGAGATCACAGCAACAGGAAATGTCGTATCCAGGATTCACACCTGGGCAGGTAGTCTTCAAGGACCTACAACTGTTTTTGTTTTTTTTTTAGACAGGGTCTCACTCTGCCACCCAGGCTGGAGTACAGTGACTCGATCATGGTTCACCGCAGCCTCAACCTCCTGGGCTCAAGCCATTCTCCCACCTCAGCCTCCCACAGTGCTGGGATTACAGGCTTGAAGCACCGCGCTGGGCTGGACCCACAATTTTGGGTTCTGTGCTTGTTCATCAGAGTGTTCTATAATGATAATGAATGAATGAGATCAAATAAAGAGAACTCAAAGACATGCCTTCTCTTCCCAGGCTCATCCTAGCTTAGCCAAACCACACATTCTCTCCTGATTAAAGCAAAGAAATGGGCGAGAGGAGCTGCAAGCCTGGCCCATGCTGACTGGTTACCGTATCAGGCAGGTGGCTGCCCTTGCTTGCTCCAAATGGAATCATCATTCCCCTCAAACGGAATCATCTGGTGCCTCCTCTGTCTCCAGACAGGCGGTGAGCTCTGGGAAACAGCAGCGCTGGATCTGGTACCTCGGGCTCAGCACCAGCCCATGTCCAATGCCTGTGAGAGGTGGGAGCCAAAGCTGCCCCCCTCCCCCAGCCCCGAGTCAATTCCCTGCTCTCAAAGGGGGTTTATTCCAGTTTCCATGATCCACACGCTGGCTCAGCTCATGTTTCAAACATTAACATCCCAATCAGGTTGGTGCTGTTACTATCCCCGTTGTATATATAGATGGGGACTCAAGCTCAATGCAGCCCCAGCCTCTGCAGAGTGGATGTTCAGTAAACGTGAATATCCCCAGCAATGGCGCCATGAGTGAACACCAGAGCTGCTGGGGCTGCAATGGCCTCTGTGCAGGAAACACAGGGCACAAGCAAGTTGAAGGAAGGGACTTTTGCCAAGGAGAGACCAGCATTAGAAGAACCCACAAGAGCTGGTGAAGCACTCAAGGAGAAGCACCAGCAGGAAGCTATGGGGCACAATGGTGATGGCACGGAGAAGCTACCAGAAGGGGAAGGGGAGGAGGGAATACACACCTGGCCTCACTTTCCTCCCATCCTCCAGTCTCCTGATGAGATGGGATCGTTCCCTCGGCCCCCTTCATGGGCAGGAACTGGAGTGGATCACTTCACTCAGCCCCACCGCTGGCCACTCTTCATGAGAGGAAGCATGGAAGCAAAAACAAATTTTGGGGGGACTGGAGGGAACAAATGCTGGGACTGGCCAGTCACTCCTCTCTGGCGGGAGCAGGCTCTGTGCAGGCCCCATAGCAGCATCCAAGTCCCTGCCTTCTCAGCACCCAGATTCTTGTCTGGCATCCAGGAAGAATCAGGTCACACGGATGGATTAAAAGATGATCAATGCAGAACTTTATTGAGCAGTGAAAGTGGCTCTCAGTGGAAAGGGAGGTGAAAAGGGGATGGTGCAGGAAGAAGGTGATCTTGCCCTGAAGTCACGCCACCTGAAGTTAATCACGTCTGTCTATCCGTCATCTCTGACGCTCAGTTGCTTCTCTGCTTGGGTGCTTGTGATCTTCCCCCAGTCAGCCTTTAGTGACGCTCTGCGGGATGCTCCGCGGAGCTGAAGTCTTTTCATGGGGACAGGATAGGCACATGGCAGGCCAAAAAGGCAACATTTGGGCAGAAAAACAGGGTCAGCTGTTTTCACTTAGGGCCGAGGTTCCAGGCTTCAGGGTGGGGTTTAACCAGGAGCCTGACCATTCTGTATCACTGCTAGTGCTCTCTCATGGCCAAACCCTGCTGGGAGCCTCAGGGAAAAGGGTCCAGGAACGTGTGTGCAGGAGGCAGCCTCCCAGTGCACAAAGCACCGAGAGAGGAACCGGAGGGCTGGATGGAGACTAACCAGCACACTGCTGGTCTCTCTGCTTCTAATCCATCTCTCTCCAGCCATCCCCTCAATGTAGCCAAGGTAAGGGGGCTTCAGAAGGAGCCCCCCCACCTCCTGGTAAGCAGTCCCCACAACTGCAGTTTCCAACCTCCTCTCTCCCCAGCACCTGGTGACATCATTCCAAAAGACAAATCTGGCCATATCCCCCCACCAGTGAAACTTCTTCAGCGAGTCCTTTGTCCCGTTGTCTGCCTTAGCAGGACAGTGGCCATCCTTTGGACCTGGCCACTCCTCAGCCTCATTTCCTGCTCACTGCCCCAGGCCAAGGGCAGACTTCGCTGATCCCTGGGTCCCTCAGGCCTCTGCTCCCAGGTTACCTCTCCCGGTCCCCTCCCTGATCCAAAAGGGCACTTCCATCCCTTGGTCCCCCATGTCCAGCTTCATTTTCTTCATCCCTGTCTGATATTATCTGTTTCTTTTCTTCCTACCCACTACATAAGCTTCATTTTAGTAGCCACTGCATCCCCGCAACTAGAGCACAATACCTACTTGTTTCTTCAAGCATCAGGAGGTATCAGGATATATTTAAGGTATTTAAAGCTGGATGGGATCCGCAACGAGGGAGTTGGAGAGGGAGAAGAGGTGCAAGGACTGAGCCCTGGGCCCCCTCATGAGTCAGACGTTGATGAGATGAGGAAGAACCAGGCAGGAAGGCAGAAAGGGTCCCTGAGATGGCAGGAGAGTCAAGGGGTCTGGGCTCCTGACAGCCAGGCAAGGAAACACTTCCAAGGAGCAGAGATTGATCACTCAGGTCAAATACCGTCTGCCTGTAGAAGTGAGATGGGGACTGAAGCTGAATTTAGCTGTATGGAGTTTCATAGAGACCTGGTCAAAAGACAGGTTGAGTAGAGTTGGGGGCACAAGTGGTGAGCACATGAGAAAATGGGAGAAGACAAATTGGAGACCTGAATATGCTGTTCTCCAGGTGTTTTTGCTGTAAGAGTAGCTGAGAAATCTGACAGTGCCTGGAGGAAGAATTGTGAACAAGGTTTCTGTTGTTGTTAATTGTGGTGAAATACACATAACTTTTTTTTTTTTTTTTTTTGAGATGGAGTTTCACTCTTCTCTCCCAGGCTAGAGTGCAATGGTGTGATCTCGGCTCACTGCAACCTCTGCCTCCCAGGTTCAAACAATTCTCCTGCCTCAGCCTACTGAGTAGCTGGGATTACAGGCGCCTGCCACCACACCTGGCTCATTTTTGTATTTTTAGTAGAGATGGGGTTTCGCCGTGTTGGCCAGGCTGGTCTCGAACTCCTGACCTCAGGTGACCCACCCGCCTCAGCCTCCCACAAAATTTTTATCATCTTTTTGTAGTTGTTGCTCTTTTTCGGTTTTTGTTTAAAATTCTCATCTTAACCATCATTAAGTGTGTAGTTCAGTGGCATTAAGTAATTTCACATTGTTGTATAACTATCACCACCATCCATCTGCAGAACTTTTTTTTTTTTTTTTTTTTTGGACAGGGTCTCACTCTGTCACCCGGGCTGGAGTGCAGTGGCATGGGTCATGGCTCACTGCAGCCTCGAATTTCTGGACTCATGCAGTCTTCCCGCCTCAGCCTCCTGAGTAGTTGGGACCACAGGTGCATGCCACCATGCCAAGCTCATTTTCATAGAGACAGAGTCTCGCTATGTTGCCCAGGCCAGTCTCGAACTCCTGAGCTCAAGCGAACCACGCACCTTGGCTTCCCAAAGTTTTGGGATTACAGGCGTGAGCCATCATGCCTGGCCTAGAACTCTTCATTTCAAAAAACTGAAACGCTGCACCCATTAAACAGTGACTCCCCATTCCCTCTTCTCCTAGCTTCTGGCAACCAACACCCTACTTTCCATCTCTATGAATCCTACTACTCTAGGTACCTCATGTACGGGAAACACACAGAATTTGTCCTTTTGTGACTGGCTTATTTCACTTAGTTTAAGAGACAAGGGATCCTTGTCCTCAAAGATCATCCAGGTTGCAGCACCTGTCAGAATTTCCTTCCTTTTTAAAGTTGAATATTCCATTGAAGACCACTTCTTTTTTTTTTTTTTTTTTTTTTTTTTTGAGATGAAGTCTCGCTCTGTCACCCAGGCTGGAGTGCAGCGGCGCGACCTCGGCTCACTGCAACCTCTGCCTCCCGGGTTCAAGCAATTCTCCTGTCTCAGCCTTCTGAGTAGCTGGGACTACAGGCATGTGCCACCACTCCAGGCTAGTTTTTGTATTTTTAGTAGAGATGGGGTTTCACCATGTTGGCCAGGCTGGTCTCGAACTCCTGACCTTAGGTGATCCACCCACCTCAGCCCCGCAAAGTGCTGGGATTATAGGTGTGAGCCACTGCGCCCAGGCTGTAGACCACATTTTGTTTATCCATTCCACGTTTTGGAGACCTAGGTTGGTTCCACCTTTTGGCTATTATGAACAAGGAACACAGCTGTACAAATATCCGTTTGAGACTCTGTTTTCAATTCTTTGGGGTAGACACCCAGAAGTGGAGTTGCTGGATCAGATGGTAATTCTCTGTTCCATGTTTTGAGTCGCTGTCACACTGTATCCCATACCAGTTGGACCATTGTGCACTCTCCTCAGTGACGCACAAGGTTTTCCATCTCTCCACATTTTCACCAACACTAATTTCTGGGTTTTTGATAGCAGTCGTCCTAATGGGTGTGAGGTTGTTCAGCAAATGGGAGGAGCCTCAGTGTGTCTATATGCAAACAGGAAAGATCCAGGAGCCACAGAAATTGAGGCTGAAGGAAAGAGACAGGAGACTCGCTGAAGCAATGTCCTTGAGCCAGGAGAGATGCTAAGATCCCGTGCAGAGGAGGAACCATCCTCAGACCCACCAAAGGCCAGGGTTGTGGGCACAGACACAGGGTGAGAGGGGAGATGTGGTAAGGCAAGCATGAAGCATTCTCTTATGTTGGTTTTATTTTCTCAGTGAAATAGACAGCAAGGTTAACTGAAGGTTAGGGTGGGGTGAGGACAGAGGCTTGGGGATAAAGAACACAAGAAATAATCCATCTAGAAGAGCAAGGTAAGGCATGGTGGCTCATCCCTATAGTCCCAGCACTTTGGGAAGCCAAGGTGGGAGGATCACTTGAGCCCAGGAGTTTCAGGGTGCAGTGAGCTGTGATTGCACTACTGCCCTCCAGCCTGGGTCACTGAGTGATACTCAGTCTCAAACAAAAACCTCAATTATTCCTTTTATTTAAAAGATAAAATAGGCTGGGTGCAGTGACTCAGGTCTGTAATCCCAGCACTTTGGGAGGCCGAGATGGGTGCATCACCTGTCAGGAGTTCGAGACCAGCCTGGCCAACATGGCGAAACCCCTTCTCTACTAAAAATACAAAAATTAGCTGGGCATGGTGGCATGCGCCTATAATCCCAGCTACTTGGGAGGCTGAGGCAGGAGAATCGCTTGAACCTGGGAGGCAGAGCTTGCGGTGAGCCGAGATCGTACCACTGCACTCCAGCCTGGGCGACAGAGCAAGACTCCATCTCAAAAAAATAAATTAATTAATTAAATTAAAAGATAAATAGAAAGAGTGGGAGACTGAATGAATGGGAGCTGGTAGGCTGGATAACCAATGGTTGTCTTTGCCCCTGCAAAGACATTTGTGTCTGAATTCCTGCAACCTGGCCAAAACGCTGAGACAAGAAGAGTGTCCTGGATTATCTGGGTGGTCCGTTGTGATTACAGGTGTCCCTATAATTGGGAGGCAGAGGGAGATCTGACTACTGAAGAGACTCCATTGCTATCTCTGAAGAGGGACAAAGGGGCCATAAGCCAAGGAATGCAGGTACCACTGGAAGCTGAAGGCAAGGAACCAGATTCTCCCCTAAAGCCTCCAAAACCAAATTCCCCATTTGAGCCTAGCAGGCCTGGCGACACCTTGCTTTTATACTTCTGACTCCTAGAGCTATAGGAGAATGAAATTGTATTGTTTTTAAGTCACTGAGTTTGTGTGGTTTGTTATAGCAGCAATAGGAACTAATATATCAGGCAGGGGACCTGTTGTCACTGCTGGGCGGCACCGAGGACCCCCATAAAGTTTATTCTTTTTTTTCATCCTCCAGGCTGGAGTGCAGTGGCGAGATCTCAGCTCACAGCAACCTCCGCCTCCTGGGCTCAAGCAATCCTCCCACTTAAGCCTCATGGGTAGTTGGGACTCCAGGTGCATGCCACCACACCCAGCTAGTTTCTGTATTTTTTTGTGGAGATGAGGTTTCACCATGTTGCCCAGGCCAGTCTTGAACTCCTGAGCTCAAGCAATCCACCCACCTCAGCCTCCTAAAGTGCTGGGATTTCAGGTGTAAGCCACCACGCCCAGCCACGTCTAATGATCATGAAATGAAAATGCGACCAGCCAGCATGGTGGAATGCCATCATCGTGCCCCGTCCAGGTGCAGAGGTGCAGGTGTGGCACAAACAGAGTGCTGGATTCAACCAGAGAAAGAACAAACCAGGTGAAAGTGTTGTAGGTGCGCACAAGGAAGAAAATGTAACCAACAGCTGCAGGTGCCAGTGAGGAAGAAAGACAGGAGGAAGTGGGGTGGGGGAAAGTGGGATGCTTGAAATTGACATTAGGGTGCAGTTATCAATAACAGCAGGGTCTAAGGCATTGGCCTGGCTACATCCCGAAGGCCACATCCGCCTCCTGCCCATTCTTTTACGTCCTGTGCACAGCTGTTTTCACACTACAACAGCACAGTTGAGTGGTTGTTGCAGAAACTGTAAGGCCTGCCAAGTGTAAAATATTTATTCTGGTCAGGCACAATGGCTCATGCCTGCAATCCCAGCACTTTAGGAGGCCAAGGCCGGTGGATCACTTGAGCCCTGGAGTTCGAGACAAGCCTGGGCAACACAGGGAAACCCCCTCCCCACCAAAAAAATAAAAATAAATAAATAATTTAGCTGGGCATAGTGGTCCATGCCTGTAGTCCCAGCTACTCAACAGGCTGAGACAGGAAGTCGGGGCTGCAGTGAGCCACGATCATATTTCAGCTTGGGTGACAGAGTGAGACCTTGTCTCAAAAAATTAAATTTGCTCCCTGGCTCTTTATGGAATAAGTGTGGGGAGCCCTGGTCAAGGGTTGAGTGACCGAGACAGGCTGGAGGACAGGATCACGGAGGAGAAGAGGGCGAGGAGCCAGGAGGCAGGGCGTTCCATCAATCACACATCCTGCAATCACCAAGAACGAAAATGGTCCCACTGAGGGAGTCACAGGAGCTGGAGTGACGATGGTGACCCAGGGGATCAGTGGAACCAATACACAGGCCAAGGTCTCTCTCCCCTCCAAGGCTTTATTTTAATTAATTAATTTTATTTATTTATTTGGAGACAGACTGTTACTGTCACCCAGGCTGGAGTGCAGTGGCCCGATCTCAGCTCACTGCAACCTCTGTCTCCTCAATTCAAGTGATTCTCATGCCTCAGCCTCCTGACTAGCTGGGATTATAGGCACATACCATCATGGCCGGCTAATTTTTTGTATTTTTAGTAGAGGTGGGGTTTCACCACGTTGGCCAGGCTAACGCCTTTAAACTCAGAACTCCTTTGGCCTGACAGTTCCCTGCAATCCTTTGTTCTAGAAAACTGCTGCTCATCCCTCAGGAGGAGGTCAGAGGTCATCTCTAGAACCCTGTTCTGACCTCCTACCTGGACCCAGAGATGTTCTCTGTGTCCCCAAAGCCCTGTCCTGGTCTGAGCATCCCAGGGGCACCCACTCTCCCCGAGTGGGGTCCCCAGGAGGGCAGAGCCTGGCTGCTTAGGCTGCTAGGGGAGACCCCAACCCGGTCCTGAGAGGAGGCCCAGGAGACCTGGGGGACGAGGGCATGAGACCAGGGCACACTTGGAACCCAGCCAGCTGTGCGGTCCTGAGCAGGAAGTTCTCTTATTGTTCATAGGCTTGAGGGGGCAGCTGTAACAGGGGACCCTCTGTGGTCCAGTCACAACAGGGGCTGGCCAGACCCCAGGGACCACGACGCCTTCTCCCCTTACACAGGGGTGACAGACAAGCAGGACCACGGACAAACCCAAGCCCAGACCCCAGGTAGAGCCAGGGGTCGACATGTAAAACAAACAGGTTTATTGATAAGCGGGAATGCTGTCCAGCATACAGTGCAAACTCTCATTGTTTCAGGATCAACACACGCAAGGGAACTGAGACTCCACAGTCTCCAAATTCATCGCTTCCTGGCTCTGCCCAGTGACGCCAAGGAAGCCCGAGGTTCTCCCAGGACTGTCCACCAGGGGGCAGGTGCACTCCATCGCGTTCTTGTGTGGGTCCAATGCGGGCAGAAACCTGGCCAGCCTCGGCAGTCTGACTTTCTTTTTTAAGAGACAGGGTCTCACTCTGCTGCCCAAGCCGGAGTGTAGTGGCGCGATCATAGCTCACTGCAGCCTCAAACTTCTGAGCTCCAGTGATCCTCCCCTCAGCCTCCTGATTAGCTGGGATTACAGGTGTACGTCACTGCAGCCAGCCAGTCTGACATCTTGATTCCAAGGTGGAAAACCCTTCTTGTCTCCATGGTAATGGCTGGACTCTCCCACCCTCCAATAGTTCAGCTGCCAAGCTCAAGTCCAGTGGAATTTGTCAACAATTTATCACCCTGCCCCCACTCTTCTAGATAAGTTCATGTCTTCTCCTTTATCCCCATGCACCTGAGACTGAGCCAGCCTTTCCAGGAGCCCCTCAATCTGCTTATTCCCAGAATCCGGGCAAGGCTACACGGGTTCCCCCTCTGCAGAGCCTTGGGCATGTTTTGGGGAGGGGAGGGGGAAGGCTGACTCTAACGGGGAGGAATCCCAGCTTCAGCGGCTTCAAGACAGGCCATTCAACTTACCGACCTTGGCTACACACACCCACAACATGCAACACAGACACAGACACAAGACTGGCACTTGGGATCACACTGGCCATGTACCAAAGTGGCGAGGCAGCCCGCTTGGGGCCAGGGAATTGAGGGTGGGGAGTGAGGAAGAAGAACCCACCCCTCTGGAGGGAGGAGGAGGGTCTAGGCTGAGGTAGGAGGAGAGAGATGGCTACAAGGACTCAGTCATCTCTAGTTCCTGAAATTCCCTGAAAGGAGACGGTGTGGCCTAGGACACCACACCAGGCAGCAAGAAAGGAGGGGCGGGGCTGCAGACACCAGAGTGAAGGCGGAGGGTGCAAATGGGAGGTGACGGGTTGGATGTGGCTGGCAGAGTTTGGCTTTGTTTGTCATTGGCTTGTTGGCCGGCGTGGTACTTACCTGTTTAGAAAACTGGCAGATTTCCAGTTAGAAGTGCATTATCTTGCCCAGGCCACAGCACTGAATACGGTGGCCTGCCTGGGCCCTCTGGGCATCTGACTTTCACATCATGGTACAAAAGGACAAGTTAGCATTTGGAGGTGGTGCTTTCTTCTTCTTTTTTTTTTTGTTTTTTGTTTTTTTTTTTTGAGACAGACTGGCTCGGTCACCCAGGCTGGAGTACAGTGACTGGATCTCAGCTCCCTGTAACCTCTGCCTCCAGGGTTCAAACGATTTTCCTGCCTCAGCCATTCTGAGTAGCTGGGACTATAGGTGCCTGCCACCACGCCCGGCTAATTTCTGTATTTTTAGTAGAGATGGGGTTTTACCATGTTGGCCAGGCTGATCTCGAACTCCTAACCTGAGGTGATCCACCCACCTTGGCCTCCCAAAGTGCTGGGATCATAGGCGTGAGCCACTGCATCCAGCCTGAGGTGATGCTTTCCAAGCCTCCTGAGCTAACCTGAAGGACCCCGTTCCCTACAGGGCTGCCACCTCCTCCCTGCACAGAACCCCGGGACTGTCCTGCAGTCTCAGCCTCAGGCTGAAGCACTGTCCTGTCTTCATGGGTGACTCAAGCAGCATCCCTCCTGAAAGCCCCTCTGCAGAGAAGGATGCTGGAGTTTTCTGGAAGCCAGAGCTGGGTCAGAGCCCAGGGGAGAAATAAACAAACAAACAAAAACCTGAGGGCTCCGGAAGCCAAAGCTCGCAGGCCCAGCTGGGCGGGGCAGGCCACAGCGAGTCAGGGACGTGCCCCTGCGTGCCCCGAACGTCCAAGCCCAGCTAGCCTTCCGAGAGGGACACACCGTGGCAGCAGAGGCTTTCCACAACTCACTGCCTCTGCTCTCGGTCTGCAAGTCAGAGGGAGGCTGCGGCTGTGGAGGGCACTAAAGGAACTTGGCCCAGAAAGCGCCATAGAGTCCTAGTGGTGGGGACCTGGAAGGACGAGGGCCCCTTCGCAGGGTCATACTGCCAGGGCTCAGCCCGCCTTGGCTACGACACAGCCCATACCAGCCTGGTTAACTGGGCTTCATCCCAGCATCGGGCACGCCAAGGGGCAGGGGCTTCTCTTCAGTGCTCCCCAGCAGGGTCTCTGGCGTCTCCAGCTGTGACCGAAAGGCGCATTCCTCCTTGGAGAAGGGGACCTGCTCGTCCTTCGGAGAACCCGAGGGGCTGGCATCTGTGTCCCCCATCGTGGAGCTGGCTTGAGAGGAGCACTGTGAGCTGTGGTCAGAGCTGCTACAGACATTCACGATGCAGGTGACATTGACCTGGGTCCCATGGCCACCAGGGGAAGAATCTGCTAAGCACAAGATGGGGTGGGGATCAGTCCAGGGGTCTGGGAGTGGGGCCCTGAGACCCCTGGCCAAGATGCAGATTCAGACACATGGGAAAGAGCACTGGGCCAGGAGCCAAGAGACCGAGATTCTAGCCCAGCTCTGCTGTGTGACCTTGAGCAAGTCACTTAACCTGCATGTGCCTCATTTTCTGCTGAATAAGAATAGCATCACCACCTACCCAGCCCCAATCACTCCAGAGATGGGAGGAGCCAATGATATAAAACAGATGCCTACTTGGGAGGCCAACTTTATAGGATCGCTTGAGCCCAGGAGTTCAAGACCAGACTGGGCAACATAGTGAGACCCTGTCTCTTCTTTTTTTTTTTTTGAGACAGGGTCTCAAAAGAGTGTGGTGTCACTCTCTCAACTCACTGTGACCTTTGCCTCCGGGCCTCAAGTGATCCTCCCATCTCAGCCTCCTGAATAGTTGGGACTACAGGCCACCACACCCTGCTAATTTCTTTGTAGGGACGGGGTTTTGCCAGGTTGCCTGGGTTGGTCTCAAACACCTGAGCTCAAGGAATCTGCCTGCCTTGGCCTCCCAAAGTGCTGAGATTACAGGTGTGAGCCACCGTGCTCGGCCTCAAACGTAACTCTTGATTCTACTCCCATCTCCCATCCAACCCACTCCTCCTCATCACAGTTCTCATTGCTGCCATCCACCCAGCTGCTTGGGCCCAGAGCCTCAGACCCGTCTTTCTCCCATATCACACACCCATCCGTCATTCCTGCCTTGTCTCCCTTCAAAAGATGACATCTCTGCCAGGCACAGTGGCTCACGCCTATAATCCCAGCACTTTGGCAGACCAAGGCAGGTGGATCACCTGAGGTCAGGAGTTTGAGACCAGCCTGGCCAACATGGTAAAACCCCGTCTCTACTCAAAATACAAAAAAAAAAAAAAAAAAAAATTAGCTGGGTATGGTGGCAGGTGCCTATAATCCCAGCTAGTCGGGAGGCTGAGGCAGGAGAATCACTTGAACCCGGGGTGTGGAGGTTGCAGTGAGCCAAAATCACGCCACTTCACTCCAACCTGGGCGACAGAGCAAAACTCCATCTCAAAAACAAAAACAGAAGATGACTTCTACAGGGTCACCTGACCTGCTGCTTCATGGTGCAGTGAGCTATGGAAGCCTCCGCCCACTCCCATCTGGATGGCTGTGAACAGGCTTCGACCCTGCCCCACTGAAATCTGATTCCCATCAGCAGCCAGAGCTGGCCCTTGAACTTGGCAGATCACCTCCTTGGGGGCTCAAAAACCCACAGTCCTCACCACAGCCTACCAGGCCCTGTCTGATCCGGAGCCTGCCTTCTCCTGCCCCCTCTCCTGCGGCTCCAAGACCTTGATGGGGCTCCTTCCAGCCACACTCCCCCCTGCTACAGCCCCTTGAGCCCTTCAGGTCCCCTGGGCTTTTGCACAGGCTGCTCCCTCAGCCTAGAGAGCTCTTCTCTAGTGCTCAGGCCTTAGCTCAAAGGCCACATCCTCCACGAAGCGCCCCCCACCCCCTGGCCTCCCTCTCTAGAGACCTTTACTTCCCATCCTATCCACCACTCTCTGGGTCCCTCCCCATTTCTGTGATCTCCAGGGTCCCGAGCTCCTGGGGTCCCCAACCAGACTCTCAGCCCAGGAGGGCAGAGACTTTTTTTTTTTTTTTTTAATAGAGACAGGGGTCTTGCTATGTTGCCCAGGCTAGTCTCGAACTCCTGGGCTCAAGTGATCCTCCTGCCTTGGCCTCCTGAAGTACTGAGATTACAGGTGTGAGCCACCTTGCCTGGCCAGACCAGGAACTTTTTCATCGTTCCTTGCTGTGTTCCTAGTGCCTGTAACAGGGAAAAGTCTACGGGTTTTTTTGTTGGTGGTGGTGGTAGTGGTGGTGGTGATGTTTTTAAGTGAATTTGATTACCAACATTTAAAATTCAGGCATTTACATTTAAAAATCTGGATTTATGGCTTCCCTCGGGAGCCAGATGCAGGAGATCCGGCCAAGGTGAGCCCAAGTTTTGCCTCACCTTCCCGCCTAGCCTCTGTGGGCGGCTGAGTTTTCTCACTAGTTGGGGAGGCACAGGATGGTGGGTTTCCTGAGATGAATGTGAGGGGACTGGCATACAGTAGCCCCCTCAGAAAATGAACGTTGCTGCTACTGTTGCTGCAGACGCCTGCTGAGTGCCCTCACCCCAGCCTGGTTCCCCCTAACTCCAACTACTCGGGCAGCCGGGAGGCGGATAGAGCTGGCAACCTGCTGTGCTCAAAACAGCCTCCAAGCAGATGGTGGGGGAGGAGGGCTGAAATCACAGGGCCGGAAGGAAATTTCCACCGAGCCTCCACAGCACCCAAATGTCACCCAAAGTCACCATGGCCTTTGCACATCGAGCATGAGACATTGCGGGGGTGGATGGGGGACCACGAAGGGGCACAACCCTGGGGTTTACAGGTTCCCATAGTGGAGGGAGGTGTTGGGGCGGGGAGGGAGAGATGTAGAGGGCAGAGGCCAGGGAAATGGGTTGGGGGACTCGGGAGAAGGAGCACAGAGCAGAAGGGGCAGAGGGGAGAGGGGAGGGCAGACATGGTCAGGGCTCCACTCTGGGCCAAGGAGGGAGCCACACCAGGTGTAGCAAAGAAATCAGAAAGATGGGTCGGGAGTGTTGGTTCACGCCTGTAATCCCAGCCCTTTGGGAGGCAAGATGGATCACCTCAGGTCAGGATTTTGAGACCAGTCTGGCCAACATGGTGAAATCCCATCTCTACTGAAAGTACAAAAATTAGCCAGGCGTGATGGCACATGCCTGTAATCCCAGCTACTCAGGAGGCTGAGGTGGGAGGATCACTTGAACCTGGGAGGCGGAGGCTGCAGTGAGCAGAGAAGTAAGCCAAGACTGCGCCACTTAACTGTAGCCTGGGTGACAGAGCGAGACTCCATTTCAAAAAAAAAAAAAAAAATCAGAAAGACGAATCCAAGAACTGGGCAAAGACTCAGAGTTCATAATTGGAGCACACTCATTCACTCATTCAACAATGTTTAGGGCCCCTGCTCTCTTCCGGGCACTGACCCAGGTCCTCCCACAGGAAGTTCTCAGGCTGGAGTGAGGAGCACTGATGAGACGTCCCACCGAGGACGCTGGGGGCTATGACGGGGCAAACAGAAATGGGCAAGTCAGCTCCTGTGGGCAGTTGGGGACAGGTAGGAACAGGTGTTGCAGGCAGGGGTGGCATGAGTGCAGGCAAGAGGCAGGGGCACAGTGAGCTGGGGAGCAACCAGGGGTGAGTGAGGCTGTGTGGTGGGGGCTGCAGCCATCAGTCCCACCTGGAGGCAGCCCAGAGGGAGCCTGATCCTGGTCTGGTGCCCAGCTGAGCACAATGTCACTCATCTCTTGCCAGCCCTGGCAAGGAGGCGCCATAGCTAACCTCTAGGTGAAAAAACCAAAGCTTGGCAGAGTTAAGCATCCCGCCCAAATTCTTATGTCACCAGAGTGGCCGGGCAGGGATCTGAGACTGACCCAAGTTCATGGTCATTCCCTGAATTCTCACTGGCTGGCGCTGCCAGGTAAGAGGGAGAGAGGCACAGGCCAGCAGACCCTGTAGAGGAGCCCCTCCAGTGTGGGCCCTAGAGACGCCAACCAGGAGTGACATCTGTCATGGACTAGGTCCAGGGCAAAATGCAGCCTGCATTAATGGGACATGAGCCCCACAGTCCCAGCGTCTCAGACCCAAAGAGACCCAGCAACAAGCTGCAGTGAGTGGAGCCCATTCCTCTGCCAATCCAGGGCTCTGGAGCCTGACAGCCTAGCGGTGAGTCTGGTTCTTCTGTTTACTAGCCGTGTGCCCTTGAAGAAGCTGTTTAACCTCTCTGGGGCTCAGTTTCCTCATCTGTAAAATGGGATAACAACAATAACTATCTCTCAGCGTTGACGTGCAGGTCAATTTGATGCATGTAAAGTGCCCAGCATAGTGCCTGCTGTACCGTAGCCTTCCGCAAGTAGAAGCGATTGTTGTGATTAGTTATTAGTAGCTGGGCTGTGTTGGGCCTGCGGATACAGGGATGAACGAGGTGATCCAGGCTCACCAGGTGTCCCATAAACTGATGAGGGAGACAGGAGGAAAAGACAGTGTCTGTACACACAGCCTGACAGTCCTGTCAAAGGGAGGCCAGGGCGTGGTGAGCCCGGAAGAGCAGCCGGTCCAGCTGGGGGTGGTGGTGGGGATGGGGTTTCAGGAAAACTCCTCTCCCAGATACTGGGGACTTGAACAAGCTGGGGTTGTCCCACAGAAGGAAGGATGTTCAGGTGATAGGCCCAGCACGGGCAAAGGCGGGAGGGAACTTGGGTTCAGCTAACCAAAGGAAGTTCCCTGTGGCTCAGGCCTTGTCCCACTCTGCCGGGAGGCTCAGGAGGAGATGGCTAAGACAGAAACCAGGTGAGAAAGACCAAGGAGGGTCGGGAGGAAGCCAGGTGTGCTCCCACCTCTTACCTGAGCTCCCGGTGCTGGCCCGGGCCTCCCCAGCCCCACTGGCCTTCTCCGCGCCTGGTGCCTGCGGCTGGTTCTGAGTGGGCGCCCTTCTGTCCAATGCGCTGGCCGAGCTCTCCAGGGAGCTGCTGCTGGAGCTCGGCACTGTGGTCAGCAGGTGCTGTTGCTCGGGGCCCTGTGCACCCCGGGCCTTATCGGCAGGCAAGTGAGGCTGGATGGGCGGGGGGTGGCAAGGGAGAGCAGTCAGCCCACCAGCCAGCCCCTTCTTCCCCTCCTCCTTCCCACTGCCATCCGCATGTCTTGCCATCAGCACTTCTCAGTTTACACGACGCTTCTGCCCACCCTTGCATGTTCTTTCCACACACGGCACTTTTTGGGAGGTGTGATTCTCCGTGGTTTCTGTGTTTCTGTTATTCGCACCCAGCTGCTCTATTACAGTGAGTGTCCTATGAAGGCAGAGACCACCTGGCCCTGTTCACCAAATAGTCTTAGAGGTGGGACAGGATTTTCATCCTTATTTTGCATAAGAGAATAGAAGAAATTCACCCCATCTGCACAGGGAGACGTGGCCCAGCCTAGCAACCAAGAGTGTGGACTCTAAACCCAGACCACGCAGTGCAAATCATGACTCTACCACTCACTTGCTGTGTGACCTTGGACAAGTTACTTAACCTCTCTGTGCCTCTTTTGTTTGTTTAATCTATAAAGGGAGAATAATAACCTACCTCATAGGGTTGTTGTGAGGATTAGATAACTGAATATTTGTAAAGTGCTTAAAACAATGCCTATTACATAGTAAACTCCATACAAGAGATTGTTAAATCAGAAGTAGGCAAATGACTACCCAGGGACCCAGTCCAGCCTGCCACTAAGAACGGTTTTCACTTTTATTTTTTTGAGACAGGGTCTCACCCTGTTGCTCAGGCAGGAGTGCAGTGGCACAATCATAGCTAACTATAGCCCTCCATTTTCCAGGCTCAAGTGATCCTCCTGCCTCAACCTCCTGAGTAGCTGAGACCACAGGCACGTGCCACTTCCCCTGGCTAATTTTTTTGTTGTCGATTGTTTGTAGAGACAGGGTTGTGCTATGTTGCCCAGGCTGGTCTTGTACTCCTGGGCTCAAGCCAACTTCCTACCTTGGCCTCCCCAAGTGCTGGGATAACAGGCGTGCACCACCACACCCCAGTGGTTTTCATGTTTTAAATGGTTGGAAAAAAATGTTTAAGAATAATTTGTGGCCAGGCGTGGTGGCTCATGCCTATAATCCCAACACTTTGGGAGGCCGAGGCAGGCAGATCACCTGAGGTTGGGAGTTGGAGACCAGCCTGACCAACATGGCGAAACCCCATCTCTACTGAAAATACAAAATTAGCTGTCGTGGTGGCTCATGCTTGTAATCCCAGCTACTCAGGAGGCTGAGGCAGGAGAATTGCTTGAACCTGGGAGGCAGAGGTTGTGGTGAGACAAGATCGAGCCACTGCACTCCAGGCTGGGCAACAAGAATGAAACTCCATCTCAAAAAAAGAGAATAATTTGCGACACATGGAATGATGGGAAGTTCAAGAAGTTCAAGTTTGGGTATCCAGTAGTACAATTAGATCAGAATACCCACTCTCAGTTGGGTGTGTGCTGTCTATGCAGGTAGCTGCTTTCCTGTCACAGAGGCAGGTTTGAGGAGCTGTCACTGAGACCATACAGCCCACAAAGCCTGAAATTCCTACCATCTGGCCCTTTACAGAGAAAAAGTGCAGACCCTCGTGCTCAGTCAAGCACTCCGGGGCGGAGAGCGCTCACATCTGAGACCCTCTGCTGCACTGCCTCAGCCTCTTGTTCCAGAGTCCGCCCACAGGCTGCTCTGCAACTTCCCCTGATGTCTTCTTCCCGTCGAATAATAACAATAATAATATTAGCTGACATTTGAGTACCACTCAATGCCATGCGCTCTACCTAAGTCCCTCCCAACACTATCTATATTGATTCTTCCAACAGCCCAGTGTTATCCTTGCTTTGTGGAAACTGAAATACAGAGAGGTTGAGTTACCTGCCCAAGGTCACGGTTAGGACATACTACGGCTGGGCTAAATCCCATAGTGCCTTCCCTGGGCGTCTGGGGTTTCAGCTCTGGAGGCTCAAGGCAAAGTCCTCATTTCCAGAAACTCACACTGGAGTAAGGCTGGAAATTCCTCTCCCAGGCTGCTGTCTGTTCCCACTGCCTGGCCAGCACTCACGCCCTTGCCTTGGAGTTCTGGGCGATTGCTGATCGCAGACAAAAAAGGAGATGGCAGGGACCACGTTCCTAACAGCTGCCCTGGCCCCCTGGCCTGCCTAGGATGAAAACAAGGGTCCCAGGCAGAAGGAGGGTAGAGATGAGTGAAGGGCTGATGGAGCTTGCCAGCACTGCAGTGGGAGGTGAGAGCAGGGGTGGAGTGAGCAGCACAGGTGCCCCAGCGCCCCCAGGAAAGGCTGAGACCTCCTGCCTCCCTCCAGAGGGAGCTACAATTCCAGATGTGGTCTGAGAATAGCTGAGAGTACCAGGGTCCTCTCTGTCCAGTCACTGCAGCCCCCGGCTCCCATGGCTTCTCGGACACCTGAGCGCCACCTGCACCCTCAATTCCCCGAGGCCAGCCCACAGCCTCTCACTCAGGACTGGAGGGATCCTGTGCAAGCCGTCCCCAAGAGGCCACGGAGGCCCAGAGAGAGTGCGTCCTGTGCTCAGTATCACACAGCTGGCCTGTGGCAGGAGCAGGACAAGCTCAGACCAGCTTCCCCAGGAACCCCCGCACCCTCCCTGGGCTGGGTCCCCCAGTTTTGGAGAGAGGGAGGGCATTGCAAGTTCGTGCTGAACCTCCGCCCAGGTGGTCTGACGCTGGTCACTGCCCACGACCACCCCCCAGCCCTGCTCTGAGCCTGGAAGGGGAGGAGAAGCAATCAAGTGTCACTCCTCACAAAACCCCACAGAAGGGGTTTTTCTGGCCTGTGCCCCACCCCCTCTGCTGGTGGCTATAGCCACGCAGAACAAAAACCCCCAAAGGTCACGGCCACCTCCCTCCTCCCAAGCCACAAGTTGCAAAGTTCAAGCAGCCCCAGGTGGTGCAGAAGCAGGCTGAGTCCTGTTCCTTGGGCTGGGACCCCAGTAGGGCCGAGTACTGAGGAGCCTCATTCAAAACACAGGATCCCGGGGCCAGGTGCGGTGGCTCACGCCTGTAATCCCAGCACTTTGAGAGGCTGAGGCAGGCGAATCACGAGGTCAGGAGATCGAAACCATCCTGGCTACCACGGTGAAACCCCGTCTCTACTAAAAATACAAAAAATTAGCTGGGCGAGGTGGTGGGCGCCTGTAGTCCCAGCTACTAGGGAGGCTGAGGCAGGAGAATGGCGTGAGCCCGGGAGGCAGAGCTTGCAGTGAGCCAAGATTACGCCACTGCACTCCAGCCTGGGCGACAGAGCAAGAATCTGTCTCAAAACAAACAAACAAACAAAAAAACACACACACACACACACAGGATCCCAACCAGCCAGCCAGTCAGCCAGCACCCTCAGCTCCCAGCTCCTCCTGGCCCAGCCCCGCTGGGCAGAAGCAGAGACCCAGCAGAGCCATAGGCCAGGTCCTCCAGGTTCCTGCTGGGTCCGTCTGTTTGTGTGTTCACAAGGCTCACACACCTGTATCTACAGGCATGAGGGTGTGAAGCACGCACACGTGTGTCTATGTTAGGGGACGTGTGTGCATATCTGTGAGTGAGGTAGTGAGTGTGTGTGCTGGGGTGGCGAGGAGAGACACTCCTAGGCTTGCATTCCAGGCTGCTCTCATTAGCTATGACACACTGGGAAAGTTACTAACTTCTCTGGGCCCACGATTCCTGGGCCCTATAATGGAGGCAAGAATCATACTGCCTGCGTGTGGCAGCATGGCCGTGAGAATAAAGAACGCTGGGCACAGTGCCTGGCATCCATTCAACACCTGATAAATGTTTGTGCCTGTTATCAGATATGGGCCCGTGCATGAGTGTGTCCGTGGAGGTGATTGTGGGTAAGCTCACATGTTAGTGTTTTGTTTTGTTTTGTTTTTGAGACGGAGTCTCCCTCTGTTGTCCAGGCTGGAGTGCAGTGGCGCAATCTCGGCTCACTGCAAGCTCCACCTCCCAGGTTCACGCCATTCTCCTGCCTCAGCCTCCCGAGTAGCTGGGACTACAGACGCCTGCCACCATGTCTGCCTAACTTTTTGTATTTTTAGTAGAGATGGGGTTTCACTGTGTCAGCCAGGATGGTCTCGATCTCCCGACCTCATGATCCACCCGCCTCGGCCTCCCAAAGTGCTGGGATTACAGGCATGAGCCACCGCGCCCAGCCACATGTTGGTGTTTTCTAAACAAAGGGACGCCAATGTCTCCCATGCCCTGGGCGTTCTTTCTGTGGTAGGAGGAGCAGGTGGGTGCTGAGTCTACACTCTAAGCCCAGCAGCCCAGCTCAAGGGGACTCTCCACTAGCCTCTTAGCAGGAGTAGCTGCTGGTTGAGGAGTAGGGTGGGACACGGGCATAAACCTGATTAAAACCTGGGCTATGCCACTCACCTAATGATCTAATCCTACAGGAGAAATGGAACCTCCCTGAGTCTCAGTTTCCTCCTCTGTAAAATGGGGCTAATGATGCTCCCTGCCCCACAGGGATGTGTGGGGACTCAGTCACAAAGAGCCTGGCAGGGCTCAGCCAGGGCTGTGCTGGGACAAGCTCAGGCCTGTGCAGATTTCTTCCCAACTCCATATTCAGGAAGGTCTTGGGAGTTTGAAACTGGCTACAGTGGGAGTGTTTATATCACAGAAATTAGCAAACACCACAAATCAGGGTTTGGGGTTTTTTTTTCCCCTGCTAGACACACCACCGGGTACTCAACAAATACTTGAGTCACTCACATTCAGTGAACACTGAAAGCAATAGTGAAAGGAAAGGGGCCAAGCGCAGTGGCTCACACCTATCATCCCAGCACTTTGGGAGACCGAGGTGCACAGATCACTTGATTTCAGGAGTTCAAGACCAGCCTGGCCAACATGGCAAAACCCTGTCTCTACTAAAAATATAAAAAGTAGCCAGGCGTGGTGGCACACACCCATAGTCCCAGCTACTCGGGAGGCTGAGTGGTGGGATGACCACTCGAACCCAGGAAGCAGAGGCTACAGTGAGCCAAGAGGGTGCCACTGCACTCCAGCCTGGGCAACATAGCTGAAAAAAAAGAAAGAGAAGAGAAGAGAAGAGAAGAGAAGAGAAGAGAAGAGAAGAGAAGAGAAGAGAAGAGAAGAGAAGAGAAGAGAAGAGAAGAGAAGAGAAACGAAAAGAAAAGAAAAGGAAAGGAAAAGGGAAGCAGAGGCTGCTGGGCCACACCCAGGACATCTTCAGTGCACAGAGGATTGGGAAACGCTTGGTGAGGAAAGGGAAGGCGGACAGCTGGGCTGCTATGGAAGAGCTTGGGGGAGACACCTGCTCCACACATGCCACCAGGCGGCAACCATCAGTGTCACTGAATTGAAGCTGGAGAAAGGGAGCAGCGAAACTCACTCGCTGGGGAATGAGAGAGTTTCCTCCCCACTGAAATACTGTAGGGCAGGGCAAAGAGCACTGAGATGGGAGTCCAGAGATGACACATTGCAGTGTGACCTTGAGCAACTCAGTTTTCCTCCCTGCATCTCTTTTCTTGTCACCAAAATCAGGGGATGAAATCAGTCTATCTGATTCCAAACACTCGGTGTAAACTTCAGGCATTGGGCACCCCAGGGCTGAGCTGTTCCCTCGAGCAGTGGTTCTCCACTGGGGGTGATTCTGCCCCCCAGGGGACACTTGGCAATGTCTGGAGAATTTTTGGTTGTCACCACTGGAGTGTGAATGTGGCTGGCATGTAAGTAAATAAAGGCCAAAGATGCTGCTGAGTAGCATGGGACAGCCCCCACAACTGAGATATTTTATTTATTTTAATTTAATTTTTTTTTTTTTTTTGAGATAGAGCCTTGCTCTATTGCCCACGCTTGAGTGCAGTGGTGTGATCTCAGCTCATTGCAACCTCCGCCTCCCAGGTTTAAGCGACTCTTCTGCCTCAGCCTCCCAAGTAGCTGAGACTACTGGGCGCACACCACCATGCCCAACTGATTTTTGTGTTTTTAGTAGAGATGGGGTTTTACCATGATGGCCAGACTGGTCTTGAACTCCTGACCTCAAGTGATCCATCCACCTCGGCCTCCCAAAGTGCTGGGATTACAGGCATGAGCCACCATGCCCAGCCAAGATCTTTTTTAAAAATATTTATTTTATTTTATGTTGTTTAGGGATAGGGTCTCACTGTGTTTCCCAGGCTGGTCTTGAACTCCTGGACTCAAGCAATCCTCCCACCTTGGCCTCCCTTAAGTAAGATGTTGTCTCAAATATGCATGAGGTTGAGAAACTCTTTCTCTACCTGCCCCTGAGGTCGAGAAAACTCATCGGACTCTGTTTTCTCATCTATTAAATTGGGTAAAAAACCTGCCCTGCCTACCAAGTGCAAGGCTGTGACAGACCCATGTTCTGGCTCACCCCATACCCACTTCCGACCTCCCTCCCTTCTCCTCCTCCTCCATAGAGACTGGAAAAGCAAAGCACCCTCTTCCCCAGCTTCCCTTGCAGCTATGGGTGGTCATGTGACACAGTCTGGTCAGTGAGATGAAAGAAGTCTACCCAGGGCTTCTGGGAAGGTGTCTGATTTACTGATAAGGGTGCCATGGCTGGCCTGGCCACCTGCCCCTTCTTCCCACCTCAAACTTAGAGGTGACATATGAAGTGATGATCACCATCTTATGACATGAGGCCACAAACAAGAGAACAAAAGTCAACACACTAAAGATGACAGAGCCTGGGGTCCTGCTGGCACCATGCAAGGGGACAGTGGAGGCCATTCCAGCAGACACCAACCCTTTGACTTCTTACAATGCAAGAAAAATAAAGCCCTTTTTTCTAAAGTCACCTGTAGGTTTGGGGTTACTTGCAGCCAAACGCCTTCCTGATAGAGAACAAATGAAATACTATGATATGACACTGTTGGTCTGTCTCTAACAGAAAGCCTTCACAGGCCCTACTTTATAAAACAGATCAAAGGTGAGTTGCTTTGGGAGGACCCAGGGCCCAGCCCCACAATCTCTACCTCAAACCTGAGAGATGACCACTTCCCCCACACCCAAGGGCCGTCTGTGGGACACTGGGCTACCCCAGAATTCAGTCTGAAAACCACTGCTCTCTAGGGCCGGGCGCGGTGGCTCAAGCCTGTAATCCCAACACTTTGGGAGGCCGAGGTGGGCGGATCACGAAGTCAGGAGATCGAGACCATCCTGGCGAACATGGTGAAACCCCGTCTGTACTAAAAATACAAAAAAATTAGCTGGGCGTGGTGGCGGGCACCTGTAGTCTCAGCTACTTGGGAGGCTGAGACAGGAGAATGGCGTGAGCCCAGGAGGCAGAGCTTGCAGTGAGCGGAAATCTCACCACTGCACTCCTGCCTAAGTGACAGAGTGAGACTCCGCCTCAAAAAAAAAAAGAAAAAAGAAAAAGAAAATCACTGCTCTCTGAGAAAGCACTCTGTAAACACAATGGAGGCAATGAGAAACATCATTGTCAGCTGACCAAATGGCACCACCCTGCAAGCTGGATCGAGCAGACACAACCCCCATTTCATGGTAAGGAAGTAGCCATAGAGAAATTTCACATCTGCCCAAGGTTGCACTGTGGGTCCACGACCATGTGCCTGCCACGAATGCCACGAAGGCCTCTGCTCTCTGCCGGGGCATTTCACACTCACAGCCTCTGTTAGCCCATGGAGGGCTGCCTGACTCCCCGGCCTTTCCTCCACCTCCCAGAGCTCTGCACACCTCCTGACACTGGACAGACAATGACAGAATTCACTGCTTCCTCTGTGACAGCCCAGCCCTCCAGGAAGGAGACCCAGGGAAGAGGGGAGAGGGCAGTGGAGACACTCACCACCTTGGCTTCTCTCTGCAGGCACAAGGGCTTCTCTACAAAGAAGAGAAGGGACAAGTAAGGGAGAGTGACTTCCTCAGGCACATCCGTCCTAAGTAGGAGGGCAATGTGTGGCCCAATAGAAACAGCAGAGAGGCCCAGCCCTGCAGGGAGCAATTGCCTACCAGACAAGGTCCACAGAAGCCCCACCCAACTCTAGCTGCCACCACCCCAACCATTCTCCAGTCCCCCATCTGTGCCATCCACGCCTCCACTGAGGATGCGTGTCCTTCCCTGAACAGACTCCGCCCATGGAGATCTTACCCACCTCAGAGATCAGCTGCTGCAGGAAGCCCGAATCCCCCAGGCTTCCTGGATAGGAATCCTGAACTCCTACCCTTTGGAAAACCCTGATCACCCCTTGCCTTTTAGTAATTAAGTTAGCAGAGGTGCCTTCCGCCCCAGGTCCTAAGCTCCTACAGAACAAGGACCCCCATATCCAGTTCTGTCTGACCCCTAAGGCTGTGCCCGGGGCTGGACTCACAGGAGGCACCCCACAAAAGCTTCCTGAACAAGTGGATGAAGGAAGGAAGGATAGACGCTTACTTTTCACCTGGGTCATGATGACACAGTTCACCACTCCTATTATTAGTAGACCCAAGGCTGTCACGCCCACAATCAGTCCTAGAAAGAAAAGAGAAGCTCAGACAGCTACAGAAAACAAACTCAAATGTACCAGGGGCCAGCCAGGCAAGCCAGGGACCCCAGGTGCTTCGGGTCATTGCAAGTGAGGGGCGAGTCTAGGCTGGAGGTTCTCAAATCCAATTATAAAGCAATCACGTCTGTGGGCCTCATTCAGCCTAAGGGCCACCAGTTTGAGAACTCTGGCCTGATACAGTTCTAGCCCCAGAATGGAAGCCCTGGAGGTGATCTGGCCCAGCCCACTGTCTTCTCGGCCTAATGGGCTCATCAGAAACAGCAGCAAGGAGACCATCTACATATTCAGGCGAATTGCTGACCCCATCTCTCCCCTATCCAGGGATTTTGTTTTGTTTTGAGATAAGGCCTCACTCATCGCCCAGGCTGGAGTGAAGTGGCGTGATCATAGCTCAATGCAACCTCAAATTCCAGGCCTCATGTGATCCTCCCGCCTCAGCCTCCTGAGTAGCTGAGACAACAGGCACCACCCCACCCAAATAATTTTTTAATTTTTTTATAGAGATGGAGTCTCACTATGTTACCCAGGCTGATCTCGAACTCTTAACCTCAAGCAATCCTCCTGCCTCCTTGGCCTCCCGAAGCCCTGGGATTACAGGTGTGAGCCACTGCATCCGGCCCACCCACTTAGGGCTTTTGAATGAAAGCACCAGGAGTGGGGAGAAAGCAGTCTGACTGCCAACTGTATCCCAGGACAGGGCACAGGGTCCAGCCCACCGTGGGCTCTCAGTAAAACCATGGGAGAGGGAGAAAGAAAGACAGAAAGACAGGCAGACAGAATGAGTGAATGAATGAGCCTTCTTGTGACTTACCAACTGGAAGAACAATGTCGCCAGTGCTCCCTTCAGCTGGGGGGCTGGGGCCCATCGGGAGCAGGAAGGAGGTGCCTGGAGCGGTGCTGGGTCCTGGAGTTGGCTGCGTGTGTTGGGATCGCGTGGACACTGGCTGGGGTAAGTGTACTGCCCCTGGGGCCATGCTCCGGGTGGGGGATGTGGACGTGCAGACTGCATCCATGCTTGCATTCCCAGGGATGGCCACCACGTTACAGCTGGAGGAGAAGGACTCTTGGTCAGTAGGCAGCAGAGGACAGAGTGGCTGGGGTGGTTGGGATCACTCACGGGTCCCAGCAGGCAGGATAGGAGAGTGACGACGTGTGCCCTCTCTGAGGACCACCCCCTCCCTCCCCCACCTCCCCGTGCACCCACACAGTCCTGCCTTCCAGGGCAAGGTCCTGCCCACCATGCCATTTATTCTGGGACCCTCCCTCAGATAAAACAATCTGGACAATGGTGGCTGGTGAGCTACTCTGTGTCCTGGACCCACAGTCACCCAGGGACAGCCCCTCCCTGCTCCTCCAGAACCAAAGGACTCAGCTACTCACATCTGGTGGGGCCTGCAAATATCCGTGGATGAAGTCGTGTCGGAGAATGTCCCCGGGGCACAAGGCTTGCACACCACGTCAGATGTTTCAGTCCCTTCAGGGAACAATCCGAACTTGTCAACCACTCAAACACTCTGCGGGACAGCTGGGCCTTGGCACTAGATCCCTGGGAGTAGTCTGAGGGGCCCAAGAACCTCTGTCTGTACCTCCATCCCTTAAACACACACAGATGCCTGTACACACATGCACACGATTGGGCTGTAGAGTTATGTGAGTTCATCTTCTTGTACCATCACATAACATTCCTAGCTTAGGGCTCGGTCTGATCCATCTCTGGGTCCTCTGGTTCCAGTACATAAGAGGTGCCTAATAAGGAGTGCTGGCAGGAAGAATAAAGGGTGGACAGGTGGACAGACTGATGGGTAGCAAGCACCTGGCCACCACTAACGGTGTTCCCAGCTGGACTACTTAATGGGTTGATGCCCGTGACACTGCAGGGATGTCTACAAAGGAGAGGCCCAAGGGCGTCCCCAAGGACCTGAGCCCCACCCCATACCTGGTCTGGCTACGCCGAAGCCCGGGCGGCACTTGCGCAGCGGCGCGCACAGCCGGCAACCCTCCTGCTTGCTCAGCGCGCAGTACCAGCCGGGCCTGCAGGTGCAGATGCGGTTCTGTTCCCGAGTACAAGCTTGAGTTTCCACCTGGTCTAGAGCAGCGAGAGGGCAGCACGCGGTCACGCCTGACTCCGCCACACCCACGCTGCCCTCCCAGCCAGCCCAGCACTCCCAGACAGCTCTGATCTCCAGGAGGCTGATGGACCGCCTCAGCATGGGGTACACACAACACTGGGTAGAGTCCGGGAGCAGGACCTGCAGTCCTGCCACTCCCTGCAGTCCCGCTCCTCCCCCGCAGTCCCGCTCCTCCCTGCAGTCCCGCTCCTCCCGGCAGTTTCGCTCCTTCCAGCAGTCCTGCTCCTCGCAGCACGAGCATGCGCACCACTCTCCCACGCACCACCTCCTCAACCCTCACGTGGGCACAGTTCTCCCACCGCCTGCCCCGTGAGGCTGTGAAGAGGCTTTGGTGAGACAGAGGAGGGAAATGCCAGTGGTAAGGGTAAACGGTTGCACCTGTGCCACTTCCAACAACCAGCCTGGGGTAACTCCATACAGCTGGAAGCCAAAGAAGCTGGAGTAGCGGGGGGATGTTGGAGGCAGGGGTGTGAGGGCCCTCCCTTTCTCTGAACCTACTCACCAGAGCTACAGCGGGAGCCGCAGCTCAAGCACTCGGGAACCCAGTTCCAGAGCTGGGTGTATGTGCTGTCCTCACAGGAGTCACACACGGTGTCTGAGGTCTTGGTACAGAAAACTTTTGCATGTTGGCCTGAGGAAGCAAGGGCCAGAGGTCTCAGCCGGGCGGGGCTTCTGCCAGGACCCTGGGCTCATCCACTGTCCCCACAAAGTCCGGAGTTCTAAAGCCCAGCTGGGAAGGCTATTCTGTGGCGTTCCAATTCCTCAGAATCATTTCCCATCTAGTATTGTACCACCTATCACGCCATTTCTGAACCCCGTCTGCTCAAAAATAGATTCCTCTCTGCCCTTTCCAGATGCTTGAACCTCCACCTCTGGAGACCTATTATCAGTCAATCACATTTTAGTAAGAACTAGCTTGCCAGTTTCTTCCTTCTTGATAGATGGCTAACATTCTCCAGCTAGGGGCATGAATGACGGGGAACAGGTAGTAAGAATGTAGTCCCTGGTATCCTATCAAGGACAAGGGCATGGGCCTGGACAGCAGGCATGCCAGGGATGGGGAACACCAACGGAAACCTTTAAAAAAAGGTTGACTCTGTAATTTTTTTGAGACAGAATCTCGCTCTGTGGCCCAGGCTAGAGTGCAGTGGCACAATCTCGGCTTACTGCAACCTCTGCCTCTCAGGTTCAAGCAATTCTCCTGCCTCAGCCTCCCAAGTAGCTGAGATTACTGGTGCCTGCCACTATGACCAGCTATTTTTTGTATTTTTAGTAGAGACGGGGTTTCATCATGTTGGCCAGGCTGGTCTCAAATTCCTAGCCTCAGGTGATCCACACACCTCGGCCTCTCTAAGTAACTTCTTAAAGAGATCCTTCCAGTTAATAAAAGAAAGAAGAGAGTCACACTCCCTGGGGTGTCTTAAAATGGCTAGGGATGGTGACAGGTCCTCATATGCCCACCTACATCTCAAGGTAACGGCTCAAAGCCCTCCATTGGCTCCCAGACAGAATAAAATCTAAACTCCTTACCATGGTCCCTGCTCACTCCTTCCTCCTCCTCCCCAACCATACTCGCCTTCGCTCATCCTGGGCCACACACGCTGGCCCTGCTCTTCCTCCAGCTCACCAAACAGGCTCCGACTTCAAGTCTTTGCACATGCTGTTGCTTCCTCCTGGCACACTGTTCCCTGTATACGTGCATGACCTGCTCCCTCACCTCCTGCAGGCCTCTGCCCAAATGTCACCTCCACAGAGAGACCTTCCCAGACCACCCTGTGTAAAACACGATGTCCTGCTCTGTCTCCCCCACCTTACCTGACCTTGTCTTTCTACAGCACTTAGACAGGACCACACGTCTCCTAATTTTTCTGTCTGCATCACATTAAAATGCAGACTCCACGAGGGCAAGGATTTTGTCTGCTCTGCTCTCTGTGTATTCGCAGCACTCAGAACACACAGCAGATACCTTACAAACACGACATGAATGAATACAGACACAAATGAATAGATGGAGGGCACCGGGAGTCAGGCTACCTGCTCCACCAACTGTGGCTGGGCCTCACGTCTACCATCTGTGAAACGGGTAAGCATTCACAGAGTCAGTCAAATATGCACCGAGTGCCTACACGGCATTGTGCCACGTGCTGGGGATTCAGCAGAAAACAAGCCACAGTCCCTGCCCTGGAGGAGCACACAGTGGAAGCAACAAGGAGAGGGATCGGGCTATAATCACACAGCAAGGAAAGAGCTGCCATGGGAACATCAGGGGCCAGTGAGAGCTCAAAGGAGGCAGCACTTGTCTTTCAAGCTGAGTGCTGCCTCCTCCAGGCAGCCCTCCCTGACTCCCCCAGGAGCTAATTTAGGCTCCTCCTCCCCCTCCTCCTCCAGCTGGGCAGTGTGGAGCAGACAGGCTTCCTGGAAGAGGGGATATCTTCAGCTGAGGTCTAAAGGGCAAGTCAGAGTTAATCAGGGAAAGGGAGTTGGGAAGTGTGGCAGGAAGAGGGAACAGCATGTTCACAGGCCCAGAATCAACAGGGAGCATGGGCCAGTGCATAGAACCAGGAGTTCAGTAAGAATCAAGGGCCATGCCCCTGCGCCCCAGCCCCTGTACACACACGCTCCCCCAGGGCGTGGGCCCCGAGCCCCCGTGGCTGCCCTCACCCGGCGGACACTTGCTGCAGCACATCTGAGCTGTCTGGTCATAGTATTCTCTGAGCCGGCATGTGTTCCCGGATTCTGGGGCGTAGGGTGTAAATGCCACCTGGAAGGAAGAAGGGAAAACTGCCATCAACAGGGCCGCCCCTGGGTTCTGCCATGCCTGATGCCCAGGTCTCCACCCTGCAAATGTTTGGCCCTCCCCCTGCCAGGCGGCACTGATGATGGATGGAGAGGTTCCTCCCCCTGGAGCACAGTACAGGAAGGGGAGCTCGTGCCTTCTTTTACCTCTCCTGCCTCCCCACCTCGGTGTATCCTACTGTCTGCAGGCAGAAGCACTGAGTCTGCTGGCCAGAGGGCAGGGGTGCCTTTAGGCCTTCTCCAGTGCTGGGTGACTCTTAACTCTATATGGGACAGATATCCAGAAGATGGTGGCCTTGGTCACAGAGAACCAGGGTTCTCAGCACAAAGCTGCCCTCCACCAAGGATACCTCTCCTTCCCTCCCACACTGGAAACATCCCTTGGTCTTTCAAGATGAGTGCTGCCTCCTCTGAGAGGCCCTTCCTGACTCCCGGAGGTTAATTCAAGCTCCTCCTCCTCCTCCAGGCTCTCTCTAAACATGGAATATGACCCCTCTAACAGTCATCTCATTGTTCTGGAATGGTTACTTGCTTGTCCTTCCACCCACTGTGGGTATGTATGCACACACCTGTGCACACACACACTCACGTGATGCAGACAGCAGAGGTGGCAGCCTTGTCATCTCTAGACCCTCAATCTCTCACATGGGACCCACCGCAGAGCCAATACTCATCAGCCCAATGTTGGTTGATGACCATGACAATCGTTGCCATTTCTGAAGCACCGCCTAGGTACCAGGCACTGTTCTAAGCGTTTTCGCTGCTCGAGTTGGTGGGTGCTGTCGTACCCCACTCAGACCCCTGCTGCCAGCAGGGCACCTCTCCCCCAGCTGCTGTGGGTGTTGGCCGATAATGAATGCCCCACAGCCTCAAGGTGGGACCCACCCTGGTACAATTCATGGTCCAGAGCCACCTCCGTGGTGTCGGGCTGAAGCTGGTGAACACGTCCCTGCTAGGCCCCCTCCCCTGCCCTGTCCTGCCTGCTTCTCCTGGGAGCCCTCCCTAGTAAATCACTTTCACAAAGATCCCTGCCTCAAGCTCTGCTTCTAGAAGACCCTACCTGAGACAGGTGTGTGGTCTCAGCAAGACTTCCCAACCACCCAGTGAAGACGGAGACAGTTTCCCTACTGCAGCCATGTTATAGAACAGGAAACTGAGGCCTGAGAGGGCAGGTCACCTGCCCAAGTTCCCAGACCCAGTAAGTGACAGAGAAGGGTTTGGACCTGGGTCCCATCTGACTTCACAGCTCACAATCTCAACCACTGTGCTGGATGCCTCCAGGAAGAGATGAACAATGTAATGAATGAAAAGAGAGAGGGGGCTGGGTGTGAGGCCGAAGCACGCGGATCACTTGAGGTCAGGAGTTCGCGACCAGCCTGGTCAACATGGCAAAACCCTGTCTCTACTAAAAATCCAAAATTATCCCAGCATGGTGGCACGTGCCTGTAATCCCAGCTACTCTGGAGGCTGAGGCAGCTACTCTGGAGGCTGAGGCTAGTTGACAAAGCAAAACTCCACCTCAAAAAAAAAAGAGGGGAGAAAAGAGAAAAGCAAAGCCACCCAGAGAAGCTGCAGCCCTGGACAGAGGGGCAGACACAGAGCCCTCCTCCCTCGGGTCTCTGAGTGACCCTCCAGGAGTACAGAGCTGCGGCACTGTCACCACTGTGCCTTCCCAGGACCCCTGGGAGCAAGCCCCTGAGTGCTGCCCTCTCTCCTGAAAGATTGAGGTTGGCAGTCTGGGTTTTCAGGGACAAGCATTAATTAGCCACCTCTACCAGGCTGAGAGCAAGCTCGGAATGGAGACACTCAGGTGTAGGCAAACATGGGTGTGAACACATCTGTACAAGCAAAGCGGGTGCACACACCCCCCAAGTCCTTCAGGGGCCCCCACAGATGCGTCACCTGGAAGTGACCAAAGGGCAGTTCTAGGAGGTCAGAGCCAGGGCTGGCGCATACCCCACTGTATTGCCAGTGGCAGTCATGTGGCCAGTACAAGATCGAGATCCATAACCTTTAGTGAACGAGTGATGGGGTCTCTCCATAGATGAGAATACAGGGAGTCAGAAAGAATTGGTTTCAAATCCTCACTCCACCACTCAGTGGCTGTGTGGCCTTAGGCAAGTGCCTTAACCTCTCTGGACTCCAGTACCTAACATATAGGAGCAGAGGAGATACTAAAAATATTTCACAAACCAGCACAACGTGGGCACGGACCTATCCTGGACTTCAGCTGTCAGTAAGCCAGTCAGAGCAGACAGCAGCCATGACACCCAGCACCACCAGGCCAGTGCAGACCTGGCCAAATTTCTACCAGCCAAGGTGGCAGGTGGATTCAGTGTGCCTCCTCCTCCCCTTCCTCACAGCACTGCCTGGGAGTCAGGACCGCCCGGAGTCAGGGACTGCTGAGCCCTTGGCTGCACCTGTAGCGAGTGACAAGCAGGCCTAGAAACCCAGCTGTCTCCCACCCCGGCCTGGCAGGCAGCACCAGCCTGCCCTGGCTGCACCCCTCGGTGCCAACAGCTGGAACCCCTCAGCGGGAACAACACAGAGGAGCTGGGGCTTCCTGCTGCGGAGCAATTTGCCATTCTTCTGACCCCTAGGCCTTTGCCCCAGCTGACTTCTGGAACGGCCTGGTGCTTCCTATAACAAATTCCATGTGTCCCTTAAGAGCCCTGCTCAGGCAGCAGCCTCCCTCCTGAAGGCTTCCTGCCTGCACCCCACCCTGAATGAGTTACTCAGGCCCAGAGTCCCCACCTTCCTCCCTCACGGCTCTGGGGTTACCCACCTGCGCCCCCCGCTAGATGGGAAGCCCCCCTGAGGCTGCAGGCTGGGGGTTACCCTTTGCTGTTGCCCCATAGCCTAGCAGGGGGTAGGTGCTCAGCAGCTGCTAGTCCAAACTGTGGGCTGGGTTACAATGTCCTTTCCGGGAGGGATCTAACTCCAGCGCCAGGGCCGCAAAGCTCAAATACAGATGCAATTTCCACCCTGGCCTGCCCCAGAGGCCCACTCCAGGCCCATCAGCTCTGGTGAATTCTGGGCATGGGCAGTGGGACCCATGCTGCATAATAGGGTCTGAAGAAGTAACTTCAGCCCCCGTCTGGAGCCTCAGTTTGCCTGGGCATGGTGCTGCCATACACACTCGGTCCCAGGACTCCTCCCCACCTGGTTTGCTGCTGGAGCAGACTCCCAGGCACCCTAGACAAAAGGAGAAGCCTTCTCAGGTGTTCCCACAGTGTATGGGGGAGTTCACTGCCTGTGTCCAAAGCACCCAGGGGTGCCTGTCATGAATGCCAACCCCTACTCCCCAAACAAGTACAGAATCTCAGGGGTGGGCCCAGGAAACTGTACCACTAAAAAAAAGAAAACGAGAAAGGAAATCTCCCTGGTGATTCTCATGCTCCTTTGCAGAACATGCTCTGATTATGTGGCCCCCTGGATTGAGCAAGGTGACCTGGGGGAGGGGTGGTGGAGGGGCTCATGGCTGAGACCTGGCATCCAAAGGCTCTGGGAGCCCCTAACCCAGAGAAATGGCAGCTTCTGCAGCTCCCTCTGCACAAGCCATTCCACCGAATACTAAATGTGGCAGAGGGTCTGCCTGGCCCTCAGCAAACCCCCAAACTGCCTTCCCTGAAGGCTGCTGCTAGGCACTTCCCCAAGGGCAGGGGCTATGCCTCCGCCCTCTGACTGAACGGCCTCCCAGACGCAGCTGCCTCTTCCCTCAGATCACATCCCCCAGGCATGGAGGGGCTGCACCTCTTCCCTGGCAGCCCCCCACCCCGCACAGTGGCCAGCACAGGTCTCGTGGGAATCCTGCATCCCACGGGCTTCATCCCCACAAGTGCCCTTGGGGTAACCAGGGGAGCCCCTCACTCCTTCAGGGCCTGAGAACCACAGGGCCAGGGCGGCTCCAGGCGGCAGCAAGAAATCCCACCCTGGCTGGGGAAGGGTTTCCTGTCAGGGCTCAAAGGGCCTGATGGGAAAGAGCCCTGCCGTGGCCAAGTTTGGGCTCTTGAGAGCTGCCATGGACAAGGACTCCTGGCCACTAACGATAGGCAGCTGGACTCCCATGGCCCCCAGGCTGGCTGAGTGGTGACCTCCCACCTCCTCCCCTCCAGGTTCCTCTCTTATCTGAGGCTTTGCTGTGAGTGACCGTCCCTGGACTTCCTTCCTGGCTCTGTGAGGCTACAGCCCCCAGTAGCTGGCAGAAGGGGTCAGCTCCCTTGAGCAATCTCAGGCCTGTTTATCCTCTTGGACAGAAAAAAAAAAAAAAAAAAAAAAAAAAAAAACCACAGCCTTGTCATGGCTAAACAATGAGGAACAGAAAGCCCCTTGGCAAAGCAGAACAAAAGGTCACTCCCTCCATAGCAGCAGGCCCCAGGAGCAGGGGGCTGGGCCCAAACCACAGCCCTGGGAGCCGGCCTCTGGTCAACACAGGGGCCCCCTAGGAGGTCCCCAAAACATGGCAAGCATTCTCTAGGAAATGCGGGGCTACGGAAGCTTCCCGTTCCTTTGCTTTGGGTTGGGGAGGCTCCAGTTCACACCCCACTCACCCCACAGGGGATCTTTGACATGTTAAAATGAGGAAATAAGTTGGATAGTACTTGATTCAGTCAGCGTGTTTAGCAAACTACAATCTTCCAAAATATGGGGGGCCCGAGTGAAAAACTGAAAATCACTGGTGAGGGTTAACCTCATCCATTTATTTAACAGGCAGGAATCTGAGACCCAGTGGTGAGGGAATTGGAGAGGATGGATGGATGGATGGATGGATGGATGGATGGATGGATGGATGGATAGATAGATAGATAGACAGACAGATAGATAAAATAGACAGATAAGAGATAGACAGATAAGAGATAGACAGACAGATAGATAAAATAGACAGATAAGAGATAGATAGATAGATAGATAGATAGATTAGATAGATAAAATAGATAAGAGATAGGTAGGTAGGTAGATAGATAAAATAGACAGATAAAACAGATAGATTAGATAGATGATAGAGATAATAGAAAGTAAATACAAGATAAATAGATGGATGATAGAAAATATCAATAGATAGCTATATATATGTATATATATATATAGAGAGAGAGAGAGACAGAGAGAGAGAGAGAGACAGAAAGAGAGAGAGAATAGATAAAAGGAAGGAAAAAAGAAAACTGCACCTAAATCTAACATCCAATTGGTGAGACAGGTCTGACTGTGCCCATTGCACAGATGAGATAACAGAGATGGAAAAAGGCAAAGCCACCTCCCCTGGTCTCCCAGAGACTTTGGGCCATGCCAGGGTCAGGATGGCGGCAAGCAGAGAGAGGACTATGGATAAGAAACTCGTCAGGGCCCACCCACAGGCTCTGAACCATCTCCCATCTGGGACCACAGCTCCCATTTCCCTCCTCCAGATTGGGCTCCCTCCTCTAAGACAGGTGGAACCTGCAGTTAGCAGTAGCTCATCGGTTCCGGGCAACTGTGCGTGTTAGACCCACTGTCTGGTCTTCTCACCGACATTCACAGGTGCTCAGGGAGACAAAGCAGCGTGCCCGAGGCTATGGCAGGAGAGCTGCAGTCCTTGCCACCCCCAGTCCTGCCTCCCTTCTCTTGGGGCCCAGAGAGCTTCCCTTCCCCCTCGACATAGACACAGACCCAGGACTCCAAGGGCCCTGGAGCTGAATGGCCCAACCTCAGCAGCTCCTCGCACCATGCAGCCTCCATCCCAGATGGGAACTGTCTCTGTCACCCAGGGGTTAGACTCCCACCCTGTTGCTCCTCCAGGTCTCGGCTTTGGCCCTCTGGGGAGGAAGGAAAACAACAGGATATTTGTTAAGCACCTACTATGTGCCAGGCCAGATGGCAGGCACTATATAAAATCCCAGTTCCACCCTAAAAAGCAGGTGTGCATGGGCCCATTTCACAGCTCAGGGAGATCAAGTCACTTGTCCATGGTCCATGGAGAAAGTCAGGGGCAAAAGTGAAAGCAGTGATTCATTCATTCATTCATTCAACAGATGTGCTGAGCACCCAGGGTTGTAGGTGCTGGGTAAACAGTAGCATTGAACAAATCAAATCCCTGCCCCCGGGAAGCTACCGTCTTAGCTGGGGAGACACATGCACATTCAATAGAGAATTCAAGGTGGTGATAAGAGCTAAGGAAAAGGGTGACACGAGTTGCGGGGCCGGGGCAACGGGGAGATGCCCTTGGCACACTCAGTGCACGGCCAGGAGGTCAGGGCAGTGGGCCCAGAGCGAGTGGGTGAGGGTGAGGATGAAAGCAGCAGTAGGGCGTCTACTAGAAACCTGCTTCATGACAGTCATCGCAAAGGGCTGTCCCAGCATCATAGCCTCTCTGAATCCTCCCCTGGTCCCCCTGAGGCCAGTCCTATTATTATTCCCAAGTTACAGATGAAGAAACAGCCGCAAAGAGGCCTCCGCGCCTCCAGCCCTGCATTTCCTCCCTGGCCAGGAAGACGGGCTTCAACCCCCAGGCCCGCCCCTACCCCAAAGATCCTCTGTGTCCTCGCTCAGGTGTCCCCTCTGCTGTGGGCAGTAACCAGGTTCTCTGTGCCTCAGTTTCTCTGCCTGTAAAATGACAGTGTGGGCCTGGTTGATGCTCTAAGCAAAAGGACCAGCTCTGGGTTCTTAAGGCTGGGTGTCAGAGGCTCAGTCCCTCGTGAGACCTCAGGGGTGCTGGGTGGTGTGTGGCTCATCCACATGAGAGGTGGAGAAACAGCATGAGCTGAGAGGTGGGGGCTGGGATGTGGGGCAGAGTTGGGCTGGTCCTGGGCCTCTGGGAAGGGCGGAGGGTGGATCAGGGGGGCTTCCATGCTCAGCTTCTGCCCCCATCCCCTTTCCCCCAGGGAGGGCAGCCCGAGCAGGCGACTTCTGAGAGGAAAGGGCCAGAAATGTCCCCTTTCCCGGTTGTGCTGGACACCCGGCCTTGTAGGAGGGGCGCTGACTTAGGTTAGAGGGTCTATGTGCCTATGGAGAGGTGCCTGGCATGCTCTGTGCACCGCCAGGAGGTCAGGGTAGCAGGTCCGGGGCATCTGGGAGTGTCATGGACTTTCTCTGAGCCTCCACACTGTCACCTGTAAAATGGGAGTCGTACTCCTTGCCCTGTCTCCTCCAGGGGTTCTTGTGAGGAGCAAAGGCGGGGAGGTCTTCACTTGGGTTCATGATCTCCCAGATTCCTAGGGGCTCCATGGTGGTGCTGCAAGGGGCATGCAAAGGCCCTGGTCATAGACCCATGTTACAGAACATGAGAACTGGGTTCTTCCTGCCTTGGTTTTAGCCAAGAACTGGCAAGGCAAGAACACACCCAGGGCAGCGAACTGCCTGGCTTTAGTAGGGTGCTAGATGGCCCATGTGGGCCTTGCAAAGGAGAGGGCCTCCAACCTGCCTCAAGGGCAAGTGTGGGGAAGCTGACCTGTCACTCCTGGGGCTGGGAGTTCACCCCCAGGCTGGCACCAGGCCCGTTCCTCAGGAAGCCTTACATCAGGAGACCACGGCAGGGCCGGTGCTGTGATGGTGCGACGGAGGCCTCAGTGGGGCAGAGGAAGGAGAAGAGTGCGACAGGCCAGATGTGGTCCTCCTTGATAGGGACCTTGGGCTGGCTCAAAGGGACTTTGCTCAGAGGAACACTGGAAGGGTGATGTGAGTCTGGGTGAGTGGCCAAAACCCAGGCGCCGGGTTCTGTGAGCAGCCCGGCCAGAGGACGATGTGGCTGTGACACCCTGCAAGAAAGTGAGGCTCTCAGAGCTACTGAGGGCCGAGCTCCAGGGAGACAGGACCCCACAGGTTCCACCCTCCTTACACGCTGTCCCCTCTCTTCTCGCCCCGTCCCCCTCACCCTGGAGGACTCAAGAAGCACAGCTGGTGGACAGGGCTGCAGGTATAAGATTCGCTCAAGACTAGGACTCTGCTGGAGCCCTTAGCTAGTAAGGGGCAGGGCCAGGTGGCCAGGCAGGTCTGATTCTGGAGTCTGCATCAGCTCTTGGGGAATTGAGCAACCCTGGGCCAACTGACTTGCTGCTTGTCCTGTTCCCAGGCCAAGGCCCTGCGAGTACCCGAGGTGGGGGCCCTCCGTCCCTTCTCCTATTTATAAATAGACAGCAAGAGAGGAAGGAAAGAGGGGAGGCCTAGGGGAGAAGGAAAACGCTGAAAGCACCACATCTGCGGTGCCCTCTGCTCTTCCGGCCGCCTTTAGCACAGCCTTCTTTGGGGGTCTTCATGGCTCTATTGTTATTTTTTAATTTATAGAAAGAGACCGGGTCTTGCTGTGTTGTCCAGACTGGTCTTGAACTCCTGGCCTTAAGCGATCCTCCTCCCTCGGCCTCCCAAAGTGCTGGGATTACAGGCGTGAGCCACTGTGCCCGGCCTTCATGGCTTTTCAGTGTTCCGGAGATCACTTTTAGATGCCAGTACCCTTGAGAAGAGGTCATGCTCCCAGCCTTCCCCAGGGAGCCCCCCCGGGCAGGGATCCACCCGCTTAGAATGGAAGATGATATGGTGGGGAGGTGGCCACAGGGAGAAGCTTCAGGCTTTAGGGGTCGAGACCAACTCTTTACACAGAGCTGGAAGAACAGAGACTGTTCAGACCCAGGAAAAGTACCTACTGTGTGCAGGCACAGTACTAGGCACGTTCATATGCCTTCTCTTCATTTTATCCTAGCACTAATGCAATGAGGTCAGGATGACCCCATTTTACAGATGCAGAAATTGAGGCTTGGGAGATTTCGTGCAAATTATCCAAGGTCATGCAGCCAGTGAGTGGCACCCCAGGAGCGACATCAGCCTCTGTGCCCTCTGACAGTTTTGTACCCTGTGATCTTGTCCCGCTCCCTCATTTTACAGACAAGGAGCCCACACAGGGGAGTGGCTCTTCTATGAACACACTGTGAGCAGGGGAGGGTGGTTCAGTGACTCTCCAGGCAAAAGGGTCTCCAGGGTCTTAGGGCAGGTGCCAAAGCTGTGGGGAGGGGCAGAGGTATCTGCCCAAGGACCCAGGGACCCCCACACAGCGGAAACCCTCTTCAAGCAATGCGGAAACCACATCATTTGCATGGCGGGTCACGGGGACTCCTAGGGCGTGGTGGGAGGCAGCAGAGGCATTTGGGTCTTGACCTTGGGGGTTCACAGGAGCCCCATGGACTGCAGGGTGCAGCTACATCAGGCCAGGTCGTCACAGCGACGCCAGGGCCGGTGACAGCGGAGGCCCGTCTGCCGTCACGGAGAGGAATGGCGTCCGCGTTAGGAAGGACCGACCACATCACAGGCAGGCAGCCCGGGGGTGACACATCCCACTCCTGACTCGCTGCCTGTGATGTTGCTTTAGAAATGAGCTGGGGGCAGACAGGAAGACTGGGCTGGTATCCGGTTCTTGGAGCCAGGCTTTGTGCTAAATGCCAGGGTACAAAGACGCTGGGCATGGTCCCTGCCTGCAAGGAACCCTGAGTCTAGTGAGAGACGTCCCAGCCTCTCCCACTGTCACCCTCCAAGGGGCCTGCTGATGCCGCCTGCTCCATCTCCCACAACCCCTCCTCCTCGCCACCCTCAGCATCACCTGCCAGCTACAGGCTCCTTGGTCTTGGTTCCCAGCCTTCTTTCCCTTTCGGATGGACCTAAGCCCCCTTCCTACAATCAAGCCTGGCTCTCCTTAAAAGCTTCCAGCGGCTGCCACCACCTGCACAACCTCCTTAACCCCTGCCAGCATCTCCCACCTGTATTCATCACTCGCCTGTTGCCGTCACAACACAAAGCAGCACCTGGCTCCTCCGCCCCCTTCTCCACGCCTGTACTGCTGCTGCCTCTGCCCAAACGTCCTGACCCGCCACCCCCAACCTGGCAGGGCTGACTTCTCAGCTTCTTTCAAGAGTTCCCTCTGCCATCATTTCAGGGGGTCAGAGGTCCCTTCTAGGGGCTCCTGTGACAACCTGGGTGCATCCCTATACTGCCCACATCCGACCAGTTTTTGGCTAATTATTGGTTCCCTCGTGCCTCCCCCCAACCTTGACAACCTTATATGGGCGCTGAGCCAGACACATGGGCTTTGATCCAGTTCTGCCATTCCCCCACCTCCACTTTGTCATCTATAAAATGGCGACAGAAACAGTGCCCCCTTCACAGGGCTTTATGATTCATGAAGTCAGTTTGCGTGGCGTGCTTGGCACCATGCCTGGCAGTGGAAAGAGCTCAGTGTCACCCGTGTGTCTGCTACTCATCGCCCTACAACACAGCCAGCACACAGCCCACAGCTGGCATCTCATAGATGCCGAATTGCTCAACACAAGCAAAGTTTTAATTTTCAATTAGTTGAAATGAGCTGGAGCTAGCATGAGAACGGGGCAGGAAATGGACGTACAAAGAGAGGGGGCGGCGTCCTCAGAGCGACAGACTGAGCGCGCCCATGTTTAGATGACAGCGACTCACGGTCTCCTCCACCACCACCTCACTGGAGGGTGATGTAGGCACAGCGCTCAGGAGCCTGGCCACCTGGGGTGGAGTCTTGGCTCTGCCTCTAATGAGCTGCAAAACCCTAAGTATGTCGTTTAATCTCTGTGCCTCAAAGGCCTTTTCTGTAAAATGGGGATAATGTTCCCCTGCCCCCAGGTGGCTGCGACAGGGAAGGGCACTCTGTGCATTTAATGCATTGGTCTCTTGCCTCGCACCCAAGAAGCACCCGCTAAATGTCAGCTCTTTTTTTTTTTTTTTTTCTTTTGAGACAGGGTCTCACCCTGTCACCCAGGCTGGAGTGCAATGGTACGATCTCGGTTCACTGCAACCTCCACCTCCCAGGTTCAAGCGATTCTCCTGCCTCAGCCTCCTGAGTAGCTGGGATTACAGGGACGCGCCACCACACCCGGCTACTTTTTGTATCTTTAGTAGAGACAGGGTTTCACCATGTTGGCCAGGCTGGTCGCGAACTCCTGAGCTTGTGATCCGCCTGCCTCAGCCTCCCAAAGTGCTGGGATGACAGGCGTGAGCCACCGCGCCCAGCTAAATGTCAGCTCTTAGCCCTGGGCTCTCTGTGCCCTCCCAGCAACTGCCCGCCCCTAAGGGAAGTGACAGAGAGCAGTCCTTTTGTTTCCACCTCACAGTCAAGGAAGCCAAAGGTCATGGAGGAGCTCGAGGGGCCTGGGGGCACAGGGGCAGCAGCGCCAGGCAGGCCCTGGAATCCTGACCCCCAGACCAGTGGAGGTGCAGCCCATTTCACACCTGAGATGAGCAACCAGCCCTGCCCAGTCTCCTGCCCAACCCAGCCGGGGTAACCAGCCAGCGGTGACCAGGACCAGGCTGGCCCTGTGACTGACTGCAAAAGCTCCAGGGACAAATGGGGTGACACTGACCAGAATCAGTCCGCTGGGGCCAGGCACGGTGGCTCACGCCTATAATCCCAGCACTTTGGGAGGCCGAGGCGGGTGGATCACCTGAGGTCAGGAGTTCCAGATCAGCAGGGCCAATGTGGCAAAACACCATCTCTACTAAAAAAAAAATACAAAAAATAAGCCAGGTGTGGCGGCACATGCCTGTAGTCCCAGCTACTTGGGAGGCTGAGGTGGGAGAATCGCTTGAACTCAGGAGGCAGAGGCTGCAGTGAGCCGAAGCCAAGATCACGCCACTGCACTCCAACCTAGGCAACAAGAGCAAGACTCCGACTTTAAAAAAAAAAAAAAAAAAAAAAAAAAAAACAGAATTGGTCCATTGGGCTCAGGCTCAGGCCAGGCAGAGCTAAGGCCAGAGGGGCCTCATGTTGCAAAAAGCGGGTGGAGAGAGCATGCTCCTCACCTCCTGTGACCCCACCCTACATCCATGGCCCAGTCTAAAGGCTTCCTCCTCCTTCCTCAAGTGTCTGTCCCCCTTCCTTCCTGTTCTCTGTTTCTTCACCAACCCAGAGCTGTCACCTGAACTATGGTGACAGCCTCCTCATGGGCCTCCCTGCCTCCAGTCTCTCCATCTCATCTGTGCTTCACACTGAGGCCACAGTGATCTCTGCCCTGTCACTCTCTTGCTCAAAAACTATAATGGCTCCCCACTGCCTCAACTCCTGATAGGAGGAGTGTGTGCGGTGGCTGAGAGCATGGACACTGGAATAAGGATGCTGGCTTGAATCCATACTCCTTCCCCTCTTAGCAGGCAGCCTTGAAGGTGTTTTGCTTTGTTTTTAAATAAAGGAGTTCGTAGACCTCAGTCTTTTCATCTGTAGAATGGGACCGATAAATGCACATACCTCCTGGGGCTGATGGGAAGACTCAATAACACATGGAAAGTGTTTAGAAAATTCCTCCCAAATTATAGTTGCTACAGTTTTCTCAATGTAGTTGCTATCACTACCTCCATAAACTGGCCCTAAACTTACAGCCTCATGTGCTGCTGTCACTGTCCCCAACAAACCTTTGGCTCCAGCTAGGACAGCTGGGACAGTCTAACATTGTCCTCTAATATTCGGTTTTTGTTTTGTTTTGTTTTGTTTGAGACAGGGTCTCGTTCTGTCACCCAGACAAGTGCAGTGGTGCGATCTCAGCTCATTGCAACCTCCACCTCTGAGGTTCAAGTGATTCTTATACCTTAGCCTCCCAAGTAGCTGGACTACAGGTGCACACCACCACATCTGGCTAATTTTTTTTTTTTTTTTTTTTTTTTTTTTTTTAAGTAGAGACAGGGTTTCACCATGTTGGCCAGGGTGGTCTCGAACTCCTGACCTCAAGTGGACTCCCAAAGTGCTGGGATTACAGGTGTGAGGCACCTCACCCGGACTGTCCCCTAATACTCTTTCCTCCATACCTCCCTCCCCACACCATTCTTCTCCCTGTAGCCACTCATCCTAAACCTGCCTACCTTTCAGGGCTCAGCGGTTAGGAGGTCCCCTGTATGGGACTGGAGAAGGGCAGAATCAGGAAGGGGACAAGAAAAGACCAGGGCAATGACCAAAGGACCAAGTCACAACAGGAAGGAAGTTGAGCCAAGGGGTGGAGGGGTGATGTCTAGGGAGAATGGGATGCAGGAGCGGGGCTTGAGGGAGCTGGGGGGCAGGACAGGAAGGAGCAGGATTAGGGGCTTGCAAGGCTCAGGAAATGACAGCAGGAGCTGCTGGCGATGGGGCCACAGGAGCCTGGGGCCTCTGTAAGTTGCAGCCAGAAACTGGGGCTGGGGTCAGTGGGAGGAGGGGCCAGCAGGGACACCCAGAGCACTGGTGGGCGTCCTGCTAATTAAGGCAAAGGGCCAGAGCCCTTCCCCAGGGGTTCACAATCAAGTCCACAGCTGGGCCACACCTGGGCCTTCTGAGCTGGGTGACGTGGTGGTGCAATCTGCACTCCACTCCCTGCCCAAAGCCACTTACTCCAGCTGGGGCCAGGGAGGTCCTTGCTAATCTCAAGTGACAGTTGGGGCCACTGAGGTTCAGAAAGGAGAAGGGAACTGGCCAAGTTCTCCCGGAAGCAGAGGCTGGGCCAAGATGAGGCCTCAGACCCCTGACTCCCAGCCCCAGGCCCCACCCATTCCCATGGCCTCTGGCCTTGCTCCTGAAAGACCTTCAAGAACGCCTCCCGCTGACAGCTCAGAAGATGTCCTCCCTCCTCCCTGTCCACAGCCTGCCTGCCTCCAAATCCCCTCCCGCTCTGCTCTCCCACTCAGGCACACTGATTCTCTGAACCTGTGGCCACATCAGTCTCACTAGTGCAGGGCCACGCTCAGACTGAAGCAGACGGTGGGCCACTGTCTGGACAGCAAAGGAAAACAAACAAATCCCCCTGGGGATTTCTGTACCGTCTCCAGTCAGAGTGGCTGCGTCAAACCCGAGCCCCAGCTCCAAAAGGGACCCACGGAGGAGAGATCCGCTAGGCCTCTCAAGGAGCCAGTATGCCTGACAGAGATTCACCCTGCGGCCCTCGAAGTCAGGTTACACTGTCTGTTTTCCCAACAGAACATGCCCACTAGTGTCCAAAAGAGGGGAGAAGGAGGGCAGCTGGCCCTCCTGGGTCCTGAGAAGGGGCTCTGCAGCCCTCTCCAAACACCCAACACTTGCTGTGAACTAGCTAACAGGTCTCCTGAATCCAGCAACAGAATCAATAATCTAGCAACCATGAACCTCCAGGGTGATAATTCCAACCCCTCCACCCACCGCAAAGAAGAAATAGAGGCTGGGTGCAGTGGCTCATGCCTGTAATTCCAGCACTTTGGGAGGCCAAGGCGGGCAGATCACTTGAGGTCAGGAGTTCATGACCAGCCTGGCCAACATGGTGAAACCCCATCTCTACTAAAAATACAAAAGCTAACCGGGTGTGGTGGCTCACGCCTATAATCCCAGTTACTCGGGAGGTTGAGGCTGGAGAATAGCTTGAACCTGGGAGGCAGAGGTTGCAGTGAGCCGAGATCATGCCATTGCACTCCAGCCTGGGCAACAGAGCCAGACTCCATCTAAAAAACAAAAAAGGTCGGGCGTGGTGGCTCACGCCTGTAATCCCAGCACTCTGAGAGGCCGAGACAGGTGGATCATGAGGTCAGGAGATCAAGACCATCCTGGCTAACACGGTGAAACCCTGTCTCTACTAAAAATACAAAAAATTAGCCGGGCATGGTGGCGGGCGCCTGTAGTCCCAGCTACTCGCACCACTGCACTCCAGCCTGGGCAACAGAGTGAGACTCCGTCTCAAAAAATGAAGAAGAAATGGGGTCTCAGAGATGCAGGGTGGCTTGTCACAGTCCACAGGAAAGACAGGCTAGATGCAAGGGCACAGCTGGAGCCCTGGGATGCACTGCCAACAGTCCTCCCCCTGCACTCCCCCTGCACACTTGGGGCTCAGGCTTGGAGCAGAAGTAAATTATATCTTCCAACCCCCCATCAGCGAACAGACACTTCCTCCTCCAGGGCTCACAGCCAAGTACCTCAAACCACAGTGACATCACTGCCACCTGTGACATCACTACACACCACAGTGGAAAAAGACTGTGGGTCCCAGGGAGGTGGGCCCTGAGCGTCAGAGCCCCAGCCCCAAGGTCAGCTGCTCAGCAGAGGTGATCAAGGCCCAAAGCCCTAAGGGAAGGGGGCAGGACTCAGAACCAGGGCAGAGCAGCCTGCACCCATTACGGTGACAAAGGGCTTCTTCGAGGAAAACGCCCTCCCTGCTCAAGGCTTCCTTGAACCTGTGGGTTCCCAGAAAGCAGGCTCTGCAGTGCCTGCCTACAACGAGGACTTTCCCATAGTGTGGGGAAGGGGAAAGGATCCAGCTCTTGAACTTGGAAAGGTGCCACCTAGGTACCAAGGGGCAGAGAGGCAAACCCCAGTTCTGCCTAAGGAGCTCCACCATGTCCTTCGTGAAGGCTGAAAGGCAGCCGTGAATTCTTGATGGCCCTGGGGCCTGAGTCAGGAAATCATTCCACCCAAAGCAAGTGAGATTGAGGTCAGCAAGAAGAAGAGAATCTGGGGAACCAAGATATTGACAGTGGGGAGTCCTGGGCTCTCCCTCCTGGGGACTTTTAGATACCCCACCCCCAATGTGTGGCCTTTGTCAAGTACTCAAAGCTGACACTTCCCCAATATTCTACGAAAGCATTGGAACCAGGGCTGTTAGGTTTCACAGGTAGGGATGCTTAGCCCCAGAGAGGTTAAGTAACCCAAGCAAGGTAGCACAGTGAGCCAGTGACAGTGCTCAGATGGGAACTGTGATCTCCCAACACCCGGGTCAGTGCTCCTTCCTCAGAGCCATGCTGTCTTAGAAGTCACTTGGAGGCCGAAAATGGACAGCATGACCTCAGAAGAGTCCCCATAGGGCATCCCCTTCTCCGGGTCACAAGTAAACAGAACCTTCAGCAGTACAGAGGCTGGAGATGGAGCAGGTTTTGGAGACCACCTGGAATCTTCCCGTGCCCATCTTGCAAGCTGAAGCCTTGTGCACTGTCTCTGTGCTTCACCAAATGTACCCCTCACTCACCCCCAAAACACACAGCCCCTGTTACTCACTAAAAGGGGTGGTGAAGGGAGGGGAGGTGAGATCCTGACCCCGCCGCCTTTGCCACAATACGGTGTCCTAAGACCAGGCTGTCAAGCAGTGGGTATGAGAGGCCCAGTCAGGGGGCACTGGGGCAGAAGCACAGACAGGAAAAGGCAGGGGGGAAAGAAGTTGCTCTCTGAGATGATGGGCAGCAAAGCCACTTAGACAGGAACTCTGGGCAACTGCAGGGCTGCCAACCAAGCTTCCGGGCCCTGGGGCTGAGAGCAGAGAGTCTGACTCCACAGGGGTCCCCACCTAGGCCTAAGCACCACCCCACGGCCCAGAGAGTCAGGTCAGACCTGCAAAGCCACCAATGGCTCAAATAGCTGCCAATGCCAGGATTAGAAAGCACTTTTAATCCTGACAGCCAGTCCGTGAGGCTAGGATTACTCCCATTTTACAGATAAGAACACAGAGCCTCCGAGGGTTAGAAAGACTTGTCAGGGTCACACAGCCAGTAAAACAGCAGAGCAACGACTCGAGGTTTATCTGATTCAGAGGTCTGGGCCTTTTCCCAGAGTCATCAGTGCTGCTTCCCTGTGCCCAGACGAGGGTCCAGAACTGGGAGCCACAGCACCTCTCCTTTGTTCCTGTTCACCCCATGGCACCCCAAACCCCAGCTTCCCTCCTTGCCCACTTCTGGGTAAATCACACGCATTCTGGGGTCCTGAGTCACCATTGGTGAGTGGCCCCATCCCTCACTACACTAGGGATGTCGAGGGGGTGAGCAACGTGGGGAGAGGACCCCTAACCTCAGCAGACCCCATTCAATGGGAAGGGGGAGCCCAGAAAAATATCCTAAGAGATGGAGGCAAACAACCCCACCCTGCCACCACTGACTTTTCAAACCCCCTGTCTCCTCATCTGTAAAACAGGGCCATTATCAAGGTCAAAGTCAGATGAATATTTTTTGAACACTTACTATGTGCCAGACACTGTCCTAGGCCAGTGGTTCTCAATCAGGGGCAATCCTCTAACGCCAAAGGATACTTAGCAATATCTGGAGACATTTTTGTCACAAGGGAGGGTGGCGCTACTGCCATCCGGTAAGTAGAGGCCAGGGATGCTGCTAAACATCCTACAGCTCACAGGACAGCCCCGCAACAAAGAATTAAATGTCAAGGACGCTGAGATTGAAAAACCCTATTCTAGGCTAGAGTCTACAGTGGTGAATGAGTCCCAGCCCTCACGGTACTTACAATCTTGTGGAAGGACGTAATAAAAGTGAAAGAAATAGAATAGATCAAGAGCATTATACAGGAACACAAGGCAGGTCGGGGAGAGAGAGCACCTGGCAGGGAGCATTTACAGGCAGGATTGTCTACTTCAGCAGAAGGAAGTGAGGGAAGGAGATCAAGGGACATCAGCAGGAGGAGTATTGGAGGTGAGGGGGGGAAGCAAGTGCAAAGGCCCTGGGGCAGGTGTGTGTGCAGCACACCTGAGGACAGAAAAGCATGGCTCAAAAGCGAGAATGGGGCCAGGCACGGTGGTTCACGCCTGTAATCCCAGCACTTTGGGAGGCCAAGGCAGGTGGATCACTTGAGTTCAGGAGTTCGAGACCAGCCTGGCCAACATGACAAAATCCCGTCTCTACTTAAAAAAAAAAAATTAGCCAGGTGTGGTAGCACACACCTATAATCCCAGCTACTTGGGAGGCTGGGATGCCCTCATGACCTTGGCTGAGCTAGTAAGCCTATGTTCTCATCTGTGGATGTGGAAAGTATTCCCTGCCTGGCCCTTGTCACAGAGCCATGGGTGTGAAAATGGGTGAGGTGGGAAAATTGCTTGAACCCAGGAGGTGGAGGTTGCAGTTAGCAGAGATTGCGCCACTGCACTCCAGTCTGGGCGACAGAGTAAGACCCTGTCTCAATAAAAATAAAAAAAAAAATTAGGCCGGGCGCGGTGGTTCAAGCCTGTAATCCCAGCACTTTGGGAGGCCGAGACGGGCGGATCACGAGGTCAGGAGATTGAGACCATCCTGGCTAACACGGTGAAACCCCGTCTCTACTAAAAAAATACAAAAAGCTAGCCGGGCGAGGTGGCGGGCGCCTGTAGTCCCAGCTACTCGGGAGACTGAGGCAGGAGAATGGCGTGAACCCGGGAGGCAGAGCTTGCAGTGAGCGGAGATCTGGCCACTGCACTCCAGCCTGGGCGACAGAGCGAGACTCAGTCTCAAAAAAAAAAAAAAAAAAATTAAAAAGAAGAAGAAGAAGAAGAAGTGAGAACAGGCCAGGCGCAGTGGCACGTGCTTGTAATCCCTGCACTTTGGGAGGCTGAGGTGGGAGGATCACTTGAGGTCAGGGGTTCAAGACCATCCTGGACAACATGGTGACACCTCAACTCTACTAAAAATACAAATAAATTAGCTGGGCATGGTGGTGCACACCTGTAGTTCCAGCTACTCTGGAGGCTGAGGCAGGAGAATCATTTGAACTCAAGAGGCAGATGGAAGCTGCAGTGAGCTGAGATGTTGCCACTGCAATCCAGCCTGAGCAACAGAGCAAGACTCCATCTCAAAAAAAAAAAGTAGATTGCTGTAGAGTCGGGTGTAACATACATGCCATGGCTCCGGGAAACCTCTTCCCCTTCCCATGCACAACCGTCCCGGCTACTCCTCCAGGCAACATTGCATAGTAAGGGCCATAAAGCATCACCCAGCCCTGGGAGGGACAGTGCTACGGGGAGCCACTGTGCCAGGCACCAGGATGACAGGGTCACCTCTGACATAAGAATGCCTGGCAGGTTCTCAGCCTTTCACACCCATAGCTCTGTGACAAGGGTCATAAGGGCGGTTGGGACAGAGCCCAGGCCTGTGAGGTCTGTGACCTGTTGGTAGTGTAGCTCCTAGAGGGTTGGAGCTGGATCTTGAGGTCCCCAGAGCCAGGCACTGGGCTGGGCTTGGAGTAGGTGTGTCCATGAATTTTGGGGGAATGATTCAATGAATGGCCCCACCTCAGGGTGCCTGACCACCTACCCACTGCCCTCTAAAGAGGTGCCTGACCAACAGACCACACCCTCAGTCAACACACAGGCTCCCCACTGGGATTTCAGACAGAGGCAAAGACACAGAGACGTGGTGAAAGGAGGGAAGAGCCCCCAGGGCCAGCAGGTACCCCAGATCACCCAACTCCTCTCTGATGTCCAGCCTGGGAGCCCCCAACCTCTCCCCTAACCTGAACTGGCCCCAGGCCCTGGGTGATGAGGAGGCAAACAGCAGCACCTCAGCACCAAGACTTCCAGGGGGAGGTGGGCCAGGCCCATCAGGCAGACCCCTTATCCTTCTGCCCAGACAGCCCAGGCCCTGCTCAGCCCCATCAGAGGCACCAAGCACTCACCTACTGCCAGCTTTACTGCAATTTCTTTGTCAAATGAATAAATGACTAAGTGAATGAATGATATTTTCTATACCAGCCGGCAAATAAGACTTTTAAACGGGGCAAAAGCCCTGCAGCAGTGAGTCGGCTGCGTCCACGGCTAGTTCAGGTCTCCTGGAAGCTCCTTCTGCAGCTCAGTTGACTTCCATCCTGAGAACCCACTGTGTGTGAGGGCCTGGCTGGGAGCAGGAGTGGAGATACGGGCACTGGGAGGGTGCTGTGAAAGGAGCTTTGGAATCAGGCAGAACTGCATTCAAATCCTACCCCCAGCTCCCCAGCCCCCAGCTCTGTGATCCTGGGAAACGCCTCAGTTTCCACATCTCTAAAGACAAACGGCACCACCCACCTCTTGGGAGTTGCTGTAAGGGAGGTTTCAGTGAAATTTCGTGACGAAGTACCTAGCCCAGTGCCTGGTGCTTAGTGGGTGTTCAGAAATCAGGAACTATGGTGATGCTACTAATGCAAAGGAGGAAGAACCCACAGTTCCGGCCCTCAAGACACCTTCCATCCACTTAGGGGGTAAAACGCTAGATTAAAAGGCAGAATGCAATCTGTCCTCAAACAGAACAGAAGGGCCTGGGAGTTCAAAGAGAAGATCACATCCAACTGAGAAGGAGGAAAGGCTTTCCCACAGAGAATGGCATTTGCAGAAGGCCTTGAAGGATAGGGGTGAGGAGTGTCCCTTGGAGAGCGGACGGCACGGACAATGCTTTTGGCACGATGACACACAAGATGGCCATCGTCAGTTCTATAGAGGCTGGGGAGCACATGTGCAGGGAGGTGGAAGAAGAGCTCAGGCACCTTACTCTGGCCTGGGATCTCCAGGGGAATTTCTGCCTCGACCATTGGGAGCCACAGGAGGCTCCCCAGGCAAACAGAGAGGTGCCTCATGCTTGAGAAGGGTCTCTCTGCTACGGATCAGCGGGAGAGGGGGCAGGGCCTGGAGACCAGCTACAAGGCTGTGGCAATAGTCTGGGTAGGGTGGTGGAGAGCAGGGATGAGGGAGGAGGGAATCTGAGCTGCTACAGGAGCTGGTCAGGAGGGGAAGGAAGTGGGAGGGAACCCACTCCGGCTACTCCAGGACTGCAGCCTGGTATCCTGAAGAGCCCTGTGCCTGCCACCCCTCTCCCATCCAGGGGCTTGCATGACCCCAGAGTTCACCCAGGCAGGCCCAAGCTCAGTGGCAGGAAGACCCCCTCTGAGGCCAGAGTCTATGGCATGACCCCAAAGTCAAGCTGGGGACCACAGTCATCCCCATTCACACTCAGCCCTAGAGTGGGGACTCTCCGGATCCAAAGGCCACCCAGGACTTACTCTGGGGCAGTTCTCCAGGACCCACTCCTGACACCCACTGTGGGTGAGTCAGTTCTAGTCTGACAGCCCCCATCTTCCACCCACAAGAACTGGACTCTTTAGCCTCAGATCAATGAGTCACCTTATGTCACCACAGAAGCCAGTGCCACCTCCCACCTTCCTCCTCGGTCAAGATGTCAGATGGGGGCAGATGGGCCACGTGTCCATCAGGGGCAGCTCTGAGGAAGGATGAATGCCCACCTTCCCTGCAGTCTCAGGGCACAGGGGCCAAGGGCCGGAGAGACCCCCTTTGGAGGAAGAGTTCCCCCAGGCCCTTCCGTGAAATACAGGTTCTCTGAGCCTCAGTTTTCCTTCTGTAAAAAATGGGTTATCTTACCTTACCAAACCATGGAGACAGTCAAAAAAACGGGATAATCCTATGTTACCGAACCAGGAGAGTCAAAAAAAGGCAAACGGTACACAGTCCCTTGTACGCCCGTTGCTATTGTGGGAGTGATGTTCATAGGAGCCCCAGGGTTTCTGCTGTTGCCATTTTCCTGCGGCCCCTGGAGACTTCATTTGCCTTGCTCGATTACCAACCCAGACCTCCCGCGCTTCCCCTGCCCCCAGAGGCCACAGAAAGCAGACTCTGCAGTAGTCCCCAGACGCATCGGGAGGAAGCAGACAGGCAGCTAGCCCTCCAGTTGTGCCCTCAGTGGGCCTGACACACACCTGGCCCTGCTCTTCAGACACAGGACCCTGGTATTTCTAAGAAATCGGAAAACCGTCACCCAGAGGAAGAGGAAGTCTTCTGAAGAGGGTGCCCGGCGTGGGCAGTGGGGCAGCGCCCGGCACAGCCCCTTCTCCACCGCGTGGGAGGGGAGGGCTGTCGCAGCAGTCACAGGGGTGAGGGAGAAGGGGTCCCGGGTCTAGCGGGGGTCTGCCCAGGGCTCGCTGCTCAGCCCCAAACGCCCTGGCCTGCGCTCGCGGAGGAACCAGGGTGCGCTCCTGTCATGACGCGGGTAAGAGGGGTTTCGGGGGCCGGAGTTGCGCCCCGAGCGCACGTGTACGGGCCCGGGGTCCCCGGCGGGTCCCTAGAGGTGTGCGGCGCGTGTCTGACGCGGATGGGGGGCGGCGACTCGGACTTCCAGCCTCCCAGCCCGTGACAGCACCCTGGGAGAGCGCGGCCCGGGCACCCGAAGGCTGCGCACCAGCCGGGTGGGCATGCGGGGCGGCTGTCCCCCGTGGGCCGCGCGAGTCACCCACCTGGGCGGGCAAGGCGTGCCCCGCGGCCCAGAGCTCCAGTCCGACGGCCAGCGCGGCCCAGACAGCGGCGGGCGCCATGGGTGCGGGCGGGATCCGGTTGCCCCCTGCCCTCGCGCCCTCGCGCCCTCGCAGCCCAGCGCCTTCTCCCCAGGCTCCGCTGTGCTCTGCAGCCGGCGACTGAAAGCGAAAGCCCGCGCCCCATCGGGCCAGAGGCCAAGCGGCGGGGCGGGGCGGGGCGGGGCCAGCCGGCCTTGGACACGCCTCCTCCACGCCCCTCCCCAGCCTCTGCTGGGCCTCCCAGCCGACCACCCCAGCGTCGCTGGGCCAATACCTCCAGCGTCACTCCCAGCACTCGGTGACCCTTCAACCTCCTCCTATCGTCCCCTCCTCTTCGAGTCACCATCTCCACCTGCCCGGCCTCCACCTGCCCTCCCAGCTCCCACAGGTTTCCCTGTCCCGTGAGGGTGAGGCACTAATTTGGAAAAACCTCCCCCAAAGCTGACACCTGCTTTAGGGGAACCAAGAGAATTCTAGATCATTCGCTCATTTAGACTCTATTTAAGTATATTTAATTCTTATTTTTTAATTTTTTTAGAGACAAGGTCTCACTCTGTCACCCATAGCTCACTGCAGCCTTCAACTCCTGGGCTCAAGCGATCCTCCCACCTCAGCCTCCAGAGTAGCTGGGACTACAGGCTCGGGCCACCATGCTGGGCTGATTTTTTTGTACAGACGGAGTTTCGCCATGTTGCCCAGGCTGGTCTCAAACTCCTGAGCTCAAGTGCTCTTCCCACCCTCAAGTGATCTTCCCACCTCTGGCCTCCCAAGGTGCTGGGATTATAGGTGTAAGCCACTGCACCTGGCCTGTTTAGACTCTAGAGCCAGATCACCTGGATCTGGATCTCTGAACTCACCTCATGGGACTATTCTAAAAATTTAAGGATATGTAATATACATAATGCAGTCTGTACTTTATATATACTTAAGTGTCTACATATATAACAATAGGCATGTATAAATCTTGGCTGTTGTTACTACTCTTCATGTGTTCATCTTTCCGTAAACATGCATCCAGCCCTTCTCACAGTGAGAAGACTCTGCACTTCCCTGATCAAGTCTGCTGCCCAGGCAGTGGGCAGATGAACAGAGGCTGGGAGAGAATGTCACCTGGGAAGCTGTGGGGCCCTGAGGGGCTGCTGAGGCCAGGCCCAGGAGAGCTGGCTTCCCCAAGATTTACATCATGACTGAGCACCCATTCCAGCTGTGATCTGTCCCCCGATCCCCACTTTGAGTGCCAGCCCTAATACAAGTCCAGCCCTGCAGGGGCAGAGCACATTCCTCCAGCCCTGGATTACGGGGATCCTAGCCCCCAGCACATAGGGCATTTCTAAGGGTTGGGGTGGACTGGGTGGCAGGAGGCGATTCTCTTCCCAGTTTCCTCACTGCAGGCCGCCTGAAGATACAGAGACCCTTGCTCTGGGCCACCAGCCCCACAGCAGAGCCTGCAAGGATGGTGCTTCTAGGTGCTGAGTGAGAAACTGGGAAGTGATTCCTGGGGGATGGAAAACCCCACCTCCTACCCAGGAGGCTGGGAAATCACCTGGTTTCCACATGTTTCTGTGATATGGGCCACGCTGAGGGTGTGGCTGGTGTGACCCACAGCCTTAACTCTGCAGAGAGGCTCAGCCACTGGACAGGCATGCAGAGCTCTTCTGGCCCTTAAGAGAATTGCCTGGGAGCAGCTCCAAGGACTCCCTGATCCCTAAAATAGAGCCGAAGGCAGGAGGGAGATGTCACCTGGTGGAAGCAGGGGACAATAGTTCTCTCCAGTTGTCCCCCACACACCTCAAGACCAATGGGTCCCACAGACTCTCTGCACACCCCCCCCCCCCCCCCCCCCCCCCCGCCAACAACCGGCTCCCCCTACCGGTTTCCCTATCCCAGTGAATGACACCATCACCTCCTGAAGGTAAGGATTCTCCCAGGCTTAGGTCCCATCCTGAGAGCTAATTCAAGCTCTAATCTCTACGCAACATGAGGCTTCTCCCCTTCTCCAGGCCGACCCAGGCTTGAGAGCAGGTGACTTCTCTCTGGACTCTGCCAAGTGCAGTTCTTGACTCCTCCAGGGCCAGGCCCAGGGGTGAGGGTTTGGGAAGGAAAGGGCACAGTGTTCCATGGCAGCCAAAGTTGTCACCCATCTGGCATTGGGGCCTTTGGGGACAGTTTCCAGCTCATTCTCTCTGGGCCTCTTGTACAGGTTTCTTGGAGACCTTCTTACTGACTCCACTGGCCACAGCTCCCCAGCACCAGAAATGCCTGCACCTCCTGCTGGCCACAATTCACCACCTCCCCTTCGGCTCCTACAGGGTGGTGTCCTCCTGGCTTCTCCTGCTGAGGCCGCCTCCCTACTAGGAAGCACTGTGGGATGCAGATGGCCAGACTGGCCTCCTCACTGGGGTCCATGGTCACCTTGCCCTTTGCTGCGCACCTATAGCAGCCCAGCTCACTCTCCGTGTACCCAGGTTCCCTCCAGCAATGCCAGCTCAGGCCCATCCAGCCACAGGCTCCTTTATTAAGCACCTGCTGTGTGCCAGCCCTGCAGCACTGGGGACTCAGCAGTGGACAAAATAGACAAGAATCTCCCACCTGTGTTATGTCCTTAAACTCCTAGGATATGAAGCTCCCAGATAGGCCCCTCGCATCCCCTCCTGCTTGGCCCAGGATAAGAGGAAGTGCCCTCTCGTCTCCAAAGGGCAGCAGGGGGCACTCAGCACAATGGCGACTCCTTCCCCAAAATCCTCTCTCTTGGCTTCTCCAACCCCACATCTTATTTAGGCTGGGGGTGGCGATGGCCAGTTCTGGCTGAGTCAGTTTGTCTCTCCACATGACCTGCGTACGTGGTCCGGGACTTTCTCTTCCTGGGAGGGGGGGGGATTGATCTTGACACTCACCATATTGTACCTGCCACTGGGGAATCTGGTAAAACTCAGTGATAGCAGAGGCAGTGTGGAGGGCCTGGACTCTCCTTCTGCCCCACAGCCCAGCCCTGGCTCTATCTCCCACCCATGGTGCTCGGGGCCTCCCGATGAGGCTCTGGCCTTCAGGCTCTGTCCCTGAATCTGCCGCTCCATGGAGTGGTCAGACCCAGCCCTGCAAAGCATAATCCACTCATGCCACTCTTCTAGCCCAGGGTTTCTCAACCCAGAGGTCATTTTACCCCCTCTCCCACCCCAGCACATTTGGCAATGTCTGGAGACATTTTAGGTGGTCACAGCTGCAGGGGGCAGGGAGAGGTGCTGCTGACATCTCGTAGGTGGAGGCCAGGATTCTGCCGAACATCCCACAATGCTCAGGACAGCCTCATCACAGAGAATCAGCCCTCCCAAAACATCCAGAACGCCAAGGTTGAGAAGTAACCTAGCCCATGGCTCCCCATGGCCTTTAGAACTGATTTCAGCCTCCTCCACAAGATGCTGGAGGCCTTCCTGTCCTGGCCCAGCTGGCCCACCAGGCAGAGCCCCACCACGAACCCAGCTCCACACGCTAACTCCCTGGGCAGCCGGGGCAACCCTGAGTTCCCACCTCCATGCCTTTGTCCACGCAGGTTCCTCTGCCTGGGGTGTCTTTTCCTCTTTGTTTGTTTGGTGATCACCTACTTGTCCTTCCAGTCACAGCCCCCCTCCCGCTCTTCTGTGAAACCACCCTTGACCACACCCCACCAAGCTGGGCAGGATAACATGGTATGTCTACAGACTGTTAGCATAACACTCACTCCGATATTAGTCGCTTACATGGCCCTCGCCTCTCTTAGTAATTGTGATACTAGCGGTTATGGAAAGATGACTTACACACTTTGTCTTGCACCGGGTGGGGGGCAAGCTTTATGGTATGCTTATCCAGCGAGTACAGGGTACAGTTCGTTCAAACCTGGTTTGGTGGCTTCTCCATAGCCAAGGGGCTCTTCTCAGCATGCAGCTCTCACACTGCTGGACCATATGATACCCGAGGGTAGGGGGACTTTCTCTTGGTCCCCTCTATTTCCCTTAATTGAGCCCCTTCTTGTGCATCTCCTGTATGTTCTGGCCCAGGAGATACCTCACAGGAGGGGCTTGATAAAGTTGAAGTGAATAAGGACCAAATACAGGACGAAGGGTATGCAGGAGGTGATGAAGGAATGAAGACTTGAGTGAACGAATGAACGAATGAATGAATGGGTACATGGATGTCCGGGTCAAGGCTCAGGAACCCAGTTCAGCCCAATCACTTCCAGGCCCTACGTACCCAACCCAGATTCCCAAGTCATGCATCTGGTAGGCTCCCAGCCCCACAGTGCAGAGAAGTCCCCGTTGGCTCCTTGTTGACAACACAGACTTCGAGCAGAGGTGGGACTGTGGTCCTGAGGTCCCCAACTCAGGGGCTGCATGTGCAGAATCTGAACTCTTGGCCGGGGGCCCCCTGGAGCCTCTCCTCACTTCCCAGCTCAGTCCACAGCCCTCAGAGGTCCCCTGCCATCTCCCACCCCAGTAGATGGATGACTGCGCTCCTGCAAGTGAGGGTGGAAGAAGGCAGGGCGACAGGCAGGCCACGTGTGCAAGGACAGCCGATCTGTCAGTTATTGAACACCTACTGTGTACCGGGCATTCTAGTGGATCTTTTGGAGGAGTGGCCTTCCAGCTTTAACCAGCATAAGAATCATCTGGAAGGCTTGTGAAACATGCAGAGTTCTGGGCCCCACGTCCATGTCTGTTGAGGGCCTGAGGATCTGGCTTTTTAATGGACCGCTTGGTGACTGAGGGGCACCTGCTGAGAAACCATACAGAGGGTTGAGGAGCAGCAGGTGCTGTGTGTGGCTGAGGGCGGTTTGGAAGGCTGAGCTGTGGTTGTGCTAAGAGGGGCTGTTTCCACCATGGGGAGGTCTCCATGTAATATTCTTTTTGGAGTGAGCTTTCAGAGCCAGCCACAAAGCCAGCTCCTTCTGACCTGGCCTCAGGGTCCCAGTGGGAATCTATCTTGCAGGGTTGCTTGGACAGTGGGAACCCTACTCCTTCCCTACCAAGGCTGGCCCACAGCCAGGGCAAGTAAACTTTTCTAGTCCCTCTGTCCTGCTTATCTCAGCGCCCTGAATGTGCTGGGCCAGCCCCTTGATGACTCATGTCCTAAAATCACGAACAGGAAGCAGCGTTTAGTGTTAGCCACAGCCCTACAACTGCCTGCTGCATCTGGCCCTCCCACCTGGCCTCTTCCCTCGCCTGGGGCCACAGGTTAGGCTGAGCTGGCCATACCATGCTGTGGGCTGCGGGTACTGGACTGAGAAACACCAGCTCCTGTCCCCATCTCCTTCCAAAGAAGAGGAGGGCCTGGGGGTGCAGCTCCCCCTCTCTCCCAGTACTCAAAGAGGACCACAGGCAATTTGGGGAAGGAAGCCAAGAGAGCCTCCAGGCCTCTTCCTCCCGTTGCTTCACTAAAACCGCCCTGTTCTGAGTGGCCTCTTCCCAGGACTCAACCCCAGAATCAGTCCCAGACCTTCTGGAGAAGACCCTTGGTTTCTCAACCCAGCAAGCGGGACCAGCTAAGACTCAGGAATCCCCATTCTAGCCCCCTTCCTGTGTGACCTTGGGCCAGTGCCTACCCGTCTCTGGGCTTTAGCATCCTCACCTGTAACATGAGGAGTCGGATTTCAGGGGGGGGCAGGCTGGTTTCACCCTATATGCAGCTCCACTTGGCGGTGGCTGCCTACGGCTCTGTGTTGAGAAAGACTCTGAGCCTGGGCTCTGCAGGAAAGGACGCAGGATGGAGCAGCCCGGTGTGCCCTGGGCGGGCAGGGGCCAGCCTCAGCACAATCACCTGGCCTTTGCCATCTCTGGATTAGACTAAGTGCCCCTCTTGTCCCGAAGTTGTGTGGAGTGGGGTGCAGATGTGTGGGGTAGGTACACTGGATGTGTGCAGTGGGGCACAGCAGGGCTAGGCTTGACTCCAAATCCCTGCCTTTATTGGCACAAAGCAGGTCTTGCCTGACCTGTGGGAATGACTGCCCAGGTAGAGGGGTGCAGAGCTTGCCTTTTATGCAGAGCCTTTTCCTGACGGGAAATTCTTTTCATCCTACCACAAACCACGCTGCTGTATTTTACATGCAGCAGTAAGTTTTTTATTTTATTTTATCTTATTTTATTTTTTTGAGACAAGGTCTCACTCTGCCACCCAGGTTGGAGTGCAGTGGCACAATCACAGCTTGCTGCAGCCTCAACCTCCTGGTCTCAAGTGATCTTCCCACCTCAGCCTCCTGAGTAGGTGGGACCACAGGCGCATGCCACCATGCCTGGCTAATGTATTTTTTGTAGGGACGGGTTTTTGCCATGTTACCCAGGCTGTTCTTGAATTCCTACGCTCAAATGATGCTCCCACTTCTGCCTTCCAAAGTGCTAAGATTACAGGTGTTAGCCACCATGCCCAGCATTTTTTTTTTTTTTTTTTTTTTTTTTTTTTTTTGAGACAGAGTTTTGATCTGTTGCTCAGGCTGGAGTGAAATGGCATGATCTTGACTCACTGCAACCTCTGCCTCCCCGGGGTTCAAGTGATTCTCCTGCCTCAGCCTCCTGAGTAGCTGGGATTACAGGTGCCCACCACCATGCCTGGCTAATTTTTTGCATTATTTTTAGCAGAGGTGGGGTTTTGCCATGTTGGCCAGGCTGGTCTCAAACTCCCGACCTCAGGTGATCCGCCCAACTCAGCCTCCCAAGGTGCTGAGATTACAGGCATGAGCCACCGCACCCTGCCCTTTTCTTTTAGACAGAGTTTCACTCCTGTCGCCCAGGCTGGAGTGCGATGATGCGATCTTGGCTCACTGCAACCTCCGCCTCCTGGGCTCAAGCGATTCTCCTGCCTCAGCCACCTGAGTAGCTGGGACTACAGGTGCATGTCATCACACCCAGCTAATTTTTGTGATTTTTGTAGGAGCCAGGGTTTCCCCATGTTGTCCAGGCTGGTCTTGAACTCTTGAGCTCAAAAGTGATCCACCTGCTTCAGCAGCCTCCCAAAGTGCTGGGATTATAGGCATGAGCCACCATGCCCAGTCTTATTTTTTTTTAAGTTGTCTTGTGGTTACACTTTATTTTATTTATTTAACTCCTGAGCTCAAGCGATCCACCGCCTAGGCCCCCCAGAGTGCTGGGATTACAGGCCCCACTGCACCCAGCCTCCCAGCAGTAACCTTTTTAACCCTACATTATCTTTGTTTCATTTTTTTTGTTTGTTTGTTTGTTTTTTAGAAATTAAAAAAATAAAGAATCTTATAAAAAAAAAATCCATATTCCACTACCCAGAACTGACCAGTGGTAAGAGCCAGGGTTGCCCTCACTCCTTCCTGACCCCTCTGGCCTGGCTGCCCTTTCTGGAACACACAAAGCGTGCTCCCACCTTGAGGCCTTTGCACTGGCAGTTCCCTCTGCCTGGACCACCTTTCCTCCAGATACCTGCATGACTCACTTCCCCTTATCAGTCTCTGCTCAAATGCCACCTCCTCAGAGAGGCATCCTGGCACCCCACACCCCCGCCCCCCACCAAAATAGCTGCTTTACTTTTCTTAATAGCATTTGTTATAATTTCTCTTTGGATCTGTGTATCATCTGTTTCTCCCATGAAGGCAGGGACCTTGTCTGTTTTGCTCTCTGCTGGGTCCCCAGCACCTAAGAAGTTGCACAGATATCAAATAAATATATATATATATATAATGTGTGTGTGTGTGTGTGTGTGTGTGTGTATATATATTTTTTGAGATGGAGTCCCGCTCTGTTGCCGAGGCTGGAGTGCAGTGGTGCGATCTCGGCTCACTGCAACCTCCGCCTGCCGGGTTCAAGGCATTCTCCTGCCTCAGCCTCCTGAGTATCTGGGGTTACAGGCGCCCGCCACCATGCCTGGCTAATTTTTGTATTTTTACTAGAGACAGGGTTTCACCGTGTTGGTCAGGCTGGTCTTGAGCTCCTGATCTCGTGATCCACCCGCATCGGCCTCACAAAGTGCTGGGATTACAGGCATGAGCCACCGCGCCCAGCCTTCAGTTAGATATTAAAAAAAAAAAAAAAAAAAAAAAAAAGGTAGGCTCTCAGTAAACATACGTTGATTATTTTTTGCTTCCAATACTTTTATAATTCAAATGGAAGTCCTTGAGACCCAGCCAAGTGGTAGTCCCCTTGATTCCGCCCCCAAAACAGCAATTCCTCTGGGTTCGTGGTGCTTCTCTCCAGTCCGTTTTCTGCTTCCACATGCCAATGTAGAGTGTTATTCTAGATACGCGCGTCTACATCTGCACAAACGATGAAACACCAGGTGCACCGTCCTGCCCCTTGCTTTTTTCCCCTCGGCTGTGTTTCTGAGAACTTTCCATATTGATGAGTTCAGATCTGCTTATTGTTTCTACCTGCTGCTGCTGCTGCTCGGAGCTGCGCCCGCCTGGTGCCTGTCTCACACCTTGCTTCCCCGCTTCTCTGGAATGGGCCTTTGGGGTGTTTGTACTTTGGCTCCACTGCACACACTGAGGTGTGCGTTCCTGCATCTGTCTCCCAAGACCCAAGGTTGACTGTTTCTCCAGGTCTGAAACCTGGAAAGTAGAACTGCTGGGCAGTGGCAGGCTGTGGGTTTGCATGTTTTCATTTTCACCGGGCCCTGCCCAATTCCTCTGCCAAGAGGCTGCACCCCTGGACACTCCTGCCAGCAGACTGCAAGTCCCAGTGCCCACATCTGCAGCCGGGGCGTTTGATCTTGTCAGTGGGTTTCCTTTTACAGCCCTTTGTATTTTCAAAGGGTTTTCAATTCTCCCTTTCAATTCTTTCCAATTCTTTCAGCCTCATCATGGCCCTGCTAAGTGAGTGTTGCCCTTTCCAGGATCCTGGTCTCTCTACCTCTAAGTACCAACCCGTAACCCCTCCAAACCCACTCTCTGCCTCCCTTCCCCAATCCCTACTTTCTAAAACTCCTATCCCACCAAAGCCTCCCCATCTCACTGGTCTCTCCAAGGACCAACTGGAGCCGTCTGTGGACCACAGTTCTCTAGACAAAGACTCAAACACAAGCAACAGCTGCCTTTCCACCATATATTCTATGAACTCTGGCCTCAGTTTCCCCACTGCCCCTGAGTTCCCCTCTTTTCCTCTTTACATACAAGGCCACTGTGGCCTGGAGAAGAATGTGACTCCTCTCATCTAGTCCCTCGTCCTCCCACCCCCTTGCTCTTTTTTGTCAATAAACCTTAGGTATTTCAAAATTTGGGGGCGGGTGTGAATGGAATCTTTTGTGTGTGTGTGTGTGTGTGTGTGTGTGTGTGTGTGTGTAACTTCTCTCTCGCTCTATTTTGGACCTCAGGTACAGAGGGCTGAGTGAATCATACTGCACAGAACTTGCCGAACAAGGTTCCTCTCTGGCTTGATTTTTTTCCCTCAATCCCTGTTCTCATCCTCCTCCACACCTCTCCAACAATCAATGTGTCCTTATAAAACCTGTGGTGTCTGCAGGTGTTTGAATTTCTCTTGTGCAGGACTGCTGGATCGGGGAGTATTTGTGAACCTAATTCACTAACACTGCCAGAAATTTCTCCGGGACGGTGTTTTTGATGTAGAAGCTGGTTTTTAAAAAACAAAAGAAAAGAGAGAATTTCTCCAGGATGAACACCCCAGTGATGCCTCCACTATCAGGGCTAGAGGGTTTCTACCACTCTCTTGCCCCCAAACTCATCATTAACCAGTGTTCTGATTTGGGCCGACATGATGGGTGTGAAGTGGAGCCCAATGTCACTTCATTTGCATTTCTCTGAATATCCGTGGGTTTGAGCACCTCTTCATTACTTGTTAGTCATTTGGGTTTCCCCTTCTGTGAACTGCCTATTCACATCCTTTGACCATATTTCTATTATTTCCTGTCTTTTTCTTGTAGCTTTGCAATAATTCCTTGCATACGCTAGATATCAATCCCTTGTCATTTATCACAAATACTTCCTCCACTCTGTCGCCTATTTCGTGTCCTTGCTGATGGTGTCCTTTATTATTGGCAAAAAAAAATCTTAATTTTAATGCAATGGAATCCATCAGTGTTTTTCCATTTGCATCACATTTAAATTCCCTACTTATGGGTAATGAGAGAAAATTATAGAAAAGTAACTTCATGACCTGTAGGTAGAGCTACTCATAAGTCATGAAGATCCTTTTCTATGTTTTTCTTTCATTAGCTTTATAATTTTCCATCTCATGTCTAGGTCTTTAATACACTGGGACTGTATATGGAGTATAAAGTCTGGAGACCAACCTTTATTTCTCTCCATAGAGTGAGCCAGTTTTACCTAAACCATCAGCCAAACAGTCCATCCCTTTACTCTTTATCATAAATACCTGGCTCTGTCACCGAACAGTCTATTCTATTTTTTATTTATTTTTGTCTTACCGAACAGTCTATTCTATTTTTTATTTATTTTTGTCTTTTGAGACAGGATCTTATTCTGTTGCCCAGGCTGGAGTGCAGTGGCATGATCAAAGCTCACTACAACCTCTGCCTCCCAGGCTCAAGCCATCCTCCCACCTCACCCTCCCGATTAGCTGGGACCACAGGTACACACCACCATGTCCAGCTAATTTTTATATCTTTTGTAGAGATGGGGTCTCGCCATCTTGCCCAGGCTGGTCTTGAACTCCTGGGTAGGCTCAAGTGATCTACCCACATTGGCTTCCCAAAATGCTGAGATTACAGGCGTCAGCCACCATGCATGGCCATTTTTCTATATTTTCTTTCACTAGCTTTGTAATTTTCCATCTCACATCCAGGTCTTTAATAATCAGGATTGTATATGGGGTGTAAGGTTTAGGGAGCCACCTTTATTTCTCTCCATAGAATGAGCCAGTCTTTCCAACCCCATCAGCCCAAGAGTCCATCCCTTCATTCTTTATCATAAGTACCTGGGTCTATCGCTAAACGATCTATTCTGTTCCACTGGCCTTTTGTTGCTGGGCTAGTTTCATATGGTTTTTATTATTACAGCTTTAGAGAACATTTAGTATTTGGTAGAGTGAATTTCCCTTGTTTGCTCTCCTTTTTCAAAATGGGCTGAATTATATTTGGTTTTTATTCTTCCACATACTTTTTTTTTTTTTTTTTTTTTGAGACGGAGTCTCACTCTTGTTGCTCAGGCTAGAGTGCAATGGCACGATCTCAGCTCACTGCAACCTCCACCTCCTAGGTTCAAGCGATTCTTCTGCCTCAGCTTCCTGAGTAGCTGGAACTACAAGTGTGTGCTACCACACCCAGCTTATTTTTGTATCTTTAGTAGAGACGGGGTTTCACCATTTTGGCCAGGATAGTCTTGATCTCTTGATCTCGTGATCCACCCGCCTTGGCCTCCCAAAGTGCTGGGATTACAGACATGAGCTACCACACCCAGCCTCTTCCACATACATTTTTAAATCCATTTGCACAACTCCAGCTGTAATTTGAGATTTCACTGAGTTGATAGGTGAACTGGGAGAAATGACATCCCTGCAACATTAATTTATCCCATCCATGAACATGGTATACGATTCATCTGTTCAGAGCGTCTTCGTGTCTTTTAACAGTTTTCACTTTTCTCTGGGTGTTTGGATGTGGCAGGGATGAAAGGTGTCAGCGTCCCACCCTAACCCATCACCTCCCTACCTGGGCCCCCATTTGACATTCACACTAACTCCAGGCGAGCCCAGTGGCAGGGTCTGATAGTTCTATTTTATATACCACTTTAAGCAACTCACGCCAGTCCACACGGCCAGCAGAGTGCAGACACAGAATACAGGACACATCTCTCTACAGTAAATCTCATAATCTCAAACGTCTGTTTCATGAAGGATTTGCCAGGCCCCAAAGCAAGGGCTGCTAGTGCAGTTGTGCCACTCAACACAAAGAGGTTCCACTTCACAGAGGGAGAACTTGGGGTTCCTCATGTGCTCTGAACACAAGGCTTTCTCTAGGTCTGGCGCCTGGGAAGGGGTGAATTATCAGCAGCTTCTAGCTCCATCCTCCATTGCTCCATCACTGGCTGTCTATGCCCACCCTAAGCCAGCCAGCCCTAGGTCTGCAGGCAGCCCAGCTAAGCTGCAAAGGCTTCACCTGTCCCATCTCCCTCCAGCCTCTCTTAAGGCAAACAGCTTTCCTGAGCCTGTCTTCACCTCACCTTCCCCAGATGCATCCTCCAAAGCCCTCCCCAGAGGTCTCCCACCTAGACTCCCAGGCAGTTCAGATACAAACAATCCCCCACAATGAAACATGACCCTTTCCCATTCCTGATGCAGAACCATCTTTCATGGCTCAGCTCCAACCCCACTGCCTCCTTAACACCCTCCAGGATCTCTCCAGCCCACAGGGTTCTCTTGCCCTGGCTGCAGGTGGTCTGGCATTACAGAAAAAGCACTGGAATGAGCTAAACCAAAGATTCTCAAAGACACTTCCAGCCATGAAACCCTTTCTAATGAAATCTTAGGATGTAGAGGTAACAGCTTTCTCAGATTGCCTGGTTCTCTGGATCTAGATCCCAGCTCTAGGGCAATAGATCAAGACCCTATCTCTAGAAAATTCAATAAATGAATAAATAAATGACTGAAGATAATTTTTAAAAGCTACTCAGAAGGGAGGGAAGAAACCAAAGTGTTTAAAGGAGTTACCATGGGTGATGGAATTATGTGTAATTTTTTTTTAAGGAATACTGATTCTTTTACTGTTGTTGATGTTGTTGTTGTTGTTGTCATCGTTGTTATTGTTACAAGGTCTAGCTGTGTCATCCAGGCTGAAGTGCAGTGGCGCAATCTTGGCTCACTGCAACCTCTGCCTCCTGGGTTTAAGTGATGCTCGTGCCTCGGCCTCCCAAGTAGCTGGAACCACAGGCGCACACCACCACGGCCGATTAATTTTTGTATTTTTAGTAGAGATGGGGTTTCACCATGTTGGCCAGGCTAGTCTTGAACTCCTGACCTTAAATGATCTGCCTATCTGGGCGTCCCAAAGTGTTAGGATTACAGGCGTGAGCCACTGTGCCTCGCCAAGATTGTGTGTAATTTTTATTATATTTATCATATTCCTTATACTTTGTTTCTTCTTTCATTCATCTTTTCCATTTATAAAGTTTATTTTTATCTTTAACGTACCAGCAGCCTCAGTGCTTGTCCTGAGGGCCACTGATTCTCTGTGTGATCTCAGGCACATCTCTCGCCTTCTCAGGCCTCAGTTTCTCCATCTGTACTCTCAGAGGGAGGGGCTGCATGAGGCTGTGAGGTCTGGGAGTCACATATCGCTGGTACACATCGTCCCTGCCCCATGCACTCCGTTTCCTCCAGGCCATATCAGCAGGCCACCTCCCACCGGGACCCACCAGCCCAGTCAGTCCACGGAGGCATAAACCAGTACGGTTTTTTCTCATTAGTGAGATTTCAGCTCAGAGCGAGGGCAGCCAGGATAGGGGCTTAGAGCAGGGGCAGAGAAGGGAGTGACACAGTAAGAGGGGCAGTTTCCTGCCAGACTGGACGAGAGACAGCTCTGAGCCCATTTCCTTGATGCACTACCCAGCCCTCCCTGGGAAGACAGCACGTGAGACCAGCCCTCTGCTTATTAGTAAGGAGCATGCAATGCTCACCACGTCACTGACCTCATTTCCCCAGCAACGTTTCCCCTCCCCAATTCGAAAGAGGAAGAAATAGTAATTTTTCCCTAGTGCAATTTCCCAGTCTTCACTTATTCAGACTTTTACGAGTATGTGTGCCTACCCCTGCCCCAGCGAGAGCTGGGCAGGGCTGGACATGGATGAGTCAGAGTGGGCACACTCCCTGCAGGAGCTTGGGCAGGGTGGGCAGGCGACTTAGAAAAAGTGACCAAGCCACCCTGGCTGGAGTGTCCTGGGGGCTTCTTGAAGTAGGTCGCAGTGACTCGGCCACCTCTCGTTTGTCCTGGTGGAGCTGGTCTTGAAGCTCTCACTCCCAAGAAACTGGACCTCCCTCCAACCCAGGCCTGTCCTGCCTGCCCTGCGGACTTATTGAGCACCTACTGTATGCCAGACAGAGCAGATGCTGCCCTTCTGCCAACAGATCGAGATCCTGCTCCTAGCCCTGAGCCCCAAGGAGGAACCCAGGAACCTTTAGCCCCTAGGAATGAGTGGTAAAATTTCAAACACCAAGAAGCCTAGCAAATAAAAAAAAGAGTTGCTTTAGACAGTTGGGGTATATCAAAAGGAGAAATAGCATCAACTTTGCCATCACCTAGACGTGGGTTCAAGGCTCAGCTCAGGCCACTGACTGGTATGCAACCGTGACCTTGGACAAATCACTTTACCTCCCTGAGCCTTTATTTCCTCATCTGTAGAATGGGGATAAACAGCCTCTACTTTACCAGGGTGCTGTAAGGATCCGAGATGGAGACTCTACAGTGCCTGGCATCTAGTAAGTGCTTAATGAATGTAGACCCAAAACATGATGGAGGCCATGTATTCTGCCTCTCCAGAATGGAGCCCGGGTCCCCTAGGGTACAGGAGAGGGTTTCCCTGAGAAGTTCCCAAAGTGCCCAGCCTTGCTTTTCCCCTTCACCCTGGAAGGAAACCCCCTTGGGCTCCAATTCCCCTGCAGTTCCCCACCCCTCCTAAGGCGGTTGCAACCTCCCACCAAGTAGCCGGCTCAGCCCTGCCAGCCTCCCTCCCCAGCCCCTGTAGAACAATTTCCGCTCATGAAATTCTCTCCATCACCTTGCCCCTTTCTTCTGTAGAATCCTAGAGATGCAAATGCAAGGATGGGGCAATGTCTACCACAGACTCATGATCATAACTACTCACGTCCCCCTGCACACCCTGAATCGCGACATTCTCCCAGACCTTTGTGCAGCAGGTGCTGCATCCCCAAGCCCTGGTCGCACACCTCACCCACACTGAGGGCCTACACACCACTTTCTTTTTTTGTTTTTATAGCAATTACCACCAGCCAATGTTATTCTTTATTGTCTTACTCTTTATTGTCACTCTGCAGAGGGCAGGGCTATGTGTCGCCAGCACCCCAGCACAGAGTTTGAGCTTGACGAATATTTATTGAACAAATTAGTAGGTGAAATTAATCCTTACAATGTCTCTTTGGGGTAGGTGCTCTTATTAAACCCATTCTACGGAGGTGAAAGCAGAGAACCTCCCTCATCTAGGCCAGGTGCCATCCACTGGAGTCACGAACCCCAAGCTGCTCTCCATCAAAGCAAATATCATGCTATAGGCCATGAGCAGACTCTAGGGCTGGTCTCCCAGTTGGGCTGTGACTCCCTGACAGTAGTACTGTATATCCCCGCCACTGCACCACTTCACTGTGTTCCCCAGCGCCAAGCACAGTACCCGACACATAGGTGTTACATACAGATCTGTTGCTTGAGTGACTAAATGAGTGGCTGTATGAATGAATGAATGCATTTCTTCAGATATATTTTTTGCCAGACTTCTGGAACTTGGCCTCCAGTCCCCCTTCACAGTCAGTGCTGTGGGAACTTGGAGGTCCTGGGCCTGGGTATCCTGGAAGGCTTTCTGGAGGAGGAGGAGAAAGATGAGGTTGGAAATTCAGGGGTTGGAGCACTGAGCAGAGATTTCATGATAAGGATATGCCTTCTGTATTTGGTGACTGAGCAGAAACAGTTGGGTCTCAGGAGGGGTTTGGATACGGGAGCTGTGGAGGTAGCAGCAAGGGCTGGATTGGCAGACATTGGCCTGTAGGCACTAGGGAGCCATAGAAGGTTCTGTGAGAGAGAGGCCTGGCCACAGCTGGGCTTTGGAAAGGAAACGTGGGATAAAAGCCAAGAGCAAATTCCATTACCGGTGCATTTACTGAGCCCCACGGGTGTCTGTACAGTGTTCTACAGGGTCTGGGGCTCAGGGCTGGGGCCTCAGCACAGTGATGACCTCAGCCTGAGCCACAATGGAGTCGCATGGCCAAATGGGTGAGGACACAGACTCCAGTCAGGTGGCCTGGGTTCAAAGCCTAGCTGCACCACTTAGCAGCTGTGTGACCCTGGGGAACTGGCTTAGCTACTCTGTGTCTCGGTTTCCTCACTTGTAACATAGGGGTAATATAATAACTACTTCCGGCTGGGCGCGGTGACTCAAGCCTGTAATCCCAGCACTTTGGGAGGCCGAGATGGGCGGATCACGAGGTCAGGAGATCGAGATCATCCTGGCTAATACAGTGAAACCCCATCTCTACTAAAAAATACAAAAAACTAGCCGGGCGAGGTGGCGGGCGCCTGTAGTCCCAGCTAGTCAGGAGGCTGAAGCAGGAGAATGGTGTAAACCCGGGAGGCGGAGCTTGCAGTGAGCTGAGATCCGGCCACTGCACTCCAGCCTAGGCGACAGAGCGAGACTCCGTCTCAAAAATAATAATAATAATAATAATAATAATAATAATAACTACTTCCTAGTCCACTGTGAGATTCAAGTACACTTGAAGAGCCTCAAGTACAGCTCTTACCATCTTTCTTACTAACCTGTGACTCCATGCATGGCAGAAATAAAGCCTCTTCAACTCTATTGTCAAAGCCTAACCCAGATGGGCACAAAGAGGCTCTCAGGGAACTTTTGATGAATGAACTTGGCCCAGAGGACCCAGGGTCACCCAGCGAGTGCCCCGGTATTCACAGGAGGTTTTCTGCACAGGGTGAGGAACCCTCCCTCGATACGTGCAGAAGCTGTATTTCCTGAGTGAAGTGTAATTGCAGTGAAAAACAACATCCCTCCTGACAGCCTGTACTTGCATAATCTGCCCACAACTCTCTGTGACTTCCTGACATGGTTCTGTGCAACTCAAGTTGGGGGCCCCGTCCTGCCCTGGAAGGTCCCAGACCCTGCCCTCTTCCTCAGGGGAGGCCGCTCTCAGAGCCTTGATTTCCCTATCTAAAAGCTAGATAGGGCCTAGTTTGTATAGGTACCAAGCTCAAGTGTTCTCTAATCAGACAGATGTGAGCCTGCATTCCAGTCCTGCCACATTCTGACTGCATGGGTCCCTGAATACACAGGTCAGCCACTCCGTCCAGAGCTCACACTCTGGAGACAGACCAGCTTGGATTCAAATTACAGCCAGATGAACTTGGGATTCCACCAGGTTATTTAGCTTCCTTGAGCCAACTCCAAGGACAATAATGGCAAAATTACCCAGAGGCTAAAATGAGACAATATGTGAAGTGTTCATGCTGACACATAAGGTCTCAAGATTCTTTGACACTCCTCCTAACAAGAGGTGGGATCCATGTCCCCTCCCCTTGAGTCTGGGCTCTGTGACTACCCAGAATGTGGCAAAGGTGATGCAGTGCCAGTTCCGGGCTCAGACTTTATGACGCTGGCAGTTTCCACTTCCTGCCCCTGGAGTTGTTGGCTCCAGGAACCCGGTGGCCATGCTGTGAGGAAGCCCAAGAAGCTCCACAGAGAGAAACTGACAGCCAGCACCAATTTGCCAGCCCTCTTGGAGGTGGATTCTCCAGCCTGTCTCATCACCCCCGCTGGTACTATGTGAGCCGAGATGCGCCTCCCCAGCTAAGTCCAGCCCACACTGCGGATTTGTGAGCAAAATTAATGACCATTGTTTTAAGGTATTAAGTTTTGAGGTGATTTGTTATGTAGCCAGCGATGACTGGGACAGCTACGTCAGTTACTGGTCATTTAACACTTCTTAAAAATGGCGACATGTGGGCTCATCTATAAGGTCCTTCTGAGGTCACATGACAAGGAGGCAAAATGCTTTGGCACTGAGTGAAATCCAAATTAACAATTTCCCTGCCCCCATGCAAGATGAGCGACATAATTTGTAGAACTCCATGAAAAATGAAAACACAGGGCCCCGTGCCAAAAATTATTTATCACTTTCAAGATGGCGACAACAGAGTGTGAAACCAAGCCCAGGGCCCTTCTGAACCTGGGGCCCTCTGACTACACGGATCCGTAGTTTGTGAAGCTGCAGAAGCCCAGCTGATGGGACATTTTTGTCTACTCTGCTTATTCTTGCAACGCTGCCTTGTAAATAAGAACCCAACCCTCTCACCATAGTTACTTTTAACATCGATTTTTGTTTTTTAAAGGAAGAATGAAAATCAGCATGTCATCTTTACTGCTCCCTTGGACTAGAGAGTGGCTTCCCCCTACCCCAGCCCCAAATGACAGCTAGAGTTAGAGCTGTCTCCATCACACAGCACCAAGCTGGGACCTTGGGAAAACTGCTTTGCCTCTATCAGGCTCAGTTTTCCCATCTGTAAAATGGGAGGTTTGTTCTTGATCGTCTTCCTTCAGGGAGACTCAAGTAGGGCAGTGAGCAGGATATGAGGTGTTACTGGGGATGGAAAAGGCAATTCCACTGTCAGGCAGTTCTCCCCCAGAGATTCTCTGGACTCAACCAAGCCCCGAGTCTCCCTGGACCTCAGAATCACATACCTGTAATCCAGCACTCTGGGAAGCCAAGGTAGGAAGATTGCTTGAGCCCAGGAATTCAAGACCAGCCTGGGCAACATAGAGAGACCCATCTCTGAAAAAAAAAAAAAATTAGCCAGGCATGGTGGCGTGTGCCTGTGATCCCAGCTACTCAGGAGACTGAAGCAGGAGGATCGCGTGAGCCCAGGAAGTTGAGGCTACAGTGAGCTGTGTTTGTGCCACTGCATTCCAGCCTGGGTGACAGAGGAAGACCCTGTCTCAAAAACAAACAAACAAACAAACAAACAAAAAAACCACACACACACCTTTGAGGAAAGCTGTGTCAAGGAAGGAGGCCCTGGTTGGGTTAGCTCCATGTCCTTCCTGTCTGGTCAGAACAGTCAGAAAGCCACACCCAGCCTGGAGTTTGACCTTGGGCAGGTTACCCAGCCTCTTGCAACTGTCCCTGCCTTCCCATAAAGGAAGGAATAAAATCCACCTCTATTCTATCTCAGTTGTGATGACTTAAAGATGAAAGGAAACTTATCTAGAAGGCATAGTGCCAGGGGATGACCACAATATGAACACAACCCCTGACCACAGAGGCAGCCAGGTCACCTGCACACGGGGAGGGATTTAGAATCACTGAGTTGGGGGTTGAACTCCGGCTCTGGGACTTCCCAGCTGTGTGGCAGTGGGCCAGTTGCTTCACCCCCCAGTTTTCCCAAGGTCCCAGCTTGGTGCTGTGTGATGGAGACAGCTCTAACTCTAGCTGTCATTTGGGGCTGGGGTAGGGGGAAGCCACTCTCTAGTCCAAGGGAGCAGTAAAGATGACAGTTTGTAAAAGGGAGTGTTGCCACCCAGCCTATCTACTGTCCAGGGTTCTATTAGGAAGCCCAGATGCACAAAGAATGTGGGAAGGCCTAGGCGAACTCTCAGCTCTTAAGATGCTGCTCTTGAAGGCTGTCATTTACCGAACATGGCATACGTGCCCAAACAGAGTCTCATTCTGCTACCCAGGCTCGAGTGCAGTGACACGATCTCGGCTCACTGCAACCTTCGCCTCTCAGGTTCAAGCAATTCTTCTACCTTAGCCTCCCAAGTAGCTGGGATCACAGGCACGTGCCACCATGCCCAGCTACTTTTTGTATTTTTAGTAGGGACGGGGTTTTGCCATGTTGCCCAGGCTGGTCTTGAACTCCTGACCTCAAGTGATCTACTCTCCTCGGCCTCCCAAAGTGCTGGGATTACAGGCGCAAGCCACCGTGCCTGGCCCCATGAGGTCTATTTTGCAGACCAGAAAGCCCACACTGAACACACATAGGGGCTTTGCTTGGGACCAAGCAGCTGGGAACTGGTTGAGCCGGAAGCCACAACTCCATGCCACCGTCATGAAATGGCCACTGCCTCCATGAGGGCTAAAGGGTAAAAAGTAAGCACAGGCCACCGCTGTCCCTGTGATACTCATGATTGGGAAAACAATCACCACACCAAAACACGAAGGCCTCCAGGCTTCCCAGGGTTTTTCAGTTTGGTTTTTACTGTCTGGAAGACACCCAGAGAAAGGGGAAGCTAGACCGGCAGACTCCTAACCTGACCCACAGCTACAATCATCACCAGGAATACCGTCTTAGTTCTTTCTGAGAAAACACATCTAACTGCTTCCTGGCTGCCAGCAACTGCTGCCTGTTTCCCCAGCTTCCCTCCAAAATAGGTTCAAACCACCTTTGCCGCCCCTGCTTTAGCCTTTCTCACTCATTGCTGAAATAATACCAGGATGTTTCTTGTTCTAATAGGAAGAAAACAAAAGTAAACATAGACCAGTAGTCTTATGATAGAATCTAGGAGCCTAATTACAATGGCCCACCAGGCCCTCCACGTCCCCAGGCCTTCCCTCCTCACCTCAGGTGGGGACATCACTCAGGCCGGTTCGAAGGGCACCTTCTCAAAGAGGCTTGCCCTGACCACCTAGCTAGAGGTGGCCCTCCCCTCCAACTCTGCCACAGTACCTGGCTCGGGCTTCTTGTGGTTCACAGTGTGAGCTGACTCTGGAATGACCTTGTGTACTGATTTGATGACGCCACCGTCTGTCCCGTCCACCAGACACAGGACCCACGAGAGCAAGTCTGTGTCCCACGAGTCCTCAGCAGCTAGACTTGACTTGGGCCAGGCTCATCAGAGGTGTTTTTGGAAGGAAGGGAGGAAGGGAGGTCACTCTTTAATTGAGGAAAGACCTTGAACAGCAATGTGGTGCAATCTGGAATGTGCTAGAACCACCAGTGAGATGTCCCTCCGGAGGGACCCGCAGCACTTCGCCGACGTGCCCAGGGTTACAGATATCGAATAATGAGCCAGTCCTACGACTGTGATTTGAAAGGTTCTTGGGGTAGCCCACAGAGCAAGGAGTAGGCCCGCCCACCGCGGGGCTTCCCACAGCAAGTTGGCCCCAAGGACGGCTAGGTTCCCAGGATGGCCTGAAAGCTCTGATTAACCTTGATGGGCTAAATTCTGCAGACATAGGAAGGGCTTGCTCTTGGCAAGTGGCCACCAGGCTGGAATAAGGACAGAACCTGCCACTCAGCACAAGCCACACACCAAGCGGCAAGTCAGGGAAGCCCTGTGACCCCATCAAGTAGAGACTGACACCTCCATTTCACATACAAGAAAACCGAGGCTTAGAGAGATCATGGAACATAGCCAAGCTCGTGCAACTGATAAAAGGCAGAGCTGGGATTCGAGCCTGTGTGTGACCCCGCAGTGCCACCACCATCCGCACGCTGCTGTCTGTGTCTGGGCTGCAGAGAATGGCAGGCAAGCCTCTCTGCCCTGTGCCTGGCTCATACCCATGGCCCCAGCATTGAACACCTGCTCCCCTGGCACAGAGAAAGGCAAGGGTTCCAGGGTGTTTGGCCAGCATGGGGTGCTGGCTCAGGAGGACAGGCCTGGCAGAGGGGCCTGGTGGAGGGTGCAGGGGCCTGAGGTGTCCTCAGCAGCTTCTCTTTCGGCCCAAGGAGCCCTCCTTGAGGCTGAACAGTCTCGCCTTGACTAAGCTTTTCTCTTGAGCCCTGGCTGTGAATCTGATGTCCCCACACATTCTGGCCCAAGTCCCTCACACGCCCACACTTGCCCTCAACTGCAGAGGATCGAGGAAGTGGGCGGAAGAGAGAAGGCACCGAGGAACTGTGGCTGGAGAGCCGCCTCTCATCCCCGCACAGGTTTTCATTTCTACTTAGCCCAACCAATCAGTGCCTGGTGACCATGGGACAAAGATGACCCAGACCCAGTCTTGGGTCTTTAACACCTCATTGTTGGAAGGTGAGGTCGCGATGGAGTAAGAGACACTCCAGGGAGGCCCTCTCATTCTGTTTTAGGGACTGACCCAAGCCGTGGAGATTCTAAGAACTGTAGAATGCTTTACCACCTACAAAAGTGCCTTGGGAAACAATGGTTTTTCTTTGAAGGCAACAGCTTCCATCTGATACTTAACACTCTCTGATCACAAATGTTTAGGAAGAGGTGTGTGGGGGTGTCGTCACAGCCTGGAGAATTGCTACCTTGAGTAGCAGGGAGCTCTGTCCATCTGCCAACCTGGACATGAGCACAGCCAGAGAATAGAAGGGGTCCGCTCATCGCTGGGCAGGGTGGGAAAATCCACCCTGGCTCCTGGACTGAGTGCGTGGCAGGCTTTGGCTGGTTCAGTGGCTGGGCTGATGTCTGGGTGTGGGCTGGAGTCTTGGGGATGGGGTGGGCAGGGTCTGTCCGTGGCTGTAGGTTTCCTCCACCTCACACAGGAGACACAGTCAGAGGGGGCCTCAGGCTGGCTGCCTGGGGTGGAGGCTGGCCCTAAAGTGCCACTGAGCTGTGCCCAGGGAGGCAGGCTGGGCTCCTTCCAGCTCAGACACAGAAGTCCAACACTCCCAGATACTGTGGTCCTCTCCTTGCCTCCCAAGGCTCCCAGATACCTGTGGTCCTCCCTTTCCTCCCAAGGCTCCCAGATACCAGCAGTCCTCCCTCTGCCTCCCAAGGCTTGGGCACTCACACTGTTCCTTGGAGACTCCCTTCTCCAAAGCTATGGGGCTGCTCGGCCCAGTCCAGAGGGAAGAAGGCTGTGGGAAGGCCCAGAAACCTTTCTACAAATACCTAAAGGGAGCCTTGTGACAACAGTGGCCTTATTTTTATTTATTTATTTTTTTGAGACGGAGTCTCACTCTTGTGATCCCGGCTGGAGTGCAGTGGCACGATCTCGGCTCACTGCTCCAACCTCCACCTCCCAGGTTCAAGCGATTCTCCTGCCTCAGCCTCTTGAGTAGCTGGGATTACAGGTGCCTGCCACCATACCTGGCTAATTTTTATATTTTTAGTACAGATGGGGTTTTACCAAGTTGCCCAGGCTAGTCTTGAACCCCTGACCTCAGGTGATCCACTCACCTTGGCCTCCCAGAGTGCTGGGATTACAGGCGTGAGCCACCACACCCGGCCAACAGTGGCTTTATTCTGAGTGTCCTCAAAGGGTAGGCTTTGGACCAGGGAGTGGCAATTACACGGAGAAAGAATTCGCCTCGAGTGATAAAGAAAATCTTCCAGCAATGAGAAGGGCTGCCCCGGCAGGAAGTGGGCTCCCAGCCCCAGAAATATCCAATCCACCAGAGACTGGCCACCGTAGTGTCTGGGGGTGCAGTGGGAATCCCTGCTCTGCGGGGAGACTCCCAGAGGTTCTATTAATAATATACTCAGGGGTTCTATTAATAATATACTCTCAATTTCAATGATCACGTCCTCAGCCTTACAGTTCTTTGTTTTGAAGGATTTTATAGATTTTGAGAGATTCAAAAGTTGTGTGAAGGGCCACTGGGTGAGGAAGTGCATTATTTTGTTAAAACATGTCAATCCCTCCCATCACGGGCGCCAGACTGCCCTGCCTCGCAGGCGTGTGCCTTACAGTGTGCCTTACAGCCACGGCTGCGGGTGATGCAGAGACACCCACTCCATCCTTGCACAAACACTGGACAAACAGTGTCTGCCCACTTAAGCTTCTGGCCAATGTCCAGGTTCTGGTGTAACCATCTCTCGCAATGCCATGGCTTCTCCAACTTTCCCCAAAACATCTGAGCAGTTTCAGAAACTACCACTTCCTCCAGAGAGCACGTGGCTGGCCGATGAGTAAACAGCAGTTTTCCCGGGCCTGCCGCCAGGTGGTAAGTCCACTATTCTCCAGGCTGCCCGCAACTTCAAGACTCATCCTCATCCATCACTTATTTGCATACACGTCTGAAGGCCCTGGGGAGCCAGCAGGCTGGCCAGCCGACTGGAAGTCACAGCCGCTTTACTCCTTAGTGTGAAATGTGAAACACCCAAAATCCTGATGGAACCTCCAAACAGTCTTGTTTCCTATAGTCCAGAGTAAAGCGGATGCCTGGGTGAGGCCATGGTGCTTCTCGACGTCTGCACCCCAACGGGTGCAGAGCCGGAACCAGCTGGCGGGGTCGGTGCTAGTGGATTTGCAAGCAGGGCAGATCTAAGGAAGATGCTTCTTCATTTCCCAGGACAGAGCGGGTGGGGCCCACAGAGAGTGGTCAAGGACCCCAGGCAGGGCCGGACGTTCCCCATGTTCACGTGGGGAGGAAGTCCCTGGGCAAAGTAAAGCAGGTTCTCTGGGTTGGTGAGGGGAGGTCTGCAGCTGCTGAGGGCTACAGACATCTGGGACCTGAGGCGCCTGCTGTGGTGGGGATTGGTGGGGACATTCAGAGATGAGTGACTTGATCCTGGGCCCTAGGCCACCAAGGGGCTACAGGACAGAGAAGGTGGGCAGCACCAGGAGGGTCCTGCAGCCCAGTCAGGGGCCCCCACGCCAGCGCAGAGTACAGTGTGGCTGCTGCAGCAGAGACGGTGCCAGCTGACGACGCCCCATCCCTTGACTTCCCTTTTGACTCAGGAGAAACAACCACGGGCACTGGCTCCATGCCCACTGGTGGCCACATTTACAGTAACTGGGGGCATGTCGGAAGGGCCCAATGGGTGTCACCTCTGAGGTCCAGGGAGAGAGGAGAGTAGGGTTACAGGGCCGTCTGGAGCCGACCTCACAGCCTCTCCCTCGGTGGGCTCTGGGCCTGGTGGTGAGGGTCTGATGCCCAGGGCTCTGGGGCCAGTGCTGTTCTCGGCAGTTCCCATCCTGCCACCTGTCTGCTGCCTCAACCAACATCACTGCTGGGATCCAGTCCCCTTGGACTGTCTCTTCTGTACAAGCCCCGGATCCCCTAGGCTCTGGGTCAGGGGACAGCTAAGTGGGGGATACAAGCAGAGACCACCAGCCCCCTGCAATGACAGGCCGGTCCATCACTAGATGCTGGAACCTCAGTTCAGGCCAGATGGGCCTCTGCCCCCAAGCTTGGTGCCAACAGTGCCACCCTGGCCTTCCAGAGGCCACCCTGCTGCCCTCCTAGCCCCAGCCCAGCCCAGGCCTCACTTTCCAGAGGCAGCTGTGGGGAAGGGGTCTTCTTTCCCTTCCTCTTCCACTGACAGCATGACATCACTGCAGCTGCCCAGAGGCGGCTCTGTCTCCTGCTCGGGGTAGTGGGGGGCATGGTCCGCCTCCAGTTCCTCCTCCAACTCGGGCTCCGCTGGCCCTACCAGGCCCTGGCCCTCTGGCAGCTCCGCCTTCACAGTTCCCACGATCACAGTGTCGGCCTTCATGATGTAGATTTTCTCTGCAAGGCAAAAGGATGGGTGAGTGAGGGAGGCCAGAGCACCAGCCAGGATGGGAGCAAAGAGGCAGAGAAGGGGCCGAGGCCCAGCGCTGGCATGCCTGCTGGGTGGCCTCAGGCTGATGGCACAGCCTCTCTGACACACCTTACAGGCATCCTGGGGGTTCAGAGGAAATAGAACAACGAGGAGCTGGGCCTTGAGGAGTTAAGAACCAGCCCACTTGTACTTAGGATTTTCTCAGCACTTCTTTGGGGATGGGTAGGGAAGAAGAGTACAGGGTGGGAGAGAAAGTAAACAGTGGACAAAAACAGGCAAAGCCGTGGGTAACCAGAGCACAAGCAGACACAGCAGAGCTGAGCGCTTTCCACACCCCAGCTGCTGGGTCCTCAGCCCTCCTGCAAGGCAGACCCCATCAAGATTCCCATTTACAGATAAGAACCTAAAGCCTGCAGACGTTAAAGGACCTGCCCAAGGTTGCCACGTAGTTAGGAGAAATCCTGAAAAAAACACCCACTCCGCCTGGAGGCCCTTTCTGCTCCTATCCACGTGCCTACAGCCAAAACCCGGGGTAACCAACTTGTCCAGCTTGCCCGGGAACATTCCTGGTTTTAGTACTGCAAGTCCCGTGTCCTGAGAGCCCCCTTGGTCTGGGCAAACTCAGCCAGCCAGTCACATCCTGCAGAAACCCCAGCCCCCTCAATAGGTTCCGGCAGTCCATGATTGAGACAGTCTGGCTCAGGCCATGAATTTCAGGGCTTACTGCCCAGAGCCAATCTCCTGCCTGCAGCCTGCGTGGCTGTGCTGTGAGCATACGGTGGGAGCTTGGACAGATGGCCGGTCCTCGCCAGTCTGATGTGGGGCTTCGGGTGTGACCTTCTGATAGAGGGGACATGGAGGCTCAGGGGAGTTCAGTGGCCCGAGGAGCTGGGGAGTGGGGAAGTCTGGCCTCTGCCCAGCTGATGGTGTCTGGCTCAGGGTGGGCTGGCTCCTGGCTGTTTTGCAATGGACTCTGGAGGCCAGAATGGGGAAGCTCAAGAGGGAACTTGAGGGGTGGGGTGGGGTGGGTGTGCAGGGACCCCTGCCTCTCTGGGTAATGCAGTTACACCCCTCGGATTCAGAACCCCAAAAGGTTCTCAAGTCGCCCTTACCCTCAACCCTACTGCATGACGCTGGCTCTTCTGTTTTGGTTTTGAACACCCCGGGAAAGAGAGAAGTATGCCAAACAGCAGCAAGAGGAGAAGACCCGGCGTGTGGGACAGGCTGTGGGCTGGGCACCCCCACAGACCCCAAAACAGAGCAGGGCCTCAGCACTCCCCACACCTCCATCAAGGCCTGTGGGCTCCCGGCCCCAGGAGTCCTATAGAGGGCTGGGCAAAAGATGAGAGCCGGGGGTGGTGAGAGAGGAGACCCCAGGAGGGGAGAGGAGGCCCAGAGGGGGATGGGCAGAGAAGATGAGAGGCGGGTGGGGTCAGGTGGGAGGGAAGTGAGGGTGGGGGTGCTGGATAAGGGAGAAGCAGCCAAAGCTGGGGACAGGCTGGTCCCCTCACATTCCTCAGGGAAATGAGCAGGAGTCCCCAGGACATCCAGAATTAACTGGAGTCAAGGCGGTGGAACTGGCCGCTCCGGGTGAGGAGGCAGCTCCCACTGAGCTCAGAAGTGACAGAGGGTCTGGGAATTTCACATCCGGCCACGAGGGGTCTGCCCCGCTCCAGCTCTGCCCCCATCACAGGCTGCCCACCTGCTAGGCTGTGGGAGTGGCTTCTGAGGGCTGCATGGATTTCCTGCCCCCTCCCCAGAGCTCCAGAGTCCAGGGAATTCATCTTGGCCAGGTGGGGAGGGCAGGTGAGGAAGTTGTGGGGAAAGGGGTTTGTCTCTTGCTTGGTTCCCGGGGGAGAGGGATGATGTATGACCCCAGTGTGACCCCTCTTGGGAACTGGATGGGAAGGGAGAACGCTCCCCTGGGCTGGCATCAGGAGGACAAGGGAGGTGCCTGTGTCTTGGGTGCCCGAGAGAACCTCCAAGGCCTGCCCTTCCCATCATGGCGGAGGTGGCCCCCCAATCCACTCACCAGCAAGGCCTGCAGGCCATGCCGGGGGAGGGCAGCCACGCCTGAGCCAGCCGCCTGGGAGCCTAGTACTTCCTTCTCCTCCCCATCAAACACCCTGTGAACCCCACCCCTGGGATTGCAGGCACTGCACTCAGGTGTTCCAGTCAGGACTTCTTAGGAATTCTGAAGAAGCCTTTGATGGCATTTCCCAAAATACATACTTTTCAAATAAAACTTTCTAAAAGCTACCATTTCAAAAGTTTCAGTTTGTTACAAAAAACTGTCCAGGCCGGGCACAGTGGCTCATGCCTATAATCCCAGTACTTTGGAAGGCCAAGGCAGGCAGATCACCTTGAGGCCAGGAGTTCAAGACCAGCCTGGCCAGCATAGTGAAATCCTGTCTCTACTAAAAATACAAAAAATTAGCCAGGCGTGGTGACACTCACCCATAATCCCAGTTACTCAGGAGGCTGAAAAAATAAAAAGAGAAGATGACTGCCCTGAAGAGTCCTGGCCACCACCGTCTGCCATAGAAATGCACAGGACAATTACAAATGACTCTTCAGTATCATCCCAGTGCCAGTTGCCCTTCCAGAGGTGACAGAGATGGGGTCCACTAAGGCCCTGCCCACAGGGAGCACAAAGCCAGGTGGAGGTGGAGGAAGGCTATAAACATGCAGTCACACCGCTGGGTGCTAGGATACTGGGTAGCGGAGACCTGGGTTCTTAGGGAGCATAGCACAATGGAGAGGGCACAGAAGGCTTCCTGGAGGAAGAGGCAAATAAGTAGGGTCCCCATGAAATCCAGAATTAACTGGATTCAAGGCGGTGGAGTGGGCTGTTTCAGGCGAGGGGGCAGCTTCCACTGAGAAGCTCAGACGTGAGAGAGGGGTCTGTAAGTTCGGGAGACTGCCACGAGGGAGAGGGGCAGACCGTGGGGTCAGAAGATAGGTGAGTCTGGTGGGGGAGCTACAACTTACTGTCAGCCTTGAGTGCTGGAATGAGAATGCTGTAATTCATCCCACAGGGAATGGGAAGCCACTGGAGGCTTTCCAGCAGGGGTGCAATACAGTCAGGTATATATTCTGGGAAAAATGCCCTACTTGTACCAAGGTGATGAGAAGCAAGAGAGGAGGCAGGGAGGCCCACAGGAGGCCAAAGCAGATGTCTGTCCAGGCTGGTGGGCAGCTGCCGTTGCAAAGCTCTGGACATCTGGGCCCCATCCGGCCTCCTGCTTCTGCAGAGGGTGGGTGGTAACATGGACAAATCAAAGGCTTCAGGGCCCAGCAGACGCAGGGGCGAGTCCCAGCTGTGTCACTTAGTAGCCATGCGATGGGGAAAATCCCTTCACCCTCTGAGCCACAGTTTCCCCAACTGTAAAATGGGGAGAAAGACACCATCCTAAGCAGGTGGTGAGACAATCAGAGATGAAGAGACGGCGCCTGCACAGTGCCCGGAAGGTGCCAGACAAGCGGCAGGTCCTATGACCACTGGCACGTCTTCTTCCTGTCCCCTCAGGCGCTCGGTGTTGGAGGCCGGGGTGGCGTTCATTTTTTACGTGAGTGACGGTAGGCACCTCATGCGCACTGGCTCATGAATTCGCACAATGGCCTATGAGGTAAGTACCCTTGCCGTCCCTACTTACAGAAACTTAAATTGGGGTGAAGAATCTATGCCTCTCCTTTGCTGGCCCTTTTGGCTCCAGGGTCTCCAGGTCCCTTCCAGGGCCCAGGGCCCCGTACTCATCTCCCATCTGCCCCTGGGCTGCAGAGGACCTCCCAAAACAGGCTGACTCACCAATCCTGTTATTGGTGTGCTCCGTGGACACCCGGGGCTCAGGAAGGTCCCTGGGGGACGAGGGGCCCCCGGCCGGGCTGGCATCCCGCAGCGGCAGGCTCTCCGGGCAGGCTGCCCCCTCTTTGTGGCAGGTCTCCTTCGGTGGCCGGCTCAGTAACCCCAGCTCTTCCGCACTGGGTTCTGTCACAAATGCACCACTCCCGAGCTGCTGTGGGAGGGGAATGTGTGCTACTGCAGGGTACCCCCCAAGCCCCCCCAGTCTCTGAACTGGGAGGCCCCTTTTTTGTCATCTCTACAGACCCCAGTGAGTCTCCCTTTCTGCTTTAAAGCTGACATGAGCTGCCCTGGGCTTCTCAGCTGTCTGGGTGAAGTCTGTTGCTTTTAATTGGGTAACAGTCAGCAACTCACAGGGCGCTCACCACGTCCGTGGCCCTGTCCTAAAGACCTATGCTAAAGACATACGTTAATCCTCACAACCACCGTATGAGGTGTGTAACAGCCCCTTTCCCATTTTACAGATGAGGAAAGCAAGACACAGAGGAGTCAAGTAACTTGCCCAGGGTTATACCATCAGTAAGTATCTGAGCTGGGATTTGAACCCTGGCATCTGGTCCATAATCCACACTCATAAGCACCAAAGTCTGTTAAGTACCAGCTCCAGGCCCCCCGCCTCATGGAACAGCCCCCTCCGGCTCCCCAGCCCCAATATCCTGGAAAATAATCTTTTATGATCACACTCATACATTCTAAAAACAACTATGTCATGAGGAAAGTGTCAGTTTAGTTTTTGACTGTTACAGGTAAGAGTAAAGAAGTGGCCTCATGAAATGTCCTGATGCCTTCGAAATGGAGTGAGTTTGAGTAATTCCGAGGAGGCAGGGATGCCCGTGCTGACGCAAGGATTCTCAAGGCACAGACAACATATCTTCTAGATTGGTGCAAAAGTAATCACGTTTTTGCCATTACTTTTAATGGCAAATGGCACCAACATTAATACATAATCTTGAATACTCTTTTATAGTAATATGAAGGCTAAAAGACTTTTTTGAGACAGAGTCTCACTCTGTTACCCAGGCTGGAGAGCAGTCGCGCAATCTTGGCTCACTGCAACCTCTGTCCCCCAGGTTCAAGCAATTCTCCTGCCTCAGCCCCCCGAGTAGCTGGGACTACAGGCGTGCGCCACTACACCCAGATACTTTTTGTAGTTTTAGTAGAGACGGAGTTTCACTATCTTGGCCAGGCTGGTCTCGAACTCCTGACCTCAGGTGATCTGCCCACCTCAGCCTCCCAAAATGCTGGGATTATAAGTGTGAGCCATGGTGCCTGGCCAAAAGACTGCATTTTAAAACAAGTTACTGTTAATGTGTTGGCCTACGCAGCAAAAATATATTTGATTACCTTACAAATTGCTGAATACCTCTTTCGTGAAATTTCTCAGTATTGTAACAGCCACTTGTCACACCTGAACATATTCGAATGGGATCCCCCATAATTTGAAACTGAACTAGTATTATGGTTCTGTATATTATATTGAAAAATGAAAGGACAGAAACCCTTCTTACTGTATGAATGCTTGAATTAAAAGAAAGTAATGGAAGAATTGATAAATGAAAAAAAAAAAAAAAGGAATGGACCACAGCCACCTGCTCCATCATCTAGCTTGGAGGATGAGATTCACAGAAGAGTGAAGAAAAGGGGGAAATGAACACAGTCTTCCTCCTGACCAGACCTGGTACCCAAAAGTGGCCCAAACCAAATCCACTGTCTGCAGGCTCTTCTGGAAATTCCCGGCAGGCTGAGCCAGGAGCTGGAGGCTGCTGTGAGGGTGGGGCTATCCATCCTTAGCCAAGGCCTGGCTGAGGCCCCAGCAAGGCCCCTGTGCACAGAGGTCCCTGTGGCGGGGCAGACTCAGCCTGAACTTGCAGCAGGGGCCTGCACCCTGGGCACTGTGGGAAGGAAATGGCCCTTCCGTCCCCTCCCTCTCCCTTCCCCCTTCCCCCAGCAGCTCTCAAAACTTCAGATCTGTTAGGGAAGGAGTCAGATTTAGGGGCACGAAGCTGAGGTGGGGGCAAGGGAGGGGTCCTTACCGTTGAGCTCCTCCTGGGTCTGGAATCTGCAAAAAGCAAGAGCAGCAACTTCACCATGGAGAGTCTGGCAGCCCCCGGCCCTGCCTGCCCCACCTGTTGGCAAACGGTCCTCCTGGATCACAGGTGGTGCTGAACTCAGCCCAGGGGTCAGGTCCTCAGTCTGGAGAGCCCTGGGTGGGTTTCAGAGTCAGCACCCACCCCAGCCGAAGGCAAGGAGACTCACTTCCCAATGCTCGCTTCTCCAGTGGCAGATGGAGGACAGGGGACCACCTCTCTCCCCTGGACACTCTTATTCCTTTTTTTTTTTTGAGATGGAATCTCGCTCTGTCACCCAGGCTGGAGTGCAGTGGTGCAATCTCGGCTCAATGCAACCTCCGCCTCCTGGGTTCAAGCGATTCTCATGCCTCAGCCTCCCGAGTAGCTGGGATTACAGGCTCATGCCACCAACCCCGGCTAATTTTTTTGTATTTTCAGTAGAGACGGGGTTTCACCATGTTGGCCAGGCTGGTCTCGAACTCCTGACCTCAAGTGATCGGCCTGCCTCAGTCTTGCAAAGTGCTGGGATTATAGGCATGAGCCACTACACCTGGCTGCCACTCTCATTCCTAATGACTAAACCAATGAACACACTGAACTGCTCTCCCAACCCCCACCCCCGCATACATGCAAAGATTGATTCACGAGAAGCACAGGCCCAACGGGAGCCCAGGAGGCTTCCACTGGGTCAGAGGTTCTGCTGCCCCCACCTTGCTGTCTCCAGGGTGTGGAGAGCCCCGAACTCCCCGGAACACCAGGCAAAACCCACGTGGAGGACCTCAAACAGGTGATGGAGAGAGGATGACGGATCCTGCAGATGCTACCTGGACCCTGCCTGGGACACACCCAAAGCCAGTCTGCTGTGGAGCCCTCCTGACTCCAGCTGGACTTCGATTTTCTCTTTCATGTGCCTGAAAGCACCCAGATGGCAGCCTTTGAGGAGGACAACTGCTCTCAGGTTATCTCGTTTCCTTCAATCACATCCTTTTGTGGGCTCAGGAGGTGCTGATGCAATGATTCTCAAGGTACAACCTCTATCTCAAACCTCTACCCTCCACTCCCATTGGTCTCCCATATTAAACAGGGGCCAGGTCACGCCCAAGCACATATTGATATTTAACATTTAACCTTGGCTCACTGGCCATCTGAGAAAGGTGAGAGGGCATCCAGGCATCTAGTCCATCCTGGGACAAGTCAATTCCCAGAGCAGACCATCCTCCAGGGATGCCCAGCCTTTAACCACTCCCGAGAATGCTACCTATGGAGATCTGGAATATGCTGTTGTCAGGCATGCATCCCTGGCCAGACAAATCTGCCACCAAGATGCCCGTATGCCAGCCACACCGCCTCCTGCACACATCTTTGATTTCAGCAGCTCTGGAGAGCCACCAGCCCTGAGCCCTCGCAGACACGTTCACCAGTGCTCAGTCAACAAGTAGGATAAAGCACACACAAGACTGACCATTTGAACATGCTGTGTCGACACTAGGTGAGTTTGGGAAACACTCTGTGGGATATTTTTTTCTTTTTTTGAGACAGAGTCTTACTCTGTCACCCAGGCTGGAGTGCAGTGGCGTAATCTCAGCTCACCGCAACCTCTGCCTCCCAGGTTTAAGCAATTCTCACAAGTAGCTGGGATTTGTGGACGTGTGCCACCACGCCCGGCTAATTTTTGTATTTTTAGTAGAAACAGGGTTTCACCATGTTGGCCAGGTTGGTCTCGAACTCCTGACCTCAGGTGATCTGCCCACCTCAGCCTCTCAAAGTGCTGGGATAACAGGCAGGCATGAGCCACACCACGCCCGGCCAGGGGTAATTTTATTTAATTAATTAATTAATTAATTTTTTTTTTTTTTTTGAGACAACGTCTCACTCTGTCGCCTAGGCTGGAGTGCAGTGGCGCAATCTCAGCACACTGCAGCCTCCGCCTCCTGGGTTCAAGCAAGTCTCCTGCCTCAGCCTCCCAGGTAGCTGCGATTACAGGCGCGCACCACCATGCCCGGCTAATTGTTGTATTTTTAGTACAGATGGGGTTTCAACATGTTGGCCAGGCTGGTCTCGATCTCTTGACCTCGCTTGACCTCGTGATCCACCCGCCTTGGCCTCCCAAAGTGCTAAGATTACAGGCGTGAGCCACCGCGTCCAGCCGAGGCACCTTCTTTTCAACGATGTCAGTGAAACTAAATCATGGTCCCTCCAGAGTGATTTTGAGTTTTAAAAGCAGCCAAGTGTTCTTTGGTACCAAGTCATTGGTGGTGGCCAACAGAAAAAAAATAAATAAATAAATAAAAAGTGTGACAAAGTCACAAAACAAAACAAATAAAAATGACACAACTCGGCCTTGAAGGGAAAGTGGGTGAACAGGATGGCAGAGCTGCCCATGCCTGCAGGCTGGTTCCATTTTTCTAAAGAGCCATCTGGCAACAAAAACCTTATACGTTTTACCCAGTCATCCCTCCTGGGGGAACACACCCTCGGGAAATAACCTGAAAGAAAACAAAAAGGCCGAGCACAGCAGTGGGTTTATAATCACCCCCAAATTGAAAACCAGCCAAATGTCAAAAACAATCAGGCCGCTTAGCCATCCAGGAGCAGAGGCCGCCCCGGCGGTGAAACCCAGCACAATATTACTTCCCTTCTCCAAGCCTCTGTCCTCCTAGCTGGACAATGGGATGAATCACATCAACTTTGGGGCTTTCTGTGAAGATTAAAAGAGATCTCAAAAGTGAAGGTGCCCAGTGGTAAATTAGGTTGATTTGATTTTTTTTTTTTTTTTTTTTTTTGAGATGGATTCTCGCTCTGTCACCCAGGCTGGAATGTAGTGGCACATTCTCGGCTCAGTGCAACCTCTGCCTCTGGGGTTTAAGTGATCCTCCTGCCTCAGCCTCCCAAGTAGCTGGGACTACAGGTGTGTGCCACCACACCTGGCTAATTTTTGTATTTTTAGTAGAGACAGGGTTTCACCATGTTGGCCAGGCTGGTCTCAAACTTCTGACCTCAGGTGATCCGCCTGCCTCGGCCTCCCAAAGTGCTGGGATTACAGGCGTGAGCCACTGCGCCCAGCCAAGATTTGATGTGATGAGCATGACATTTCACCTCTGTGGTCTTCCTCCCCCAACGCATAACTCCAGTCTAATCATGGGGAAGACATCAGACAGATCCCAGGAGATGGGCGTCCCGCAAAACACCTGATCAAGACTCCTCAAAAACTGCCAAGGCCATCAAGGAAACCGGTCTTGAGAAATAAGGTCTGGGAAACAGTCACAGGCCAGAGGAGCCTAAGGCCACGTGATGACTGAATGTAACCTGGACTCCTGGATGGGATCCTGGAACCTTAGGCAACGCAAGAGAACCCAGAACACAGTGTGGCCTTTCATTCGTAATCTTGTGTCAGTAACGGTTCACATATTTTGACAAATGAACCATGCTGATGTAAGATGTTAATCACAGAGGAAACTGGGTGTGGGGCATGTGGGAACTCCTGTGCTCTCTTCTCCAATTTTCTGTATATCTAAAACTATTTTTTAAAATGAGGCCGGGCGCGGTGGCTCATGCCTGTAATCCCAGTACTTTGGGAGGCTGAGGTGGGCAGATAACAAGGTCAGGAGTTCCAGACCAGCCTAGCCAACCTGGTGAAACCCCATCTCTACTAAAAATACAAAAATTAGATGGGCGTGGTGGCACATGCCTATAATCCCAGCTACTTGGGAGGCTGAGGCAGGAGAATTGCTGGAACCCGGGAGGCAGAGTTTACAGTGAGCTGAGATTGTGCCATTGCACTCCAGCCTGGGTAACACAGTGAAACTCTGTCTCAAAAAAAAAAAAAAAAAAATGAGGACTAGCTGGGCACAGTGGCTCTCGCCTATAATCCAAGCACTTTGGGAGGCTGAGGTGTGCAGATCACTTGAGCTCAGGAGTTCAAGACCAGCCTGCACAACAAAGGGAGACCCGGTCCCTTCAAAAAATAGAAAAGTTAGCTGGGCGTGGTGGTGTGTATCTGTAGTCCCAGCTTCTGAGGAGGCTGAGGTTGAAGGATCACTTGAACCCAGGAGGTCAAGGCTGCAGTGAGCCATGATCGTACCATGACACTCCAGAGTGACACCCTGTCTCAAAAAAATAAATAAATAAATAAAAATGAAGGCCACTTAGAACGGAGTCTCGCTCTGTTGCTCAGGCTGGAGTGCAGTGGCATGATCTCGGCTCACTGCAATCTCCACCTCCCTGGTTCAAGAAATTCTCCCACCTCAGCCTCAGTAGCTGGGATTACAGGCGTGTGCCACCACACCTGGCTAATTTTTTTATTTTTAGTAGAGATGGGGTTTCGCCATGTTGGCCAGGCTGGTCTTGAATTCTCGACCTCAGGTGATCCGCCCACCTTGGCCTCCCAAAGTGCTGGGATTACAGGTGTGAACCACCATGCCTGGCCTACTAAGAACTTTTAAAAATCAAAATATTTTAAAAAGAAGGTGTCCAGGATGCTGTCAAGCACACAGCAGGTCCAGGAAAAGCCCAGGATGGTAACATGGCTCTGCACTCTGTCACACTGAATGGAAACTCAGAGTTCGATACCGACTCTCCCAAACAAGCGTAAAAATCACAGAGGTAAAAAGGCGGAATCTGGAAGGCTCTGACATGGACTAGAGCCGTGTTACAACCCATCAGGATTCTGATAAAGACCCAGAACAAATCTTGCCAAGTGCAGAGGTCAGATTTCATAACTGCTCTTCCCCTAAAAATGCTGATTCAATCTGCTAGCCTTATTTATTGGTTTCCTTGCTTTTTGGAATCACCACCATCTTCTCGTAAGCCTGTCTGGCACCCCCAGGACACAAGTCCAGGACCACGCTGGGCAGACTGCACAAGTGCACAGGGTGCTGTGAAGGCCACGCCCATGGAGCACGTGCATTCTGACGTGTGATATAAAGCTCTCGATCCCTTCCATTCCTGTTGTTCTCCACTTTTAGTCCCCCCCCCTCTCTGGCCTGTGATTCCCCAATGCTTTGGGAAGCAGAACAGGCCCAAGGGGGGAGTTTAGCACAGAGGTTCAGCTAGGCTTTGGCAACAGGTACCCCTCAATGCAAACCCCGGGCTCCTTGGAGACAGAGCTGATTCCAGTGCCGGGGCAGGAGAGCACAAGTTAAGCTGGGATATTTCAGAATAGGGACGTGCTGAAAGCACAGGATGAGGACATGCCAAAGCACACAAGAGCCGGCTTAAAGGGGCTCTCCCTGACCTCATCTGGGACCATTTGAGCATCAAAATAAAAAATGATGGTAAGAGATTATAACCCATTGAACAGAATAGGAGTCCATTAATCCATACAGATATAAAGATGTAAGTGAAGAAAATAAAGTTACAGGTTGGGCGCGGTGGCTCACTCCTGTCATCCCTGAACTTTGGGAGGCCAAGGCGGAAGGACCACTTGAGGCCAGGAGTTCGAGACTAGCCTGGCCAACATGGTGAAACCCTGTCTCTACTAAAAATACAAAAAATTAGCCAGGCATTGTGGCACACGCCTGTAATCCCAGCTACTCGGGAGCTGAGGCAGGAGAATTGCTTGAACCCGGGAGGCAGGGGTGCAGTGAGCCGAGATCATGCCACTGCACTCCAGCCTGGGTGACAGAGCCAGACACTGTCTCAAAAAAAAAAAAGAAAAGAAAATGAAGGTCTGCTGAAGAATGGGCTATTGACATAGTCTCAAAGTAACGCCCCTAAAGACAGTAATGACCGAGGAGCAAATGGAGACCTCACAGTGGAGAGGCCCGGCAGACATCACCTCGGTCAAGCACTCAAAGTGCACAGCACCAGGAAAGGGACAAATGGAAACCTGGCAGGACGCCCCAAGAGAGGAGAGCCCAGCATCACTCCTGGGACCTTCCAGCCCAAAATGCGTGACCTGAATCCATGCGGGAGAAAACACTAGACAAACCCAAAGCAAGGAGCATCCACGAAATCACCAGCTTGCGCTCTTCCCAAGAAAGTGAAAGAAACGCCTGGGGAATGGATCCAGACAGAAGGAGACTCGAGAAACCAGACAAGCGAATGTAACACGTGGCCCTGAGCTGGAGTCCTCTGCTCTAAAGGACATTATTGGGGCAAATAAGGAAACTTGAACAGAGCCTGAGAATTCATTGTGTCATGTATCAGTGTGAATTCCCTGATTCTGACGATCCTTACTATATAGTGTAAGATACACCCTTATCTGTCTGAGACACACACTAACGTTTTCGGGGTGAGAGGCACCCAGTCAGTCAGTTACTCTCAAATGGTTCAGGTCAAAATAAATTCTTCATACTTATACCATTTCTATAAGTTTGAAACTGTTTCAAAACAAAAAAGAATTTCTTTCAACCTAAATCTCCCTGGAATAACAGAAAATGACTCAAGTGCTCATAAAAATGAAGGATTAAAAGAATTTTAAGACCAGGCATAGTGACTCATGCCTGTAAATCCCAGCACTTTGGGAGGCCGAGGCGGGCGGATCATGAGGTCAGGAGTTTGAGACCAGCCTGGCCAACATGGTGAAACCCCGTCTCTACTAAAAATACAAAAATTAGCCAGGCGTGGTGACACATGCCTGTAATCCCAGCTACTCAGGAGGCTGAGGCAGCAGAATCACTTGAACCCGGGAGGCGGAGGTGGCAGTGAACCCAGATTGCACCCCTGTACTCTAGCCTGGGTGACAGAGCGAGACTCTGTCTCAAAAAAAAAAAAAAAAAAAAAAAGAAAGAAAGAAAGAAAAGAATTTTAGACCGGTGGTTCGCAACCAGGAGTAGTTTTTCCCCGGGAGCCACGTGGCAATGTCTAGAGACATTTTTGGTTGTCCCAAGTAGGGGGTGTTGCTGGCATCTAGAGGGGCTGCAGAATGTCCTACAGGATAGCGCTCCACAGCAAAGAAGGATCCGTTCCCAAATGTCAGTGGTACCAAGGGTGAAAAATCTTTTTACAAACATCTCAACAACCACGATAAAATCCCCGTGCTACTGCTCACCCAGCGTGTGGCCTTAAATCACTTCATCATCCTGTGCCTCAGGCTGCTAATCTGTGCAACGGGGATAACAGTAGGTACCTCACAGGCCACTGGAGGAGTAGATGAGATCACGTGTGTGCTCTGCAAATGCCTGTCACTGAGGACACACGCGGGAAGGTCGGATCAACTCCAGGGCTGGTTGGCAAGTATCTCATCGCACCTGCACAGACCACAGATCCCTGATGCGCTCACTGCTCAAAGGAACCAGGAGCACCCCCTGCCCCAGGTCTGGGATGTGGTAGGCCAAGGGGCACATGCTCCCATCCTGCCTGCCTTTGGCCTCTGCAGGCAGTCAGAATTAGTCTAAAAGCTTGGAGGGAGCTAGGACAGCTTCTGGGCCCGGCACAGAGCCTGCACGGAGGAAGTGCTCAGTGAAGACCATGTGAATAGATGAACGAATGAACCAATGAACCAGTTCTCCTTCCCTCCTTCGCCACCCACGGCTCAGGAGGGAAAGGGGCATACAGCCAGCTCGGTCCGTTCTCACCCTGTGCCCTGTGAGCTTGCCTGTCTTGGCTTCACTTTCTGTCCATCTTGGGCCTGGGAACCCAGACCCCAAGGGCCCACCAGAAGAAGCTAGAGGGTCAAAAACGACCTGAGATAGGACGTCCACCATTGAGTCTCGGGGCTCAGTTCTTTGTAGATCTGGCTTCTTAGGGGAAGGTGTTTTCTTTCTTTTTTTCTTCTTGTAACAAAACTGCTCTCACAGAGGTTTGAAGAAAAAAAATAAACTGACGGCAATGGAAATTCTAATACTAGAAAAATGTCAAGAAAGCAAATGCCGGTTTCAATGAGACACTCAGCCTGACAGGTCATGGAAACAGGCTTGAAACTATCAAAACACAAAAACCCCCCCTGCACAGGGACCACAAGCGCTTGCTTGTGAAACTCATCAAATTCAAAACATGCCTCAGTGGACCGTGTTTTTGTGCCCAAGTCAAGAGTCAGCCTACGCAAGGGCCTCTCCAAGGGTCCTGGGGAGATCGGGGGACGGGCCAGGACCTGGCCTTAGGCTGAGCACGTGGCTCTTGGGTGGGCATTCGGCTGGTGGACAGAGCTGGTCGGGGGAAGGAAGAGGGGACAGGGCTGAGCCCTTTACAAACCAAAACCCCTAGGACCAGGGCCTGAGGCTGGCTGTGCCACTGCCAGGCTGTGTGGCCCTGGGCCAGCCGTCCACCTCGCTGAGTCCTGTCTCCTCCTTGCACAACAAAGGTCATCACTGGGGGAGTGCAGGAGGCCTCTACGGGAGCCCACCTTGCAAATCAGAAAGGAAGGCTCAGACAATTCCCCCATCAGAGCCCAGCACTCAATCCATGCTGTGCAGTGCTGAGGAAGACCCTGGCCTGCCTTGAAGGGGCTGCCCAGGAGAGAAAAGGTGCTCAGCACAAGATGGCTGGGAGCCCCCTACCCCAGGTGAGAGCTGGAAGACATGTGCTGTCTAGATGCCCCTGCCTGGACAGGTGAAGAGGGTCCCAGCTCCCAAGGGCTGCCTGGAAGAGCTGGCCTGGAGGCTGGGCAGGGATCAGAGTACAGGGACCAGGGAGGGGGTCAGAAGCACCCAGGACTCCGGAAGGCCTGAAGCTTCCAGGGAGGAAAAAGCCCCAGGCACAAGCCAGCCTGTCAACAGGCAGCAGCCACCGACTGCAGGCAGGTACTCCATGATGTGCTTAACAGCCCGACCTTGATGAATCCACAGGCCAAGCCTCTGAAGTAGGCTCTACCATCGCATTTTCCAGATGAGGAAACTGAGACACGGAGCAATTCAGTAACTCACACGGGGTCACACAGCTTGCAAGTGGCAGAACCAGGGTCCCTCCTGCCCCATGTGCTCCTTTCCCCTCCTGCCCCTGGGCTGATCACCAGGTGGTAGAAGAGGGGGAGAGAGGGGAAAGAGAGAAGGAGAGAGAGGGAGAAAGGGAGGATAGAATGTAGAAAGGAAGGGAAGGCTGGCGGGAATACCCCCTAGGGATACTGGAGGAAAAAGTGAAAGACAAGATAGACTTCTAAACGTTCATGCCAGCATCCATCCAGGTGCTGCTCTGGGCAAGCCATGCAGTCCTCACGCCCAGTACAGTCTTCACCTCATTGCATTCTCCACACGCATGAGTTTTCACCCTGCATTACATCCCTACAGATGTACAGAATGTGACAGGAGCCACAGACAGGGAGCCTCGAGGCTGGGCTAGAAGTTCAGTCTCTGAAGCCCACGCCCCGGGCCTAGAGCTGCCCTGTGTTCCTCTGGCTCGGGCAGCCCCTTTGGACAGCTGGACACTCACCCACAAGCTCTAGCTTGGGCCGGGAGGTCTGGGCTGGGTAGCACAGGTGGAGCTCTGAAACGACACCAGGAGGAAGGCTGGGGATGGTGGCCACAGGGGGCAGGAGCAGGCAGGGAAAGGACCCAGGCCAGGCTGGCAGAGAGCAACCTGTCCTCCCCAAGGCCCCAAGGACACAACCACTTACTCTGCCGAATTCGCTTCCTGCAGGCCCTCCGGTGGCACAGGAGGAAGGTGCTGGAGCCGACCACCACAGCCAGCACCAGGATCACCCAGAAGAGCACTGGCCCTGGAACACAGAGACACCCCGCACTCTTTGCCTCACAGCCCCAGCCCCAGACTACTTCCTCCTTCTCCTGGGACACAGCTTCCATCATGGCTAACAACACCGGGTCCTTTCCAAGCCAAGGCTGTATCTCATCCAGCCCTCCCTCACCTGGCTCCAGGAAGCTGATCAACCATTTAAGGCTGAGATAAAGGCAAACTGTGTCTAGAGAGTGAGAAATTGAGGCGTCTAGGAGCCAGAACAAAGGAATTGAGGTCCAACAGACCAAAACTTGGGGACTGTGGAGGAGGCCCCGGTGTGACCGGCATCTGGCAGCACTGCTGGTTGGACAGGGTGGAGAGGGCCAAGCGGTGAGGGGAAGGAAGGCGTTGAATCCAGTTCCCTTCCAGCCAACCCTCTAGACCCGCCTGATGAGGGCAGGCATGGAGTCCTGTCTGCACATAAACACGCCCCACAAACATTCCCTGAATGAATGATCCCCAACCTTTCAGAAACACGGGCCTGAGCACTACTGCCACCTTGTGTCAGCCACTAGAACTGCAAGTCCTAAAATGAGTAGCCTGGCATCATTCCCTAAGCGCTAACTCTTGGGGGTTTGTTTGTTTTTTTTTTTTGGTTTTTTGAGACAGAGTCTCAGTCTGTTGCTCAGACTGGAGTGCAGTGGTGCGATCTCGGCTCACTGAGACCTCTGCCTCCCGGGTTCAAGCGATTCTCCTGCCTCAGCCTCCTGAGTAGCTGGGATTATAGGCACGCACCACCACACCTGGCTAATTTTTGTATTTTTAGTAGAGACGGGGTTTCACCATGTTGTCCAGGTTGGTCTCAAACTCCTGACCTCATGATCCACCCACCTCGGCCTCCCAAAGTGCTGGGATTACAGGCATGAGCCAACGTGCCTGGCCTAACAACTAACTCTTACAGAGGCCGTCTACAATGCTACACTGTTTACAAGCCTGCATGGTCTCTGCCATTACCATTCTACAGATGAGACAACTGAGGCTCAAAGGACAACTAGTCGAAGCCATGAAATCCATCAACAGAGACCTGTTTTCTGAGTAGCAATTATGAGCCATGAGGATGAAGCTGTGAAAAAAAAATTCCTGCCTACAAGAATTAAAGAATAGTTACTAGCAGCCAGGCACAGTGGTTCATACCACTGTAATCCCAGCACTTTGGGAGGTTGAGGCGGGTGGATCACCTGAGGTCACGAGTTTGAGACCAGCCTGGACAATATGGCAAAACCCTGTCTCTACTAAAAATACAAAAAATTAGCTGGGCGTGGTGGCAAGTGCCTGTAAAACCAGCTACTCGGGAGGCTGAGGCAGGAGAATCTCTTGAACCTGGGAGGTGGAGGTTGCAGTGAGCCAAGATGGGTGCCACTGCACTCCAGCCTGAGCAACAGAGTGAGACTTTGTTTCAAAAAAAAAAAAAAAAAAAAAAAAAAACAAGAATAGTCACTAGCAAGTGCCAGAGCCACAGCCCCAACTCAAGAAGCCAGAAACTTGGAGTCAACCGTGATCCCCCTTCTCAGGCCATACCCACAAAGGAGACGCTCCCTCCTGGCTCCTCCTCATCTCCTTTCCCCAGGAGGAAGCCCCTCCTGGGAGTAGGGGTGGGTGGGCTGGGACCATTACCTGCATCCAGAACGGGCTTCCCTGTGGAGGAGAGAGCGATGGGAGCGCTGGTTGGGATGGGCAGCGTCTTACTGGCCTGGGAGTCCACCAGGGAGCTCAGAGTGGGGCTGGTGCTGCAGGGAGAAGCCCAAGGCAGGAGTGATGGAGATGGGAAGAGGGAAGTGTGTACTCAAGAATAATTCCCTTTCTCTAGAGACTGCGCAGCCAGAGCCTGGGCCCCTAGATCCTCTGTCCCAAGTCTCTGCCAGGCATTTTGAGGGCAGGGACTGGGTTTTGAGGCCTTCTGGCTTTCCAATGGTGTTAGCACAGAGATGGGCACATTTAACAAGAACAGCCCAGGCCCTGCCTCCACCCCCAGCCCAGCTGCCTCCCAGGCATCCCCTGGGCATGGCAGGGACAGCTCCCTCCCGCAGCAGCCAAACAGAGAGAAGGGGTTGGGGGAGTCACCTGGCAGGCGCCTCGCCATTCTCTGGGGTGGGGCTGCAGTCAGGCTGGGTCCCCAGGGGTGGCGCCTCAAAGGTGGTGTCCTTCTCAGCCATATCTACAGAGGGGAGGTAACATCTGAGAACCAGCGCCAAGGAGGCTGGTGTCTCCAGGAAACAGTTAACCAGGGACTGGTGGCTTCCAGTGAGGTAGCACCGTGGGAGCTAAGACAGTCAGATTTGTGTTTCAAAAGATCAAAGTGGAGAAGCTGGCCAGGCACAGTGGCTCACACCTATAATCACAGCATTTTGGGAGGCTGAGACAGGAGCACCACTTGAGGTCAGGAGTTCAAGACCAGCCTGGCCAACATGGTGAAACCCCATCTCTACTAAAAACACAAAAATGAGCCAGGTGTGGTAGCACACACCCGTAATCCTAGCTACTAGGGAGGCTAAGGCAGGCGAATCATTTGAACCCAGGAGGTGGAGGCTGCAGTGAGCTGAGATCATGCCACTGCACTCTAGCCTGGGTGACAGAGCAAGCAAGACTCAAAATAAACAAAACAAAGTGGAGAAGCTGCTACTCATCTTCAACAGCTGTGATCACCCAGGAAGGTGGCACAGTGATGCTAGACCTTTCACTTGTAAGAGAAACCTGAAATGTCCTAACGTTTAAATACAGTCTCAATTTTTAAAGTTTTTTCTTTTAAATCAACTTTGTTAAGGAATTATTTATTTATTTTTAATTTTTGAGATTGACTCTTCCTCTGCTGCCCAGGCTGGAGTGTAGTGGCGCGATCTCGGCTCACTGCAACTTCTGCCTCCCACATTCAAGTGATTCTCCTGTCTCGGCCTGCTGAGTAGCTGGGATTACAAGGCACCTGCCAACACGCCCAGCTAACTTTTGTATTTTTAGTAGAAACAGGGTTTCACCATGTTGGCCAGGCTGGTCTCGAACTCCTGACCTCAGGTGATCCGCCTACCTCCGCCTCCCAAAGTGCTGGGATCGCAGGCGTGAGCCACCGCGCCCAGCCTAAAGGCACAATGTATATATAAGAAAGTATCCCCTGGCAGGGTACGTTGGCTCCCGCCTGTAATCCCAGCACTTTGTGAAGCTGAAGCGGGTGGATCACTTGAGCTCAGGAATTCAAAACCAGCTTAAGCAACACAGCAAGACCCTGTCTTTATTTTTAAGTAAGTAAAAATAAAAAAAGAAAATGTCCCTAAGTGTGTGCAGCCTGATGAGTTCTGACAAAGGTAACTAACTCCAATCAAAATACAGAACATTCTCATCCCTCCAGAAGGTTCCCTAGTGCCCTTCCTCACTCACTCTGCCCCCACCTCCAGATCCAGGCAACCACTGATCTGCTTTATGTCACTATAGAAGAGTGTATCTGTTCCAGAATTTCATGTCGACAGAATCATGCAATATGTACTCTTTGGGGTCTGGCTTCTTTCCTTCTGCATAATGTTGTTGATATTCACTCAGGTTCATTCCTTTCTGTTGCCGAACGGCGTTCTGTTGTACAGATGAACCCCTGTTTACATACCCGTTCCCCAGTTGATGGACATTTGGGTTGTTTCCAGTTTGAACTATGATGAACAAGGCAGCTATGAGTATTCTTGTGGGTGCCTCTGTGTGAACATATAATTTCACTCCTCTTGAGTGCCTAGGAAGGGTGGCTGGATCACTGTGCTGGCCAGACGGAATGTCTCTGAAGGCCAGTTCAAAGCTGGCCACCACTGGTCTGACACAGTCACATTGTTTTACAGATGGAGAGAGCCACAGGGCTGGAGCTAGACCCAGGAAACAGAGATGGCAAGTTCTAGCCCAGAGCACTCTCCTCTGGACGGCCCTGCCTCCTGCCTGGGGACTAGGCACCTTCGTCGAAGCTTCCTGCTTTTCTGGGGCAGGAAAATTTGGCCCACATTAGAAGTGGGTTCTGCTCAGTCACTACACCTCTCCGCCCCAAAGCCCTGGTGGAGGCACCCCTTTTTGATGTGGTACAAAGCAACCCCACACACATAACAACACATCTCCCCTCTACAAAGTGTTCGTGACACCTCTCAGATTTTTCCTGAGATAGACAAAAAAGTAAAGCCAGGATTAATTTATTTCTTGGATTGTAGGGTTCTGAGGAACCCTCCTCTTTGGGGAAGGTCACTGGACTGTTACCTGAATTAGTTGGAGCCTGGAGGCTGGAGGCTATGGAGAAGATGATGCGATGTGTTATGATGTGATGTTAGTATTTGAATCAGTGTTTGAAATGTCACTGGGTTTCAGTGAACACTTACTTTGGGTGGATTGGAGCTCTGGTGCTCAAACCCATTAACTGTGGCTATTCCCAGTTAGCATCATGAGGAGAGAGTCCCTGCCCTTTCTCCAAGGCAGCCTGATGTAACTAGACAGGCCCATAGTCTCAGCTGCTGCTGAAACACCTGCTGAAATCCAGCGACA